>NW_026570270.1:0-600000 GCF_019649055.1 Paramacrobiotus metropolitanus | reverse complement strand
AAATAAGAATTTTGGCAAACGGTTGCTGGAATTTGGTTTCCCGCTTTGCTTCTGTCTTTTAGTGCCAGCCAACAGCGGTGAAGTGTGACCTAGTTAAAAGTTTGATTGAAAACTTACTACTCGTGGTATGTTACACTTTAATATCCATAAAATATTCACATCAGCCGATTCCATCAGCAAGTTACATAAATGTAAATGTGCATCGTTTATGTATCTGTATTTTGTATATTTCCAAAATGTCATCACCATCATTCCCGTTCTGGCCCATGTACTGCTTCTGTAAACCGCCTATGGACCATGAAATACCCCATGTCGCACGGGCAGCATCATCATAAAAAGCTAACAGTTTTAGCGTGTGTGACTATGATTGGTTCCTTTCATCTGGTACCCTTTTCGGCGTTCCTCGCTGAATTCGGTTACGACAATCCACCGGAGCGGCTGTCAACCAATTACTGGCTCGATGATACACTGGAACCGGACGGATTTCGTACTACACCGTCTGATCCCCTCATCCCGCTACTAGGGGCGTACTGCTACCTACCTGATCCCCCCACCCGTCGCCGGCAAAGACAATGCGAAGTCATCTGCTACGACGCGGGAAATCATGGGTTCAGCCAAAACTGTATGAGCGCACGATGATATCGTATTTTACCGGGCGCAGCCGATTTGACCGTTTTTGATTGAAACACGCATAGAAATGTTTTTTAACTATATTTATATGTGTTTTGAGTGAGGAAAACCCAAAGTAACTCTTGAAAAAAAAGTTTTCAGAAAATGCAAAACAAGCAATGTTATGCTCTGGCAGTGCACTCAAGCAAGTCTGTCCATGCGTTTGGTGTAGCAGCCAGTAGCTGTCGTTCGAGGTATGGTTAGCTAGACCGCACCAGCTTTAATTTTGTTTTATTTCTAACTCGTAGATTTCTTTTAACTTTTTAATGTTCTTTGGTTTCTTAGGTTATTCTTAGGTTTCTTAGGTTTCTTAGGTTTCTTAGGTTTCTTAGGTTTCTTAAGTTTCTTAGGTTTCTTAGGTTTCTTAGGTTTCTTAGGTTTCTTAGGTTTCTTAGGTTTCTTAGGTTTCTTAGGTTTCTTAGGTTTCTCAGGTTTCTTAGGTTTCTCAGGTTTCTTAGGTTTCTCAGGTTTCTTAGGTTTCTCAGGTTTCATAGGTTTCCTAGGTTATTCTTACGTTTTTTAGATTCCTCAGGTTTCTTAGGTTTCTTAGGTTTCTTAGGTTTCTTAGGTTTCTTGGGTTTCTCAGGTTTCTTAGGTTTCTTAGGTTTCTCAGGTTTCTTAGGTTTCTTGGGTTTCTTAGGTTTCTTAGGTTTCTCAGGTTTCTTAGGTTTCTTGGGTTTCTTAGGTTTCTTAGGTTTCTCAGGTTTCTTAGGTTTCTTAGGTTTCTTAGGTTTCTTAGGTTTCTCAGGTTTCTCAGGTTTCTTAGGTTTCTTAGGTTTCTTAGGTTTCTCAGGTTTCTTAGGTTTCTTAGGTTTCTTAGGTTTCTTAGGTTTCTTAGGTTTCTCAGGTTTCTTAGGTTTCTTAGGTTTCTTACGTTATTCTTACGTTTCTTAGGTTTCTCAGGTTTCTTAGGTTGTTTTGAAAGCGATTTTGTTTCAGTTTTTGTGTTTCGCTGTTTAGCGTATGTAATAACACAGTGAGTACGCAGTATTTGTGAGTTGCGCCGGGTTTTCTGTTTTTGTCTGTAAGTCTGGAAGGTTTGAGTTTCCTCAGTCGGGACCAACGTTTTTGGATTCAGGAAGAAAAGTTGGATATAAAACGCTTAAAAGTAGGTCAGTAGGTCGCGCCTGGTATAATTATAGTATATCCGAACGACCGCTGTAGAACGGGCCAGAGCGGGGACATGGAGAACCAGACCGATGACGGGCGTTATCAAAACGAGACGGGTTGAGCCGTTTATTGTGCTGACTATAACGTCGGTTAGCGTGCTGATCTGCTGAATTTTCGGCGGATGTCTGTTGGTTTGCCATTGTGTATTTGGACGTCTGATTCGAGTGCGGTGTTCAGTATCACAACGACATTGTATTCAGCTCAAATGATTTTTTATCCGCTGATGTGGTTTTTCAGTTTGAGATAAAATGAACACAAAAACTTTAACTTTTAAAAGAGTCCCATTGTTTTATGTATTCTCCATTTGCGATGTATTTTCATGTTTATCAGTGGTTAAAGCTGCGAAACATTCCTCTCTTTAATTCAGCGGTGAGGTAACAAGATATCAGCATTTACTAAGTAGTTTCGGTTGAACAAATGAACATTCCCAATGGCGAAAGTACCGAATGGAAGCAGCACAACCTCGATAAATACTTCGTAGCTAAAGAAATATGCAGATAAAGGCTAGAACACATTACACTCTGGTGCATGGTGCTCGAATTTTACAGACAGGCAATTGTGAGTTACGCGTCGTATGTTTTGATCTTTTGCTGCACCGGGCTGCGACAAATTGGACACAAATCGACCTTCTTGGAGCATTCTTCGCAGGTGGCTAGGTGACCGCATGGCACAAATACTATTCGTTTGGGACTATCGTCGCATATTCGGCAAAGGTTTGCATCAGGAGAACCTATCGATCCGGTTCCTCCAGCTACTATACACATACGAAATCGTTGCTACGTTAACAGTCGTCATGGGCAGACACTTGTAAAAGTGACACTTGCAAATTCTAACCGAGTTTGTTCAAATCTGCCAGACGATGTGCCCTTCCATATGCCAGTGCCAGCGTTACAGTAATGCAGGAACTTTTTACCGGAGGTTGCGCGCTTTCCAGAAAACGGATCAGTAAATTCCATTCACCTGCAACAGAATATTTAGTTATCTGCGAACTAGATCTATGAACAAGAATTTCCAGGGAAACAACATACAGTTGATATCGTCTTTCTGCGCCAGCAAACATATTTCGTTATGATAGAGAAAACATTTTGCATCCAGGAAGCACTGTATGGCGTAATTCAAATCGCCGTTGTCTAAGCAGATCTTGCCAACTTCGGTCAATAAGCCCGGGTCTCCGCTCGTGCATGCTAATTCTTTAACGGTCAAGAAGTCTTTGCTGTTTTGCGATAGCTGTATCTGATAAAAAAAGCATTACGCACGTACGAAAAACGTTTTGAGTACAGTAAACTATGTTACTTTGTATAACATTATACTCTCGTCCGTTGGACGCTAGACCTGCAGACCAGCTGACCAAAATCAGTAGCAAAACCAGCATACATTTTGTGTTAGGTAACACGCTTACAATAAAACATCATTTCGTCCACGATAAAACTGGCTTTCTCAATCTTTGCTCAAAAAGTCAACTAGTATCATATCTCTCCCAAGTCTCACCTGCATATGCACGCAGTGCAGAAATTGCCAGGAATATTCTCTTTACAAAACGCTACCAGTAGTGTCGCCGTAAAGTACTACAAAGTAATAACTATAGGGAAGGGAAATATTATCCCATCACGATCTCCTTGACGAGTACGAATAGTTTTCTACTTATTAACCTGCACATGCACTGCGTCTCTCCAGCACTTTCCTTGTACAAACATTTTCTTGGCCAGTTCAAGCAGTCTCCCTTCTGCAAGCGCTGCTCCGACTATCAAGGGATCGTACGTGCTAAGCTGTTCGCCGTATTCCTTATCGATTTCGCCTTCCGGTAGTTGGCTATTCACAAGACACTGGACAGAAAAGCGCTGTAGAAATCTGTATAATACCGGGACACAATCTTCACTGGAGTTAGATAATCTCATTGTTTTTGTAAGGACACTAACACGGTCAGTCTGGACTTGTACACATTTTACACGTTTTGCCATACCTGACCTGCTCGTTGTTGTAGCCTTTCCTTAACAGTTTCCGAATGAGCAGCTGTGTGTGTGAAATCAGATCGGTTTTTCTAATAACGGTCAGCAGCACCACAATGTGGTCAAAATTATTGAAAGCTGTTGTATTTTCGTCCAAAAATAACATAGCATACACAAGGCTAGCGCGCTTAGGATTGCTGTTTGCATCCAGCACTCTTTGCCAAAGAACTTCGCTGTGACGCTTTAGCAGATAACCTGCCTGCTGCCGGAAATAGCCAAATTTGTTCGTGACCTGAAGGGACGAGAGTTAGTCTCACGCTTTCAACTACAACAATACAGGACTAAAGTTGTTCCAAAGTCCAAACTAAGCATACACGGAGGAAATCGTCGTCCAGCTCCCGTTCCTCATATATAAATAGCGCCAGTGGTGTAATTCTAGGATCGCTGGACACTTCACACCATTTACCGACTACCGCCGCTGAGTAGAACTGGTTATCTCTATCATAAAAAAATTAAAACCCTTCATAAAATTTAAGCGATAAATTAACCTTTGCATGATCAGTGGATCCAAAATTTATGCTTATGCATCTGTATGTTACAACTTACAACGAATTAAATTCCAAAAAATCCATGCACACCTGAGCAAACTTTTCAATTCAGATAAACGATTTTTGGATGCGTAGTATGTAATCAAACACGTATAAATGTAAGCGTCAGGAATGCCTTTTTTGGCTAAATATCCCATGAAACGAACAGCCGCCGTTCTATAATAAAAACACTCTTTTTACTTGATTAACTTATTTTAAGTAGAAACGTTGTAATATACCGTTTGTCTTGTCGAATCATCTCGACCACTACGTTTCTGTAGATGCTTCTTAGAAGCTCCAAATTCAGGTCAAGATCAAGCTGTCGTTCCAACTGCAACATAATATCACCGGTGAATCGGTCCAGCAAAGGCAACGCTACTTTTGTCATTATCCGGAGCAATTGTGCTCTCTTGTCCTAAAATCATTGTTGTGTTTGCCAAATTAATTTAGTGGAAGTTAAAAACAGAACTGGGGAAACCGAAACTAGTCGTACTGTAAGCTCCAGTTGTTCAAGCAGGAAGCGTAGTTGTACAGGGAAGCCTTTGGCCATGCGAAAGGAAACCAATCGGTCAAGACATTTTACTCTGATACAGAGCTTTTCAAGAAGAGGATCAATCAGCTGAGCTGGTAAGTTTCCGGAGACCAGAAAGTCAACAACACTTTCCGCATGTGGAATGCGATCACCATAATCAACTTCTTCATGCCACATCAAACTGCCCATATCTCCGTTTTGCACCGCGAGCTGCGAAATACTTACCTTTAGTCTTTATTGTGCACCAAGTGCGCAATAAAGGATTTACTGTAAATGCGTACTGTGATATACTTGCAAAGGATGCTTAGGGACATTACAGGAAGTGGAACTTCTTTTAGTAGCATAAGCAGTCCTACAAAACAAATTCAATCCACAAACAGCTTAATAGTGTTATCAAAATTACGCACTGTTCATGCTGATTTCGCAAGCAGATTTTGCAGCTACATATAGGCTTCGAGTTCGTTATCTGCAAACCCTTACAGGCAACTGCAGTACATATACAGGTGCTGGCACAAATCGTGCACACTTAAATTCATGCTCGATTTACCCTTATCGTTCGAGCCAGTCCCATATAGAGCAATCACCCATTCCAAACCTACTCGCTCGTATAACAGGAAAGCCAGTTGCATTAAACGCGTTTCGAACTGTGGAAGTCTCAGTGCACCTCTAAAGCATTCAGTGAGCACTTCCTGACCCTGAAGTTTGGTTAGATGGTCGGTGTTCAGTAAGCAGAAAGAAAGAATTAAACAAAAATCTGGGGCCTCGTGCCGCACAAGGCCCAAGAATGCCGACATGAAAGCGTTATTCCTCAACGGACGACCGATTAGCTCTGCGTATACTACTGCTTCGTTCGGTAGATTTCTGGCTACAAACACCGGCACGATATTGTCCAAGGAGATTTCAATTTCTTGCACCTAGTTATCAAAACCGAACGATGATACGATTAACGCTTCTTTAGCAACAAATCTGGAACGAAATCGATCCATGCGGAATAATACTTTTCCTTCGCTATCGACAACGGTCAGTCGCGTCTCCTTTCGTAGGGGTCCCACAGCGCAGACGGTAGTAAAACCGGTGAGAATTCTCTTTGTCTCCAAATGACACATGAGGCGGTAGTCGAATAAATGGAGATACCCCTTTTTGGTCACAACAACGGCAAGTGAAATATTGTCAGCATCGTGGTCCACCTAAACAGATATCAAAAACTGTAAAAACGAGGTTATTCAAAATTTTTTATTTACAATTCTGTTCAATAATTAGACCGGTTAATCGTGTCAGCCAACGTTTGCAGACCACCTTTTGATCTTGGCCAATTGATAGTCAAAATATTAAAGCATATAAAAAAGCGAGCTGCCTTAAAAATACAAAATTTTAAATGAGTTGCTGTTCAACGGCCATTTTAGGGAACACAATTATGAGTTTAGACCACTTACTTAAAAATGGAACATAAGCACCGTTCCTGTGGAACTTCTGGTTTAAATGCGCATGATAATTATATGACCTTACCCTAACCGCAATGGGAATGTCGTTTTCCGTTGTAAATGTGCAGTTTACATTTGTCAGCTTTGTACTTCGTATGTTCGAAATATTAATAGGAAACACATCTTCTCCCCTTGGCAGGAAGCCTTCATGGGTTAGTGTTATGTTTTTAAAAATCAGGCAGTCTTCGTGCCAGTCAACATCGGCAACCAGGATTTCTTGTTCCCAGTCCCGACCATCGGAAGGCAGAAATGCACCAGCAAAACCGTCAATAAAGATCGGGGCCGACTGTCCATAGTTGACGGTGTGAATATCCAGAAATCCTTTTGGGTGGTGAATCTAGGTACGAGCATCGATATCGACAAAATGCAGCCTTTCGAGTGTTTCAGTTTGCCCATTATTTGCAATGTGCAGTTACAAATGAATGTATCTTTTTCTACCATGATAATTTTTAAATGTCCCGAAGGAAAAACATAAACGAATACAAGTTTTTCGGCAAAGTACCGGTATGTGCTACGGCTCCTTACATTATTTAACTGAGCCAGTGCAGCAAAGCACCAGGAGAACAGTGGGGATCTCTGGTAGTCAGTAATCGTTTGACCTTTCGACACATCGTTTATCCTTTCTCTTTGCAAGAGAACTTTGTTATCCGTGTTCACGCGGATGGTTTCCCGGTCGGATATCAGTGCAATCCCTTTTGGAGCTACCCATTGAGAGAAGCAAACAGGTTGACCCTGGTTCAGTTTGACTCTCGTTCCATTGACACCATCCTTTCCAACTAACCATGCCACATTTGCCCCGTCTACAGCATCCAGAATTTTCGAAATAAAAGTTTTCATTAAAGCACACGCTTTTACGGGAGTGCAAGAACAGTGATACTCACTGTATCTCATAGTCCAATAGCATATTACTGTGATACGACACATATGTAAATCAACAGTAAATGGATGTGCGTTCACCCACACAAAACAAGCGGTTAATTAAGAAGTTCAGAAAAAAACAAGAAGTAACGGTTTACCAGAAATTTTTGCATTGTTTAAAGCAATTTATGTACTTCTCTAGAAGTTTTTCTACTCTCCAAGCTCTACCGAAACCTCAAAAGCATTCGAATGCATACCTTGCGCAAGGCCGGAGCTCCCATCAGGACTGAGAGTAAATCGTATAATATTGGGTATATTTAAAATATGTTTTTCGAAGATAGTCGTTTCTTTGACACAAGGCTGCTTTGAGTCGGTGAGGTCAATCACAGTTAGCGATGGGCACGTCCACGTATCGCCTTGACTGAGGATCGTTAGAAGAAGCTTGTTCTTGGTGGAAAGTATGCTGAGATTTTTCCCGTGCACCCATGATGATGATGTTAACACCGCAACCTGAAATGTTTTTCTTAATGCTCCAGATTGTGCAATATGTACATAGCGTACCCCAGTCCAGTTACCCCAGTGACCCCACTATCACCGCAACATTGATGCCTAGTTACCTCAGCAATCGTTGTAACACTGAGTATCGGTTCCATCATGCCGTATTTGGGCGTCTGGGTCATTATAGGGAGGCACTTATTACAATCGAGCTGCAATTCTACTGATTTGGTTTAAAGTTTCGATCTGGAGAGATTTGTTAGCTTGATTTCGGAGATAAACAGCGCAAAACGCCAGTAAACCTGAAAAACAATCAATCCAATGCCATATGCCAGTATAGCAGTACTAGCCCTATTGCTAACTGCTCAGTTAGCAGTTAAAGTACAAAACACATAAATTTGTAGATTCAGTAGAAATTAGCGTTTTGCTCATCTGCGGAAACCACATACGGCTGCAACTGCACGTGTGTATGGCGGCGTGCGTTATCAACTTATCACCACCGGGAATAACGTCATCAAAGATACTATATACATTTACAACATCTTATCGTTGTTTGTGGGTTGCCTTAAACTGTAATTGCAGTTAATAACGGTACTCACCGCTTTACATAAAGTGCCAGGAACGCGTTCACGTTATCGCGTAAATGTATCATCACTTTAATTAGTGTTCAGTCATAAAAATAGGGTGGGGGATTCCGGTTGCGCCAAGATGTTGGCCACTTCACCTATCTTTCTGGTAACTTAGCGACTTTATCCTTGGTTTCTCTGAGATTTACAGTACGTTTTTGTTGACCTAATTATAAAAATTTGCAAGTGTATTCTTTATTATCAACTTGTACAAGCCAGTGCCATTTACATTCAAACTTTAAATACCAATAATCAGAACAAGAAAAATAACTCTTCTAACTCTCGAGAACACCCAACCGTCCCCAGGACAGAAGCCGCGTTTCCGCGCTGAATTTGCAAGTACTCTATAGGTAGCAGTGCGCCCTTATATGCCATTCCTCCTGACTCCTTCATCCAGCATTACTGTTTTAAATCACTACTCGTAGTGTCTATTCAGACTGATTTGTAGCCGTGGCTCCGTGAGAGTTCAGAATCGAAATGAAAGCGCAAGGTACCAATTCTTTAATTAATGCAGCTACTCGGGTACTGAATTTCTGGTAAAAGGCCAGACCAGACCGATATCGGGCGTTATCAGAAGGATATGGGTTAAACCACTTATTGTGCCGACTATGACGAAGGTTACCGTGTTGATCTGCTGGATTCCGGCGGATGTGTACTGGTTTGCCATGGTGCATTCGGACCCCAGGTTGTCGAATGCAATGTTCACCATTACAGCGACATTGTATTTTGTCCAGATAATTTTCAGTCCGTGGACGTATTTTCCAGTTTGCGATAAAGTGGTTATAAACCCAGAATCTCATAATGTTTTACAGAAGCCCATGCATTACTCGATTTTCCACTTCGTATACTTTAACAGGCAAAAGCCAGTACAATACTTAACAAAAGATTGCAAACGTGGGCACACTACTTCACTACTAAGATAAGTTAAACACTAATAAACAACCGAAATCCATTTCTCCGGTTAACATGTAGATGCGCCATATTTATTGCTACAATACATTAGAATTAGTATGTAGCTGCTAATGTACGTACAGCTACAGTTCGTCATATTTTGGTGGTTCTCGGTTTTTTCAAGCTCCAGGGTGAACCGGGACAATAGTTTGCAAAGCTATAAGGCACTCATGATTCCCTTTTTACGAGTCATATGTTCTCATCTTTTGCTGTATTGGGCTGCGGCAAACTGGACACAAATCGACCTTCTTGGAACATTCTTCACAGGTGACCAGGTGGCCGCATGGCCCAAACACCATTTGCTTGGGACCATCTTCGCATATTCGGCAGAGCTTAGACTCGGGAGAAGCCGCTGAACCGGTCCCTTCGGCCACTGTGTACAGATACAGTGAAAGCAAGTCATCGACACCAATCAATAAAATCATCCACGTACCGTACATCTACAAACGGCACCTACCGAGGTTGTTCAAATCTGCGAGACGATGTGCCCTTCCATAGGCCAGCGCAAGCGTTACAGTATAGCGGGAATTCTTGACCGGGGGTTGCATGCCTTCCAGAAACCGAATAAGTAAATTCCATTCACCTGCATCAAGACAGCTTTCTTAGTTCTGCAGACGGATCTCCAGAGAAAAACATTTACAGTTGGTGCTGTCCATCTGCGCCAGCAGACATATTTCGTTATAATAGGTGAAGCATTTCGCATCTAAGAAGCACTGCATGGCGTAATTTAGATGACCGTTGTCCAAACAGATTTTGCCAACTTCAGTCAACAGGGTGGGATCTCCGCTCATGCACGCTAATTCTTTAACGGCAAGGAAATCTTTACTCCTCTCCGAAAGCTGTACCTGATGCACAAAAGTTTTACATGCGCGCGTAGCGTGGGACAGATGCTAAGTATCACTGTATGAGCAGTTTTGCTCATTGTTTGCCTGATTGCATGTTTTTAGTAATCACTGACCTGCACGCGCACAGCATCTGCCCAGCATTTTCCTTCGACAAACATTTTCTTGGCCAGTTCCAGCATGTTTCCCTCGGCAAGCGCTGCTAGACATCAAATGGAGTCTAAGAACATTTAGCAGCTTAAGAAGACCTAAAAGAGGTGCAGAACACAAATGTATTGAACTTACTTTTTGCTCCTGTTAGATCGGTTCTAAATTTTTGACTCTAATATAAGAGGTAAAGTCCCAACTCAAATTTTAGAGTAAAAATACACCGTTTACTGTATCGTTTTACGAGTACTTACCTCCGCCATTGGGAGCAGTCTCATTACGCTCATAAAGAGCAACCACCCATTCCAAGCTGACCCGCTGGAATAACTGCAGAGAGAGCTGTGTTATATATCCTGAAAAGTGCAGTATTCCCAGTGAACCTCTAAAGCACTCAGTAAGCACTTGCTGACTCTGAACCACTGTCAAATGACCGGTGTTTAACAAGCAGAAGGGAAGAATGGCACCGAAATCTGGTTTATCGTAACGTAATAGACCCTCGAATGTCGACATGAAAACATCGTTCCTCAATGGACGCTTGCACAGCAGAGCGTATTCTACCGATTCGCGGGGTGAATGTTTAGCTACAAGAACCGGCACAATATTTTCCAGGGAGACTGCAGCTTCCCATACCTACGCAGATCAAAACAGCACAAGGGTAAGGTTGACGTTACTTTCGGAAATAAATAGATACTGGATTATCTAATAATTACTTTTCCTTCGCTATCTACAACAGTCAGTAGCCCCGGCTTGCGTAAAGGTCCCACAACGGAAACGGTAGCGATACCGGTGAAAATTCGCTTCGACTCCAAATGGCACATAATGCGGTAGTCGAATAAATGCATATATCCTTTCTTGGTCACAACAATTGCAAGAGGGCAATCAGTACCACCGTCTTCCACCTGAATCAACAGCTAATAAAGTTGAAGACTTCCACGTTTCTGAATTACAGTTATAAACTTATAACTATGCTCGGTTAAGCATGGAATGGCATTACAAATCTTTATAAGACTGAGCTCAAAGTAATGGTCGAAATAATCGAAGTAATCGAGTACTGTATACGTACATATGTTAAACAAAATGTAAAGCATAAGTCGACCATATGTGCGGTCATTCGCAAAAATAGGAGACTTCTGTTTTACGAAACATAAATTCAGAACCTCGAATGACAAAGCTCAAGCACCTTTTCTAAGGAACTTTGATTTAATTTGCATACGAGTAGTAAAGTGGTGACCTTACCCTAACCGCAACGGGAATATCGTTTTCCGCTTTAAATTTGCAGTTTTCCCCGGTCAGAATCGCGGTACGTATGCTTAATGTTTTAATAACAGATACATATTTTCCCATTCTTATGGAGTCTTCCTGTTTTAGCTTGGTGTTTCTTAAAATCAGGCAATCTCCTTGCCAATCAACATCGGCAACCAAAATCTCTTGGAAGCCGCATGACTTGCGTACAAGAATGTACCAGCAAATCCGTCAATAACCTCTGGCACGATCTTATAATCCCTAATGCAGTAAAGTTCCAGAAATCCTTTCGGTTGATGAGTCTGTAAGAAACGCACATTAAAAATATAAAGCATTCTAGAGCGCTTGGGTTATTGTCTTGTGCAGATACTAACGGAACCACAGAATTATTTATGGAAATGGCAGTTGTCATCCCTTTGCACCCCCTTTTGACTACTGCCACCCCTTTATTTAAATAAAATAGACACCCCCTTTGACTATTGTCACTCCTTACCACACGCCCTTTTGGCTATTCCCACCACCTTTCGATTTATTGCTTTAATTTTGCAACCAGCTGCTCTTTTTTCCCTGTCACCACCGGCAGGGAGAGACGCCAAGCGAAGCTTAGGGACACTTGACGCATCGCTAATATGCGGCCATATTTTTTTACGTTAAAATTAGCATCTTCAGGATTTCTTGTGCTAATGACTTCCGCAGCGAATTCTATCGCGAAAAGTCCACAATTATGACCATTCCCTTGGGACTGCGCGCGCGAAAAAAGATTCCCGGTGACATTGTTTCCGGTTCTCTTAATCAGTGGTGCCCACAGAAGTGGTATCGAGGGTTACGCCGGCAGCGCCGAGTCAAGTACATATGGCTGCTCCTTTTCCACACAGATTTTGTACCTTTCCACTGGTTCACAATCTTGATTCCCGTGTCTTGAACTCTTATAAGAAATGGCCAAGGGGTGGCAGTAGACGCCAATAGTCAAAGAGTGTGAGAAAGGGGGTGACAATAGTCAAAAGGGGGTACGAGGGGTGGCAATAGTCGTACCCATTATTTATTAGAGACTTAGACGTTTTTCAGACTTATAATCTTTACATATCGCGCGGAAATGTTGATGTATATGCGTGAAGACAAAAACGTTTGCTGGTAAAACAAATATGCTACTAATACTCACATTAAGCTGAATTACCGCAGCGAAGTACCAGTTGTCAAGCTGGCTTTCCTGACAGTCCGTAACCATCTGCCCTTTCAACCCTTTCTTTATCCGTTGTCTTCGAAAGACGTAGTTATTGAACGTATTTACATGGATGGTTTCGCTGCTGGACACCAGCAGAATCCCGTGGTGACGTAACCATTGAGAAAAATAAACAGGACGACCCTGATTCAGTTTGACTTTCTTTCCATCAACGTTATTCCTTTCAACTAACCAGGCTACATTAGCCCCGTCTGAAACATTCGAGCAATGGGCATCGTCAAGGTACACGTTGATCACATTGTCACAAAGCCTAATTTTTGCCTGCGTTTGACACGAACAGTGTGAAGTCTCTCCGTATTGCAGTTAATATTTATTCATTAACCACACATCAGTACAATCGATACTTCAAGTACTGAATGATAACTGGTAATAACAACAAGTAAGAAGTATCACAATAACCATCGTTGCTATACGACAATAGGTACAGTCTATATATGTACGTACACTACAAACAGAATTGCTTACCTTGTACAAGGATAAAGCGATCGTCAGAACTTATAGTAAACCGTGTGATACTGCTCATATTTAGAGCATGTCTTTCGAAGACGATTGTCTCTTTAACATGAGGCTGGTTGGAGTCGGTGAGGTCAATTACGGTAAGCGACGGGTTCGTCCACGTATCGCCGTGACTGAATACCATTAAAAGGAGCTTCTCGTTGGTGAAAGTTATGTTGGCGTTTTTCCCACACATCCATGATGATGATGTTAAGGCCGCAACCTAAAAAGGTTTGCCTTTAATTTGCATTCTGGGAAACACGATGCGCCGTCCTTCCAGCGCTATAACAGTGGCCAGCTACTTCCGCAATCTTCGCAACACTTAGTATCGCCTCGGCCATGTCGCCGCTAAACTTTTTCACAACCGAATCGCCGTTCTGTGGGAAAGTGGTCTGGTTAGCTGCTCGATCTGGATGTTGGCTTGATGTTGGTTTGATTACGGCGTTGCTCAAACAAGTAGCAAAGATCTTTTGCTGGAAGTAAAAGGCTGTAAACGTCAAAGAACCAACGTAGACGAAACGCGCCCAGGGAACAAAAGTAACGCAAGATGCGCGCTGTCGACGTTCTTGTTCAGCCAGTTAACTGCACCCAAAATTGTAGTAGATTTTGTTAATTGCTTATCTGTGAAAACCACAAACAGTTACATGCTTTATCACTTATCATCACGGTCGATATCGTCATTAAGATATGCAACTATAACTAATCTTATGATTTATCCCTGTCCGTGAATTGTTCGTAGAGGAACTGCAACGGGTAAACCTACATGAGCACAACGCTTTGGTCAAAATGTATAACCTTGTCTGTGAATTGTTGTGTGACGTAAATTTGCCATCGCTTTAAATTTTATTTATTTGAAATTGTTTTGTTTATTTGAAACAAATAAAAGGGCCATTTCATGAACCTTTTTGGCGGTTTAAAGATTTTACACTCGTGTCTTTCGAGAATGACCGTATAATTAACGTACTTAGTAAGGCAATTACTTTATTGTAGGTACGACCTGTATTTAACATTCCTTAACTACTCGTAGTTTTAGTACTTGAAGTGCAGAGTATAGCTAGTAAATTTCGTAAATAAGTTTTACCTGTCTGTCTACCATTATTCGGCGGTTTTTGTTTTTGTGGGAACTACAACACATGTTTATTGGTTTTGTTACTTACAACCGTTACGCCGGCATGGTTTAATTTTGTGCGCATAAATCAAAGCCAGCTAATAAGTATCTAAAGCATTTTCCCGAAACTTGATACATTCCACCCTGTTTATATTTCTAAATCCTTTGCCGTTAGAAAGTGTGCAAGCACCTCTTGTGCGACCAACAGATATACACTTTGCTGCGTCAGCAGAATTTCGGGTTTCTGATCTCTAGTGTGTAGAAATGAGTCCCGCTAGTAATAAGCATGTCAACACAGTGAACATTGAATACATGACCATGCTGGATGAGCCGGTTGCATTGCACAACTCCGAGCTGCATAAACAGAAGCGTCCTGAGAATGTCGAACCGGTTTCTGGATCTTTAGCGTTGTTCACATTGGTGCATCTGTCCTTGCCGATATCTTTTGAGATCAGCTGTAGCTTCTGAAGTGTGCCGCAGGATCTGACGGTATTTCCTACAAAAGCATGTACTCTGTAAAGTGTAAGCATTTACCAGCATGCAGAGAATTATAGAGACATTTTTATCATTACATAAAAGGAAAACAAAAATCACACGTATATAACACACATAACTTTGAATCACACCTATAAAATACACACAACGTTTACACAGTCATACGAATAGAAATACAGATAATTATAGGAACTCTTAGATTTTATGCACCGTTGTAATGTAAGCAGTATACAAGTGGTATGCACTGTAACGCCAAATTGTCGCATAATAACTAAGTACAGTATATCGTTTCACACAGTGTAAAACGCTGTAAATAACAGCGCGTGCAGATGCAAATTTTCTGTTGCGAACTATAACATTGAACATTTCAAATTACGTGGTTTTTGAACCTGTGCAGAAAACAATTTAAAAACAGCTCATGCATTGCTCTAAACGAGACGTTGCAAGAATAGTGTAAGAATTGCTTCGGAAATTGTTTTAAAGTAGACGAATTGAATTTTCTTATTTTGAACTTGTTCATTTTTTAATTCTATTTTTTTAATTTTATTGAATTTTTTGAAAACACACTAGTGGAAAAGGAAAATGTATAATAACGATTCAAGACCACCTTTTAAGTAGGTGCTGGGCAAACAGATTCCGTAATTACCGACATTCTGATCGAATTACTAAGCACATAAACATAAATTATCATACACACCCGCAAAGCTCTTTCCGCTCTGATCAACAAAATTCCCGGTGAACGTCACACAGGCATCAAATCCCGGTCCACAATCGCGATCCTTCACCACCGGGCACTGCGGCTGATCCGGACTGTCGCATTCCTTACACTTCAGACAGGAAACTACCATCACAACATTACATGTCTTCAAGGAGAACAGCAACAACAACATTACATCACATGCACTCACCTTGCTCCAGGAAGACGCTGAATACACTGATGTACAACACAATCACCGGATGAGTATACATTGTAATCGCGCTTAATACCTTTTTATCCCAATTACACAAAAGACCCACAAACAATATGCCAGCGTAAGACACACGCTAATGCTCGGATTACGGAAATGGATGTTGCGATACACACACAGTGGCGATGATAAAAAAACGCACTCCCCGGATCGATACGGCTCAGTCTGTCGTTGAGCGGAAGCGGCGTGTTATTTCATAGATTGATCGGGTCGGCAGTGTATCGTGTTAGCGTTTACCGGATTTAACGAGCCGTTGGTAGCGTTGTGTACCCAGTCAATGGAAAAACGGGTGGGAGGTTGTTTATGGAAGCCGGCAGTGACTGGCTTTACTAAGCGGATGATGTATCATGTATACACCAGATAGAATGATGTGTATGTACGGACGCGCACCGACCGGATATGAGCGTACCTTATTGTTTGTCGGGAAATGTTTGCCGCATAGCGATGCCACCATGCTGTGCGGTGTAGACGGCAGTGCTTACGGCGCACTTAGTTTCAAGCGGGATTTTATTAGCAATTAAACGCTTGAAGGTTTAAAGGGTTTTGGTGTGAAAAACAGCGTTTTAGCGTTTGGAATAAACATTGAGTGATTAGTCATTAAATTCTCATAAGTTGAGCTCTGTAAAAACTGAACCTATCAAATTATAATCTATGATCGATGCGGCTCGATCTGCCATAGAGAACGGCACCGGATTAAAGCTTTAACTAATCGCTAAACTTCAATATAATTTGATCAATTTTGTGCATGAATATAACCGTCACTTGTATTTTTCGTGATTATTGTAGTTTTTGGACTGGCATTGCCAACGGCTGGGTAATCATTCTGCCTCATCACTTTACACGAAAAAATAAACCATAGACCGCAGTGATTTATGTTTGACTTTACAGCCTTTGCTCACCCGCGTTAACATTTTTCTTCGAGGGTTTGTTCTGCACAGTTTCGTTTGCAAAATCATTCTTAACCTGAAAACGTGCATAGCAGATTCTAACTAAATAGGCACACACCAGCAACTTTGGTAAAACCGTAAAAGTACGCAAAACTCGCAAATACATCACGTATACAAGACTGCTAATTAATAATCATTAATTAATCTGCCAAATAACACACGCATTATTACTATTATTTAGTAGTTTGTTTGTCCTTCCCTTAATAATAAACAGCAGCATTCCCTCCGAGCCGAAAATGAAGAGGCCCATAATAAAAACGACGATGACGAGTCGCTCTTCCACCCAAATTGATCGCCGCTCATCATGGGATGATTTGACACGATCAGTGAATGAGGAGAAAAATGGCTGCGGTTAAGTGAATATCTTGCTTATTAACTTCCCATGGGCACTGCCCTGTGGGAATTGCAGTCGCGACAGTGTATAGTATGGGCGCGACCCCGGTAAAACGCTGCATACCATCCCCGTCCGCTACATTAGACTGTATACTCATTACCTAGCGCCGCGTTTTCTCCAGTACTTGTACACACCGGCATGCTGCCAGTAGCAAACTTTGATGAATTTTTCATCTTTTCGCTGTATCGCGTAGACAGTACAACTAAAATCGCCCACGGCCAAGCATGTGCTACACTGTACCCAAAATTAACTCTCTTCACGTAGACACCCAGTCTTTCGATCGCCCACATTTTCACCGTGAATTTTGTTAGTATTTTAAACAATTTTTGGTCAGAAAAATGTCGCCGGATAAAGTGATTTTATATGATTATTTCGCCAGTAATTGTGCGTGGCGCGTACGGACGGTGCTGCAGTGGAAGAATATCCCGTATGAAACGGTGACCGTTGATCTCGTTAAGGGTGAACAGAAGACGCCGGAATTTCTGAAGATTAATCCATACGGTGCCGTGCCGGTACTATATATCGACGGACAGTACATCACGCAATCCATCGCCATCTGTGAATATTTAGAGGAGACCCGGCCGGAAAATCCCATTTACCCGAACAATTTAACACAGCGTGCGCGGGTCCGGGAAATTGTGGAGATTATCAACTCCTACTTGGTACCGCTGCAGAATCCCACCACGGCCAAAAAGGTCGAGCAAGATAGCGTAAGGCCAAATTAAATTAGCATTATTAAAGCACTTATTAATGTATTGAAATTCGCATTCACACCATGCGTTACATAACAAAAGCAAGAAATTATTTTAGCAATAATAATTAATTTTGATAAGCAAATTTTAGCAACTTTGAGTTTTTGGCGGGCATTAAATAAAGAACCATTCAACAAAAATTTTGAAATAAATCAAGCAACTCAAAAATGGAGTAAGGAATAAAACCAGCTTTGTTCCCTTAACGTAATATTCAGATAGGTTCAATGTAAACTAAAAATACATAAATAATCACCCCGTATCGTTCTTTTAAATCGTTGCTTATTTTTCATGTTTTTTCCATCAAATCTTCGTCTTTTTCGTAATTTTTTTCGGTTATCAGTACTGTTATTTTTAAAGGGTACAGTTCAGTACGATTTGTTCGAAAGGATTGTGAATAATGTAGCATTTCACAGTTGATTTGATTTTTATTTGTCTCGAACTGTCTCGGCACTACTCGATAAATACGGTTGTCCGATCGATTTGTTAAATTTATTTTTCCACGTTCTGTTAAATTTTCAGTGTTTTTTCCACTTCAGGCTTGCAGTGATCCCAACGAGCAGCGCGCCTGGTCCCTGGAGTTCTTCTACAAGGGCTTCGTAGCGCTGGAGCGCCTGGTCGCCAAGTCCAGCGGGCGCTACACGGTGGGCGACACGGTGACCTTTGCCGATATGTGCCTCGTGCCGCAGGTGTGGCGGGCCAAGCGCTTAAAGCCGGATTTCACACAGTTCCCCACGATCTGCCGGTTATACGAGGAGCTGTTGGAACTGAACGCCTTCCGGTTAGCGCACGCGGCCAACCATCCACACTGCCCCGCGGACATCAAAGCGGATGCGTGTCTAGCGATTAAGTCCGATTAGATTAACGCCCAGACGTTGAAATATATTTTCTTGTTATATATGTATGTTGTTGACAGTGTTTGAATTATGCTGTTACCGCTTAAACGGAGGATTCAGTATGCTCGAATTGCAGTACAGTTTTTGTGCGCATAAAACATTGTTAGAGTGATTAGCGTTCGTTGAATGTACATGTCGTACTTCCGCTTTATGTAAGTCTATCGCGATACTTATAAAAATCTCAAATTTGGCGGAGCAAAGAAAAATAATAATTACATTATTATATCGTCGCTTTGATGTACATATTATTATATGAACGGAAATGAACGTTATGCAATCAATTGTAGTATGAACTTTTCGTGCAGTGCATCACAATAAGGAAAATCAGTGATCGAATTCTTTAAAGCACCGGCACTTGTACAGTACAGAACGCTACTCGTACCTGCTTTAGCGGTTTAACCTAAGGGCATTTTCCAGCAACGACGCTCTTCTTGCAGTGCAGACTTGCACTGATATATTTATATACTGAATATCTATATAATATACGCTTGCACTGTAATTTGTAGAAACCTCGTAATTAACGCTGATACTGTCTGTTGTTGCCAAATGCCAGCTTTTCGTACATTTATAAAATTTGATTAGAGATATCAGCCGTTGTGGATATCAGCCACTACGGTCCCCCGTTGTGAAATTGAGAAATTTAGAAGTACATATAATATAATGGACGCTAATAAGGTAGTCCTCTACGATTTCTTCGACAGTAACTCGGCATGGCGCGTCCGTAATGTGCTCTACTGGAAATCCATTCCCTTTGACACTGTATCCGTGAATCTGATGAAAGGCGAACAGAAATCGGAGGAATTTGGGAAATTAAACCCGATTAATACGGTGCCGGTGTTGTTCATTGACGGACATTACATAACGCAATCGGTTGCCATTTGCGAATATTTAGAAGAAACCCGGCCGGAGCATCCCATCTTCCCAACGAATTCCCTGGATCGTGCACGTGTGCGACAAATTGTGGAGATTATTAATTCTTACATGGTACCACTGCAGAATCCGGCCACCGCTCAACGGGTAAAAAATGTGACGTTATGAAAACATACAAGTGAATATCTTCTACGTGTACAAGCCTGATTTAATACATACTGAGCATGTAAAGGAACAGATAGTGTAAAATAAGTGTCATACGAGTACTAATACTTGCATATTAGTAGCCATATTAGTAGCCATATCAGCCAATGCACTACAATTATGTGCAAAGAGAAACTGTAATTCAGCAGTTAGATCGTCCCTTACTTTACTGACTTTCGCCTAGCTCCCGTCCACACGGGCATTACGGTATTTGTATTAATTTTATCATGCATCACCTATAAATATGCAAAATGCATGTACCGCATAAATAGTGTGCCGTAGATCGCCGAGGTAGGAAGGCTGGCGTAACCCATAAGTTTAGAATTGTTGCTGTATTTACGCATGTCCATGGTCAATGATATCTATAATATTATGTGCTCGGGCTTGTACATATTGATATATTGTGTGTACTGCATGTATTCCACAGACACAATCATTACCCTAGGATTGCAACGGTTTATTTTTAATTATTTAAGTATTTTACCTGCAAGTCTGCACACAGCAATCCTCGTAGGCTTGTACGTACTGTACCAACTACATGTAGCAAGTACTTACAAGTACCAACAAAACTCTACAGCATCGATGGACGAGTTGAGAATTTTTCCATGTACTGTATCTTATTATGATTTATTTTCTCTCCGCTTTTGTGCGGTGTAACGGTGTAACATTTTTATAAATTATGATTTTATTAATTACATTTTTTTAAAAATAGTTTTTTAAAATTATGTTTTTTAAACTTACATTTTTATAAATAAATTTATAGTTTTATGAATTTTTCAGTAAAACTTTGAAGGAAATCATAGTAAAAAACCACATCTAGGAGCTTCTCAATGCCGTGTTTTGCTTCCTGTTTTTATGTTTTATATAGGCGTCAAAAGAAGTGAGCGAACAAACAGCATGGTCACTGGAATTTTTCCAAAAAGGTTTCACCGCACTGGAGCACTTGATATCGAAAACCAGCGGAAAATACTGTGTTGGCGACATTGTAACGTTTGCGGATATGTGTCTGATCGGGCTGGTTTGGCGCACGAAGCGCTTCAATCCCGACCCGGTAAACTTCCCCAGCATCTTCCGAATTTATGACGAATTACTGAAGTTGCCGACGTTTCGGTTGGCGCATGCCGCCAGTCATCGCGACTGTCCACCGGGACTTAAAGGTCAAATTACTTAATTTCCATGTTATTGATGATACACATTATCTACGGTTGGACAAAATTAATATCCCTTAACTGGTCCTTTATTACTTTTAAAAACTTCTTACAGTTAGTCTGAAAACGGACTGTAATTGAGCAATAATTAATTCGTATCACTGCGCTCGGTGCGGGAAGTACCTGAGATCGTGCCAATAAAACTGTTAGACATTTTTGTAATAAAATTATACTTTATAGAAATCATCAAAATTGCTTTATCCAGTTCCTTTATCAAAATAGTCTATCTTCAGCGGATTAATAACATGCGTCAATAAACCTGATACCACGTTTTCCTATGCAATACCAGCCAAAAAGATAAATTATTGATAAAAAGAAATTTCTAGTGTGGTGGAAAGTTTACAAAAAACCGGCACATTGTACCACTTGACATCTCGCGAGAAATGCGTTTACTTCGTTGATGTTCTATACAACCTAAGTACATTTATACAATCACCCACTCCAACCAAATTAATCTACAATCAGCGAAAATAACCATCAAACTTGGTAACAAATTACCATCATTTGCATACTAACACCCATGCACAATAAAATCATCAATCGTTCCCCGAAAAATAACAACATAAAATCATAAAACAGATCAAAAGAAGAAAAATACCATAAAAAAATCAAAGCGCATCAAATCCCTCCTCTTCCTCGCATTTATGCACCCAACACCGAATCCCACTGGCGCGCACCATCTCCTCAAACAACGCCTTCCCGCGGACATACTCCGCGGATAAATTTTTAATCACGGCGTACGTGGGACGCTGCGAGGGGCAGTTATCGCGCAGCTCCACCAAATGCGGCAGAATGGTCTCCGCCCGGTCCCACACATCCAGATAAGCGTCCAACAATGATTTCTTGCAGAGCACGGAGGGTTTTTGCTCGACGGTCTTCCCTTTGACGCAGTTGAGGAGTTCGAAGTGGTCGGCGCCGGCCGGGTTGGTCAGCCAGACGACGGCTATGTTGTGCTTGACGGTGATCTGGCGTTTCTCGCCGTACGTGCTGTGCAGCAAGGCCGGCGCTTGGAAGGCAAAGCCGCATTCCTGTAAATCAAGCAGCGTTCATTTATTATACAATTCTTCGAAGCGGGCAATTCCCGAAATGCCTAGAGTAAGTGCTCGATCTCATTCCCAGGCATATTATCAAAACATTCTTAATACTTTCAAGTAAAATCCATAAAAAGCAGAAGAATCGTAATATTTTTTGGCTTTTATAATATTTTTTCAGGAAATAAAACAAATATGTCTGCTTATTACTTATTATTATTTTTGTATTGTACTTATTAATTACTGTTGCACTTATTATTACTTGTTACTTATTATTATTTTTGTTTACAAAATAGTAGAAGTGGTGCATGAACAGACTATTTAATTCGCCCACTCAAGTATACTCGTATACAAATGTCAAGGAAAGATTACTACATCTTAACTCAGTAACAGAAATGAAAACGACAAACAATAAAAAGCGTAGACGGTTAACAATTATGAAATTCGATTAGAACATTGCCTGTCATCTTAAATATCTCGTCGAAATCGATGGCGGTAACAGTTCAACAATCAGCCAATGCACTACGATTCTACATCAATTCATACCGTACAGTGGCGTGCAGCTACATATTTTTTCCACTTGAACACAAGCGGAAATATTACAAATTCAAACACTTAAACATTATTACCGACCACAAAATCAGGATACCGCGCTGTCACGTAAAGAAAACAATAAGAGAAGCAAAGAAAAAGCGGTAAAAAAAGTAAAAAAAGCATATAACTATGAAAGCGACGAGAAAGCAAGATCATAGTGGTTTCTCAGTTAAACGCCCAGGCCGACTAAAATTTCGATCGGCATTACTGGATGTGGCTAATTAGTAATTAAGACAACAAAAATTGTGAGACGTAATTGTAATAAAATCATAAAAAACAGTACTAAAATAAAATAGTAACGGAAGTAAAATAGTAAAAATTTCTACGATTCTAAATTTCTGAAGTTTTTAACATTTTCTAGCGCAAACAGTCCATATTCTCTTTACCTGTAATTCCCGCAGCGTCTCCGCGGCCGGTTTCAACCGTCCGAACATGGCCCGCCCAACATGATCCCCATTCCACAGATGCCCCATGACCACGGCCTTCCAGTACACTGGCCGCAGCATCAGCGCGCCCAGCCCGCCCTGCACGCCGACGACATTGCGGCGCAGCAGCTTATCACTGCAGCTCATCACCAGCATGCGCTCCCCGCCCAGCACCGCGTCCCAGTACTGCCGGCCGCTGTGCCCCGGGGGCACGGTCACGCCGCCCATGCCCGCTTCGATTTTGATGCGCAGCTGCCCACGGCACTGCCGCTGCGGGTGGGCGTCCGTCCCGTCGGCGTGGTCGCTCAGGGAGAAGACGCGGGCGTCCCCGCAGGGCGCGGAGGAGATGTACAGGGTGAAGGTGGCGCGCGGGGTCAGGGGGGTGGTGTCCGGGTGGAAGAGGGAGGTGGCGGGGTTGGAGGCGTGCGCGGCGATGTGGGCGCACAGGAAGCGTTTCAGGCAGCGGATGGCCAGGATTTCGGCGTGCATGTCTTTCACTGTCTGCCCGGTTAAACTCTACAACGAAGAATGGAAACTATCGAATGCGAACATTTATTTCTTTTCTAATAATAATAATATTTCTCGCAATGATAAACTCGGAAACATTATTCTGTCCCTTTTCGTTCCTTCAAATTCATATTTTCATATTTACAAAAATATAAATAACCATTATATCCGTCATTTGAGCTTACGTACAGACATAGTTGGAAAACACTTCTGTGCATTACAGGAAAAACATTTTGACCACTTTAAATAGTACAATTCAAAAACGTTGCGCAGTGTGCTTGCTGTGAAACTTCCAGAAGCTTGGTGCCTGACATTTTGTTACGATAACTATTTCTTACGAACTGAATTAGTAATTAAGTAATTTCTCAAGCCAAAACGTTGTGACGAGGTAAATCGGCTACGGTTATAATCATTCTAATTGCTGTTTTGCTGATAAATTGATAAAGTGCTGAATGAATGTTTTTTGCGCAATTTTGCTGTTTTACAGCTGTCAGCGCAATACTAAATTTACAGCAGTGGTGCCAGATTAAACGCACCACGCAGAACGCATACCAACTGTACTAAGCGAAATAATAAAAGCTGATAAATAATTGACAAAATTTAAATTATGTGCCCACCTGTTGCTGTGCATCGATACATTTCGTCCCCGTTGTCACACAGATACACTCCATCTTCCCATCCATTTCCATGACAATCCCGGCTAGAACGGCATACCGGCGGTACGCCTCCGCCACACCATACCGCTCCATGACCTCCGCGTATTTGGAATGCACCAGTTCGGCAACGCGATTGGCGAAGGTGTTATCGGCATCCCCCGGAAGAACGCGAGGTACCGCAGGTTTCGCAACGGCGATCGGTCTGGCTGGGATCTGCGGGGGGAATTTCGATTTTCCGGGAAGTTCTATCCATAAGAAGAATTTAAATTATTAAGACAAACAATCAGGACACGCGCCCGGAACGATCAAATCAGCACTGCTGGGTTTCCGAAAATAATCCTAATTAATTACATTACTTTTTTCAGCTCGGTTGGAAGACAAACCGCTATCGTAGTTGAGACACGAATTTTTAAAACCGAAAACAAGCAGTGTGAATTTGCGTACCAAGTATCCAATAAAAAGAAATGTAGTGTGCCCGCGCTTGAATTTGTTATTTTGTTGGCTATTTTTTTGACTATTGAAATGATGCAGCAAAACGGGATTATCGAAACCAAAAAATCAGTTTTCAAAAAAATTAAAACTTTTAATATAACACTAATGTACTCTTTTAAGTGTAAGCACTAATGTACTCCTTATCCGTGCCATGAAACGAGCCCGTATTCTACGTTAGCATGGTAGCAACTGCAACAGGTTAGGTGTTAGAAGCCGCCAGCCGGATGCCAGCCAATCAGCGCACACAGTGATCCCCAAGCACAGCCACCAGTTCCAGCATATCGCGCAATCCAAGGATACCCATGCCGTTGATATTAATGATTGTACGCATACCCGATATTATCCTCTATCCAGTAATTCACTCCATAATTCCAGCATATGTTGTACACACTATCCATCCATTTTAAATTCTTTTGCACATGCAGCACTGCCGCAGGATCCACGCGCTTCCGGTGGACTGGTTCCAAGTGACGCTGTAACCGAAGTGAATTATTCTTCAAAAGCGTTTCGCTCGCTTAAGACGGCTGGCAATGGACCAGAATTGAGCCGGTGGCTGCCCAAAAGGCAGATTCTCATTCGGTCGGTAACGTCCGCACACGTGCGAAACTCTTTAACGGTCGTAGCGATTATTTCGCATTTCGGTATAGGTTCGGCAGGTTCGCTATCGTTAGCGGAAATCGGTAACCGTAATATTACGGAGTCGGGCAATTTCCCGAAACGGTATTTGCGGGTTTTCATCATGCTTATCGATAACGCTTATTGCGTTCGGCTTATCGCTGCACGATCCGGTCATAGCTTCGCCAGGAAAAACGGTTTTATATTTTACCGGTATGTATGTACCAGAATGTATGTAGTATTTACCGGTATGTATGTAGCGGTAGTACGGTCTTTTTCCGTGTTTCCGAATCGGTCATATAGACTCTAACGGTCAACGGTAGATGCTTAATACTTTTAATGCCGAATAACGGCAACAAAAGTACGCGATTATTTTATTTATACAAACACATTTTATATTTCTTTTTTTATATATTTTTTATTTACATATTTTTTATTTATATTTTTTATTTATATATTTTTATTTATATATGCTGCTATTTTATTTATACACACGTATTCGATATCCTGTTGCCTGCTACCGCCAAGAGGCAAGTCTTTCATTCCGGCGCGTAACTTCCGCACACGTGCGAAACTCTTTACGGTCCTAGCGACTTATTTCGCATTTCGGTATATGTTCGCTATCGATAGCAGAAATCGGTAACCGTAATATTACGGAGTCGGCGTTAATGCCTTTCGGCTCTCGAGTTTCGAGATCGGCTCCACTTTCGAGAAATTGGTCTTTCGGTATTCGGTTTAATGCGGCGTTTGCCATTCTACCGGCAATATCCATCGAATCGCGACGAAATTATCGTCAAAAAAATCGGTATCATCAATACGAAATTTTGACAAAAGAAGCCATCAGTATCCGGTCAAATAGAACTATGTATGTCAGGTTGACTACCAGTCAGATGCAGTTTAATCCGAAAAAAACCATCATTCGGTTACAATCGCTGCGTGGCTAACTGTCTATTAATTCAATTCGGTTTAATTATGTACATACCGATTTTACTTATTAATTTATCTGCCTAATTCACTAAATAGCTTATTTACTGATGTATTTACACACCTAATTTTCGTAATAATTTATCAGCCTAATTTATTTCAATATCAGCTATCTAATAATTCTAATAATTTTCTACATACCTAATTTACTTTGCAAATTAATTTTATTTACCTATTCACCTGTTTAGTAAAGTTTAATAATTTCGTTATCGCAATCACTTTTTTCCGCTGAATTTCCACTGGAAAATAAGCCTGCCTTACTTATGCACAGGACATCATCCAGGCAGTCATAAATCCACTGGACCGCCGCCAGCGCCGCGCCATTCTTCGCCGCCCGCTTATTATTCGCCTGCGCCGTGAACCCCCTCCCACACAACTCCACCGTCTGCTCCCACCGCGGCGTCCCATCCTGACTGGCCAACACCGGCCCCGTCTGCACCTCGCCCCCGTCCACCCACACCACCAACGTCCCCTGCTGTGCCCCCAACGCGAAGAACTCCTGCACGAACCCCACGGGGTTCTCCGCATACGCTTGATCCTTTAATCGCTGCACCACCGGCGCAAACCGCTTCATCTCCACGGACTGGACGTAGTTTTTCAGGGTCTCGAGGGGGGTGGGGAGGACGGCGACGGGGGGACTGTCGCTGGAGGATGATACGTCGTCGGGAGGTTCCAGGGGCGCGGGGGTGGGGATGTCCGGTTCCCAGCCGGTGCTGCTGGGGGTCTGCAGGCTCAGATCGAGCAGTCCCTGCCGGGCTAGGATCTTGCGAGCGCGCAGACTGATGGGGAGTTTGCGTTTGGCCGGGGGTACCAGGTCCATAGTGTCCATGATCGAGCGTCCAGATTATAATGGTGCGACGTCTCAGTATTCAACACTTTCAGCAGTGACTACATTCTAAAGCAGTGCGACACTATAGTGTCCAGGAAGAAATTCCAGCGGTTTTTATGGGAAGCCAGGGGTTTTAATCCTGAATGCAGGCACAGGGTTCTCTGCATACGCTTGAATGCTTGATCCTTAAATCGCTGCACGACTGCGTGACGAATATAGATATGAGACCGACATTCATACACATAAATAACAACCGACATAAATAAAAAGCCGAACCGTTAGGGAAAGAAGTCGCTTCGCAGATCCAGAATAAAACTGAATATCAATATCAGTTATAGCGTTATACCACCGAAATTAATTTATGGACGTATGATTGACAGAGTCACAAAGGAAATTTTTTTGTAAGTTTGCAACTGAAACGGGCTCAGCATTGCCTCTTGTGACAGTCATGTGAGATAAGTCAGCTGACCCGAACGGTCCAGAAATGAATGAAGTGACGCCCCGGTGGGCGGTCGCCAATTATGTACGTTGCAGTTATTGGTACTTTGTAGTTTGACTTTGCACTTTGTCATTTGTTATTATTAGCGAAGCTCGCCTTGTACATATTGAGAAATAAAACTTTATTTGACTTTTATGATATAAATTGTACAGAATTTGTGTAGCGACTGAATAATAACCAGATTTGCGGTGTTTACCGCATTCCACACTCCACAGCCTCGTGTTTAATTCGGCGTCGGCAAGTTAAGTAAGCTGTAAGCATAAGTACTTCTACGAGCAGAATTATCATTTATGTATAAAACGATTATAATAATATTTCTACTGTTCTGCTGTAGAACATTAAAGGACTACCCAAGTATAAAAATTGAAAAAATACCAATCACAGCCGAATTTTCAAAGGAGTACATGTAGAACTAAAATGATTCACGGACACCGGTGGGCCGCGGTTTGAACAACGATTATGCAATAAGTACAGAAGCTGGTGCGAATAACTACAGTAAACAACAATAATTTTACAAATTATATTTATATAAATGTAATTCTTTTAGCTTCCTAGGTGGCAAGGCGAAAAAATCTATTGCTTAATTGTCGTTCAAACCGCGGCCCACCGGTGTCCGTGAATCATTTTAGTTCTACATATACTCCTTTGAAAATTCGGCTGTGATTGGTATTTTCAATTTTTTTACTTGGGTTGTCCTTTAATTTGGTTTTGTTTTACGCATGATATATGTAAGATACTGACACATTAATTTTCATGTGATTTATTATACGTGGCCTGCGCTTGGACATAACTGCCAAATTAAATGACAATGAGCAGTAATCAAAAGCGATCACAATTGGTGCTAAAATACCTAACAACTTAACGGTATAAGAAAATTAGTGAAAATACGACAAATTATGTGTGAATCCGATCCCATTGATTAAACACATGTAACATTAAAATTTAATGTGGACATCCATATTTCGCTGCTAGAACTTCACATTATACTGTCATTACTTCCGCATTACAAAAAGCAACTGTGTACCACTGTACAAGGTTGCAGCTTGGTGTATTACCCTGTACTTGCATTGGGTTCTGATTTTTAAGCCGGAAATGAAAGCAAATGTTTTCCCGACGTATACGTACTCAACTACTCATCTATTGGATAAAGCGCAGTTTCTAAAACATTTTCACATGTTTATGAATGAAATTCAAATCGTTGTTCAACGTTGATTACTGTTCACAGCAAAAACTAAGCAGATCATATTACTTTTGTTACTTTTAATGCGAGTACAATTTAACTACTTCCATATAATTAAATATAGTATTCTTAGGTTGTTCATGCGGTATACAATTATGTATATGCTTTAATTATATTTTATATGTATATCAAACAATGTCATAGTATTGTTGTTACCATAGCCAGAACAAAAAAGTTTCATTTTTTTCCCAAAAATAATATCATTACGTACATTTCTGACCAAACTGCAGCTGACTGGGAACAGCCGACCGGCAAATTGTGAAATTAGATTGATTTGATAAAATTCCTAAAAATAAAAGCGTCGTTGATTCATCTAGGCCAAATGAAAACAAAATCACGGAGGCGCGTCATCCGGCCGGCACAGACACGGCTGCCGTTTATACATAACAACAAGAGCTGCAGCTGGTCAGCACTAATTCCGTGAGAAAACAACGATGTTGACTCCTTCCTTATCAGTCACCGGGGTCGGAGTAAACCGGAATCACTTACAAGTCACCACCAACGCCAATGGTGCATCGGCGCCGCTACGATCATTTCATTTCCTTTATTTCCGCTATTTTCCACAACAACGGGATGCTAAATATCTATATGTACAACTTCATAGCAGTGTTCGACCGAATTCCATCATTTTCAGTCATAAATTTTTTAAATATTATGGTTTTTTCCATTGAGCATTGAATTAACTGACATTTTGCAGCATTTGCATATCTGCATCATGAAACTACCGAGGATATTCCTTTATGTCATTGCAACTATAATTATCGCTGCAGTTTCAAACTGTAAGAAACGTTTTGTTTTTTCGTTCTAATTAATTTTCCCCAAGCGTCGCTACTAACCGTAATATCAGTCCTTCTATACGTACACATGTGCATATTGTATGTTATACTTATTATGTAACTTCTGTACTCTTGGAACAATTGACGATAAAAAATTGTACACAGTGTATTTTACTAAAATCTCTGTGTACGATCATACAATATGTAGAAAACTTATATCCGTAACTAATTGTTTTATTAGAAATAAAACTAATGAGCGCTTTCCAAAGCTGCTATAAAATTTGTCCGAAGTCGATTTCTTATATTAGAAATGATTCTGCAAATAAGCTAATGCGGCGGTGTATAATATTCATACGTTTGTAGCGAATGCCTTGAAGTGCTTCTTTTGCACGCCGATGCCGGGTACCGGGCAGTGCGGCAACATCAGTGAGCAGTTTTGTGAGATCTATCAGGACGTGTGCGTCAAGTTGGAAGGCAGTGAAACGGATGACGGGACCACCATTCCAGGTACTGTAACTTGTAAATTATAAGGGAATGAAATAACCCTACAAAACTGCACGGCGGTATGATAGTTAACAGAAACCGATAGAAAAGCAAAACTCGAACCAGCATAAATAACATTCGTCATTTTTCCCTTTTCAGTTCACAGAGACAAGCATTTGTCCGTAAAGTTATTTATTTCATAGCCGCAATTAGGCAAACCCGGTTGCTTAAGAATCTGAACCAGTATAACAATTATTATATTAACTGTAAATATGGTAGTCGTACATTGTTGTTTCAGTACGAACTGTTTCAGTTGTTTCTCGTATGAAAACCGGCAATTTGCTTATTATTTGAATTACAAAGTAGTACGAACATCGTTACGTTCATCCCTTTTCGAGAACTGATCTGGAGGATGGTCACATGTCAGTGCAATACAGGAAAAGGCGCAGTACAAAATATCTATATTTGTATATGCAACATATACGGCGGATGTGATACACAGTACTATTACTATTATATAGATATAATGCGAGATATATGTAATTTTGTCTTTATGAATTGTGACTTGTATAATTTCTAAAATGTCAATATCGATGAATAAACTTAAGTGATTGAGTTTATGTACCAACTACGGCAGAGCACGAAATCTTAACTAAGGTATTTCATAAAATAATAAAGACCACTGAGTACAGTTTTTCCGTAATACGTGCGTATTTACAGGCATCATGGAGCGCGGATGTGCCACTCTGGCGCAGCTGCGTAACCACACGGATGCCGCCGAAGCCGACAAATGCCACACGGTGGTGGATGCCGTCGACCACAGTCCCGATCCGGCGTCCGGCACCACTGTGTCCACCTTCACCGGCACCGTCTGCGTCTGCTCGACCAACCTCTGCAACACGGCCGTTGTCACACACCGCCACGCGGCTCACGTCTTCCTTGTCTTTCCCATGGTTTTTCTATTTCTGCGATAAAAGGAAACGTTTTTTTAGCGGCACTAGCAGCGAGTTGCTGTACAAGCCACCAAACTGAACTATACGCCAAACCAATATTGCAGTTATATCTATATATACTGTACTCGTGTATGAGATTTATATAAATATTTTTGTATATTTTGGAAATTCCTGGTCTTTATTACAAAAAGTTAATGTAATTTTGTTTACAATAACTTCATGCAGGATTTGGTACCCACAGACTTTATCTGGGATTTACCTGTACTCTGTACATACATAATAAATTTACCAATACCGAACATGTTCATTTGTTACGCGTTGTTGAATATCGCAGAAATCTCCTGAACGTTTTCCTTGCACTTTTCAGTATAATACTATACTGTATCACTTCACATTTCACACAATTCTAGCACAAAAGCGAAGCGAGGTACTACATGTAAACCGAATAATACAAAAACATTAAAACTTCTCAACACGGTTGCACACTGTACATAGAACATGCACAGAAGTACAAATCTACCTCTTATAATCGTATATTTATACTATATAATAATACGATATGCCTGGGAAAAATTAAATTGCATAAAATTAGAATTTTATTAAGGCCTATAGAATAGTCCTATAGAATTTTATTAAGGCCTAAAAGCAAACTCCCAGTAGGCGTGCCTTTTCCGGGAGATTTCTCTCTCCTATGACCTTCTCGCTCAAAGACCGCACGCTAATCCCGCAAAAGCCAGGAATAACGGTGGGTGTACCACCCGTAAAAACACTGATTTAGCACAAATCAGTTCGAAAAGTTCTCGAAAAACCCAGCGCCGATTGCAGCTCCTTTAAAACTAAATTGTGAAGATAAATCTTAATTCAAGTTTTTATTTATGCATGGTTTTCTTCGGAAGAAGGCAGTGCCGATTGCCAACGACGCATCACACACGAGTTTTACAGACTGCAGTACAACCGTACAGTACGAATGAACAGATCGTCGGTTATTCTAATCGGCACACCGCAAAACACAAATCGCCCGATAATTTCTTTATATTTTTGATATTATACGCTTCCATCAGTACACTAACAATAATCAAATAATGTCTCTGGACGCTGGTCGCATGTATATCGCAGTCTCATGAGAAGTGCAGTCCACCGGCATTCATTTCCTGCAGCAACCTGCAACGAAGCCATTCAATACCAGATAAGAAAAGAGAAGTACAGCTTGCAAAAATCGTGTCTCACTGGAGGAAATCATCCACGTCCATATTCCGTGATCGCTTCTGCGCGAAACCGCTCTTCTGCAGAATCTCATCCACTTTACCGCGGATGTCAAAATCGGGAGGAAGCGGCTAAAAAATCATGTAAATTTTTCATGTCCGCCACATTACTTGACAAAAATACAGCATATACAACCACAATAATCCTACCGACATTTTAAATAAGTCATTTAAAACGGGTGTTCTGACATCATCTGAGATGGTCAGACAAGCGTTTACGTACGCGCTGCGATAGCATAATCCCGTCATGATGTGCTGGTGTGGTTTGCGTTTTTTTCTGGTTTATTTGCTGCGCATACAACATAAGGAGTATTTTCGTTGTTGTCTCACAAAATTTGTGCCAGGCAGTTTGGAAAGCTTGACTTCGAAGGTTATGAATAAAACCTGAACCTGCATTCTGTGTATTTTTTACACAAAGCCTTCACTCTGGTCCGCTATTTCAATATAACTATCGATTTCCGTTGATCACACCGACGACGAGCCTCATCAAGTGTTCAGTCCCAGGCGAAGCTGTTCCGTTGCGCGTACGCGTGTGTTACGGGAATATAATATCCATTTTAATTTACGTTTCGGCAAGGCCGAACTGAGCGATTATGAGTACAACTAGTGATGGTTCGGTTTTGCACTGCTACACCGTCCCGGGATCGACGGTCACAACATTAAGTGCATTCATTACAGCGTCTACCGCGGAATTGCGAGCAGCACTGGAGGAGCAGCGCGCCGTATCTCAATATGTTCTCTGAACTTGTTGGCTGTGCAGGTGATTCGCGCAGAGACTGCGCGCATCACATAGAGAGCGGACAAGCATAATATGTGTTAGAACCACATATTCCCGCAACGGAGAAGAACGGAAATCTTAACGCCTGATGCTGTATACTTTCCGTCGATTTAACGATCCCGTTTAGTGCTTACAGTTAGCAGTCGTCTTACCAAATTATGCTGCGAGCAATGTATCCGGTAATTCCTGTCCATAACTTCCAGCGCCGTTTTGGCCCTAAAACAACCAAATGAATCGTGTCAGCTTCCCAAGTATGCCTAGTGCTGCACAAATCTCACAAAATTAGTAACAGAAAACGTGCTGGTCATAATGCGGCACCGAATTTGACATGACCAACAAATAACACGACTGTGCTTACTTGAATTCCGCGGCCAAAGTCTTGTTTTTCCGAACAAAGGCAATGCGTACCAGCCCATCCCATTCCTGACAAATAAATGAAAATCATAACGCTACTGATGGGTGAACATACACTGCAAATTGCAATTTCCCGATAATATAGAGCATCAGTTAGATAGGAATGTGAAAATTCGCAACACAAACAAGCAAACGTCAACTTTCCTCGATACCGAATTAATTACCGATTGCAAAACGACAAAACACCAAAAAATGATCATCTATTATTAATTGTAAGTACTCATTGAGTGAAAAATGAAAAGCAACAACCGATCTACATTGCGTGTCATATGATACATTAGATTATCCGATACTTTTCAAGGTTATCAATTGTCCTACGATTCAACTACCGTATATACTCACGAAATTAATTATCCTAATTACTACTTCATAAAATAATTAATTTTCCCTCAATTAAAGTGCGGATAATCTTTTCGTTAGATAAAAACACAGAGGGAAATTATGCAGCATTTGGTCAGTACTGTACAAAATGAGCAAATTAACTAGCGAAAATTATCAATATTTTTCATGAAATGCACCTTGTAATTGATGTCGGGCGGGGGATTTTTCGGTTCAATGCGGACGACACTGCTCTCCACTTTGGGCGGAGGCCGGAAGTTGTTCTTGCCGATCTTCATCAGATGGTCGACGCGGGACAGGAGGTGGGTGTTGATGGATAACCGGCAGTACAGCTTATCGCCGGCCTGTGCCACCAGGCGCTGGGCGAACTCCTGCTGGAACATGAGCACGGCGGAGCGGAACAGCGGACGATGCAGGAGGAGTTTGAATACAAAGGGGGAAGATATCTACAAGTTGCAGGACGCGTTCATAATTACAAATTTCATTGACAATGTCGTTTTTACCATGTGTGTATGTGTCAGAACTTAAAGTGATCACATGTATTTACGTCCTATTTACGTGTCCGTATGTCTTACATTTTTCAGAATTTACCATAACTTCTAATTTTTCACGTTTTCACAATGAATTCAAATACTTAAACAACCAACTGCTTTCAAAAGTTGTTGACACTACTTCCATGTTAGCCATGTCGAAATCATACGTAAGGAAATCATGAATACTGTCTTCAAGAAATTTTTATTTTGATTAAAAGTTACGTGAACGGTCTCAAAAAAACGGGATGCAGTTTATGCCAGCGGAAAATGTCGGGTAAATCATCCTGCAGTACACGTTAGGTATCATACAACAGCTATCATAAAAACCGTTTTCTAAAATGATTGCCTAGTTCCGGAAGCTATTTCCGGTGAGCGCAATGGCGTACTTTTTTCCGACCAGTGCCCACCACCCAATATAAGGTACATACCGAATAGGGCAAATTGGCAACGCACACGTCGAAATAAGGCAGATCCAATTTCAGCACATCGCCTTGTATGATTTGTAGTTTGGAGGCTAATGGACTACAAGCCGAAAAAGAATATTTTTAACGATCGGATTCAGGACAAATTTATCAGGGCGAAAACTTGTACAATCTTAAAATACAGCAGAATCGAAATTCCAAACAAACACAATAACTGCACCTTGTCGATATCAAAATGTATGACTGCAGTCTGCACGGTACTAGGTACAAGATATTATGATACTAATTATTTTATTAACGATATTACGCAAATGTTCGCATTAAGTAAGATACATACGGTAACACACCTGTTGAAACTCTTCAAGTAATTAGTGTAAATACGGTTCCAAAATTTAATAACAACAACCAAACTACAGCTACAGAAACGCATCAGCTGTAAAACCGATAGAGCCCACCTTCCCTGCACGCGCTTCTGCAGTTCGGCCACCAATCGCGTATCAATTTCACAGGCGATCACTTTATTGGCTTTCTCCAGCAGACGCACTGTCAAGTTGCCCGTTCCCGGACCCACTTCCAGAACAACATCCGACGGCCGAATGTTGGCCTAACAACGCAAAATGCCGTACATGTTTAAGTTGCTGCCAATTGGTAAACGAAACGCTCGGTAGCATACAACATCCCGCACATACACTGATCTGGGACTTTGGTAAAACTTCGTAACAGCGCTGCTGCACAAAGACCATAGGTTCTTACCTTGTCTACGATGGCGTTCAAGATTAAGGGATTCTTCAAGATATGCTGACCGAAATCGCGATTGAAATGAATACCTGAAAGTAGACCATCCTCTTCGAATACAGCACATCCAACTCCAATCAAATGGAACGGATGACAAAGTCTTCATGTCTTTATCATAAAGATAGAGAACCCACCTTGGCCCTGCAGAGAACCCGATTTACGCGCATCATTCCGCTTCTCGCTCTTGATCTTGGGCATAACTGCTGTCGCTTGTATGATACCAGACTGGACAATCGATCACAGATATTATTTGTTATCCAAGTTAAGAAACTATAGGGAATGGCTGAATCCTTGAAACTGTTCCACAAAACGTCAAAACCTGACAAAAATCGGAAAGTTGACTGGCTGAGCAGACGATGTCGAAATATGTATATGCGCCGATGCATACGCAGCTGCCGCCCGTGTTGGCAGTGTGCCTGCTTTACCTTGGAGCACGGCTTTGCGTTTGTTGTGAAAATCAGAAGCGCAACATATGAAGCACTTTTCAGTTTTCAGTTTTTTGCTTACAGTTTGTTTGACTTTTTGACTTTTATAGTTTTATTCTTCTAATTCCTATCAGTTCAGCTGATATCCGTAGAGTTTCTCTTGTTTCTTTTTCAGAGTTCCATGGGACGCAGATTCGTAATTATTATATTTTGGACAGTTTTGATTATTTGAATTTACTTCTATAGAATCACGAAATTGCTTGATAAATCTGGCTTGTCTGTCGAACAGCATCTGTTCATTTCAATCGTTTCGGTCGGGCTGCGAATTTACGACAATTTTCCGTTTCGTGATCCTTTCAGCTTTTATGCAGCAGTTTTGAGGGTATCGACTCCCTGCCGTGGTAAGACAGTGGGCCATGCGCCCCTCTCTCATTTTCCTCTCCCTGCCATCGCGCCTTCCCAGCCGCCTGTTTTTTCGCCGCTGCATCTTCACCCCGCCGCATGAACCCCGTGGGGGATCGCCGTTCGGCGCGAAGGGCCGCGACTGGCGTCTGGTGGCCGGCGGCCAGTACGCGGGCCATTCCAAGATGGATATCCGGGCGCCCCTAAACACCAAGAAGTACGGCCTCTTCACGCCCTTCTACCACTTCCCCTTCATCGTGCACGTCCGCGCCCTGCAGCGCATGAAACTCTACCAGACCGTCGGCGCCACGCTCCTCACCGGCGGCGTTATCGCCGCCGCCATCGCGGGGCTTGAGCTCTCGCCAATCGCGGTGCCGATCATGATGATGGGCAATGTGATGGCCTTCGCGTTCCTGCTCATCACGACCATCGCGTTCCAGCGCTGGATCGGGCGCATGTACATCAATGAGGCTAAGGATAAGGTGCGTAATGGCCGACCGCCCGGTGGGCGGGTGGTGAATGGGTTGTCCTTTTTGCCTACGTACTCGCACTGTTGAATCGAACAGATATTATCGTCTGACATGAGACTATTCTGAAAATATTGTTATTTTTTGTTTCAGCTTTGAGTTTCCGAATTATTTTTAAATCCTATAGTTGCGAATTTTTGTATTTATTCTGCATTTTCACAATGGATATGTTTTACGTTGATTTTTTAGCTGGTTCGGTCAGCTCGCTTCTTGAAATTAACATGTGAATGTTTTTGCTGATTTTATGAACAATTTGGCAGCTATTTTAATTGATTAAGTATGCTCTGATCTCCCTATAATGCTACAAATTACAATTACTACCCGAATAATAAATTGTACTTGTTTATAAACGGGAGTACTTCCTAAATTCTCCCTTCCGAATTTTTTTATAATTTCCCTTAAATATTCAGAAATTCAACTATTTTGCAAATTGTAGTAGCTTGCTCGGCCATCTGTGAAGCTTCTAAAATTACCATGTGAATTGTCATTCTGATTTTATGAATGCTTTGTCTTTGTGGGTTTTCCCGTTATTTTAAATTTTATAACGAGATTTGCTTGCCGCTGTTTTTACTGCATGAATTGTATGTAAACTCGAGTACAGCACTTTTTAATTTTCCCTTTCATTAATATTAATTTTACAATATGAAATATTTTGTGGGTTCAGTGTCAAATGGGAATAGGCGAATAGCCGGTTTCTGTCATCTGTGCAACTTCTGGAATTAATAGTTGCATGTGAATTTTCTGATTTTATAAATGTGTGATGTTGTAGGTGCTCATCTCCCATCTGACGTTCTGGGGACAGCGGAACAACGTCGTCTTTCCCATCTCAGACATCACCCCGTTGGGCCATCTGGCCCCGGGACGCTTCTACACGCACGTGCCCCGATTATCGGATCCGAAGGACTACTACACGCTGTGTACGCGCTTCGGGGGGATCCTGGATGGGGAGGCTTTTAACAGGGTGTTCGGCGCAGACACCATGACCTACTTCACGGAGGCCGCGGCAGCGCTGGATAAGATGCAGCGCAACGCAGAAAAACCGACGATACCGGCGCAACCACCAGTTGAAGTGGAAATCAAAGAGCCGGCCAGTAGAATAAAGCCAAAAATACAGCGGTCACAAAAATCGTGAGATATGGTGAGAAATTGTTTTTGTAAATTCTGTGGGAGTTTTATTCTTTCAATCCTGTAATTCGGATTGTTGTCCTGGCATCCGGCAGCGCGGATAATGGACCGTAACGCTGATGGGTATAAACTATCGCTGGTAAAACGGAAAAATTGCAGCGAAAATAAAGCTGATGGAATTGGTTCAATCTAATAACTTTTTGTTTTTTCCACGTAAATATGTATTGAAAATTTGCAGTGAACATTCGGTATTCCAGAAACCAGAGAGCACAACCTGAACAAGACATTAAAACATCAGAATGCGGGAATAGTTTATTGCACTGACCAGTGAGAGGCTTTCATTTTACTTACAGTACAAGTAGCTATATTTTATGTGCACTACTTCCGGTTCTCGGCACTGCGAATCGGAATGCGAGGGTTCTCAATTAGGTGGGCTATATTCACCTGTTGTGTGCAGATGTGCATTCCTTGTTGTATTTTATACTGGTACAGTAAATGATGTAATTTAATTTTTTTTTTGATATTTTTTATTCTGTGATATTTTTTTCTTTTGCGGTACGTCATCGAAACACTGCTAGCAAGGTGCTGATAATTTCCATATTAAAACAATTCTCTTACTAACAAATAATTCCAGTATTACAAAATTGTATCTTAATGCATTCATGTGTAAAATTTGTATGTAATGAAATATCATAATTGATATTGATCGATCGAGAATTACTACAGAGTACTACAGATATGTGCACGGGCAAAACTTGTGACTCGTTTTGGGAAATTTATCGGGATATGGCTCAATTCGCTCTTTAAATTCTCACAATCAGAAATTGCTTGGAAAAAACGAGTAAAACTCTTGCATTTAAAAATAATGTATGTATTGTGTACATTGTGTTTTGTGAAGGATAGTTTGTATTATGAATTTTGATTTAGTACTCAGTGTGTGCTCGTATGTGACACTTATTATTAAAAGTTTAATTCCCATTGGCATTGTATTTGTGATACAGAAATTAAATCAGCTGCTTGTCAAGTCAAAAGATTTAATTAATACGAGGCATTTAAATTTCCGCCAAAATATGGACAATAATAAGCATTAATTAATACGCACAGTAAATAAGGTAATAATTATTGACACACAGTAAGTAAGGTAATAATTACTGGTTGACTCTAAAGAATTACAACACAGTCAATATTTTAAGTATTTTGGTAATCGTAAGGTTGTGTCACTTGTGTGATACTAAACAGCACGAAAATATCACCACAATTATTCCTAACTTTTATTGTTGCTTATGCAATATATCACCACCATTCCTGAAAAGTGTAATCGGTCGCATATGCGATAAATAAAAAAAGCGTCCTCCAAAAATACGGAAACAACAACTTAAAGCGCTAAAACTCCCAGTTTCTGCTGCAAAATCCATTCCCCAAGCAGCATCTTCCGAAACGCTTTAGGAAAAGGATAAAACTTATAATTAGTATAAAATGCATCTATCATTCCGGTAGAGATCAGATAATATGAGCGATACACTATTTCAAAGTCCTGTCCAACGATCGCCGTATAAAAACAATTTCAACTATAAAACTAAATGAAAAGCCCATTCCATAATCGCGAGAAACACCGCATGCCAATCCATGATAATCGCGAAAAAAAACCATATTCCAAGGACGTGATCATGCCGGGATCACAGGCGAGAGAAAGATCCGATGAGTCCGAAAAACTGAGCAAACAGTGATGAGTGATTCAGGCACGATTCTCCACGCACACGGTCTGCGAGTTGCCGTGCTCGTCCTCGAAGGTGATGGTGACTTTGCGGTGGCCCTGCACCAGCTGCGACATGAGGGCCAGCTGGCGCGATGTGATGGTCCAACGCCGACCGGGATCCGGGGCCGTGGCCATCTGCTGCGCCGGGACGGACTGTACACGCCGCGGACTGACGCGTTTCGGCTTCAAGGCCGGCAGACCGGTGGGCACCGGGATGTTCATAATGGAAGCTAATTGGAGAAAAAGGGGGGAAAATTAGAGAAACAACCTCAGACTTCAAATGAAAAAAGATTTGAAAAATAGCACTGCCATAAAGAGATAAATACAAATTATACACTAAAAGCAATGCAAAAACTAACCACTGCACTCGGCAGCCACTAATACTGTACTCGAAACAGAAAAATGAATTCAGTCATTCTGATGAACAAATAACTGCCATAAATTCTTCTTATACATTTGTAGCTTAAGGAGTAAGAAATGAGGTGTTTCTGAAATCAGCCACCAAAATTTAAACCAAAAAAGGAAGAAGAAAAGATAACTTCAACAAGCAATGCCCGCATTAAAATAATCAAGCATAAATTCTTATAAATAAAAACTTTTGACTAATAAGTTTGAGCAACGAGGCGTTTACAAATTCGCCACCAAAAATGAAACCAAAAAATATAAAAAAGTTAAAACATCGTGTTACATCGGAATGTAAACAAAAATTCATTACACACAATCCCAAAGAGAAAAACAATAAAAAGCAGCCTCAAAAGTCAAGAAACCCGAGCAATAAATAATAATGCGAAAAAATATTTAAAAATTCCCGGAACACCTATTCATCAAATAAATCAGTAAGGAAGCGCCCACAAGTAAGCCCAAAACAATCCAAAATTCATCTGGAGATGTCGTTCTTACCGTTAACCACCGGTCCGAATCCGCTATCGAACACCTGCGCCGGAGCCACCGTCCCGCGAAGCTCCGTGACACTGCCTCCGGAGACACTGCGCGCCGCGGCCGCCACATTATTATTGGGCATCCACACCTGCATCCGCTTGGGCTCCGGTGGTTCCGCCGGCACCCCCGCCGGTGGCTTGATAATGGAGACCAGCGGAGTCTCCGCACTGGCGGCACTTTTCACTGCACGCTGTCGTTTACGTGAGGCCGCCCGCGGGGCCGCCGCCTCACTGCCCACCAGACTCCCGTCCGAGGTGCTGGCCGCACTGCCACTGCGCTCCGGACTCTGCAGATCCACGGTGACGGTGCGGGCGAGCGGCAGGAGCATCTCCGGGTCCGGGGTGCGGTCCCGGCGGGACGTGCTGGGACTGGCCGACAGGGTGGAATTGGCCGAGGACGGCGCCGGACTGATGGGGTGCAGCGGGTGGCCGCCCTCGGGATCTGATTGCTTGAGCAGGCCGTCGAGAAAGTTCTGCTGGTCGACGACGGTGGGCGAGGCCACTTGGGCTGGCAGAAAGATGTACTCGAGGTTGTACGTGGTGCCTACCTGCAACCAACGGAATTAAAACATAATGCAAAAAAATACTGACAATGATACCAGAAAATAAAGATACAGGTACGGAAAAATTCAGTTTTTATTAAAAACATCAATTTTCATTTTCCATATTTATTTTTATTTATCATATTTTATCCATAACGCATAGAAAATTAAAACAGCAACAGAATTACTACCAAGCCCTAATATTAATTTGATAAACAATCGTGTTAAATCAATTTATGATCCAGTTTTTATTAAATTAAATTTTCCATTATTCTTTGCAAGTCAGAGTCGTGAACGAAGCGCATAAAGAAGGCAAATCCGAAAAGGAGCAAACTTTTGGGATAAATGGGTTCCTGCTCGACTTGCTGTGCGAATGTGCCTCTACGGTGTTTCCTATTTGCTGAGAAAACTACCCACGGTAACTCGCGGTAATATTTTCGGGTAGAAATATAATTTCAAAAAACAAAAATTTGGGAAAACCCCGCTTATCGTACCGATTTTGAAAGATTTTAACAAAAACTGCAAAGAAGGATGATTTGTTATCAATGTGCAGCCAGGAAATCCGTACCTTTTCTAAATCGCCACGAGCGATCAGCTCGGATATGAAGTCAGAGTCCGGAACGACGTTTTTCCCCAAAATCACCACCATCTGCAAAGCATTCCAATGGCTCCATGGGATAAAAAAATGGCGAAATCCGAACAGAAATGCCACACGAAGGAAACTACTTGCACAGCACACTTTGCGAAACCATCTTTAATCGAAATAACTCAGCGAAATGATCTCTGATCTTCAGAAAAAGCACAATCTTTCGAAAAAAGTTTTCCTCACTGCACGAACCTCGACCAAGTGGTTCGTCATTTTAAACTCATTCAGAACAAATCCTTTGACATCGGCGATGTTAATATCGTGCGGATCCACTGCCAGCATCAAGTTTTTACGCGTCTGCACCTGGAAATGGAAACAGCTCTCTGCAATTCACAACGCTGCGTGCATTGGCATTTGGCAGTACAGTACAGTACGCGACTGCATAACAAAGTACGGGGATACTCTATCTGCTGGTACAATTTCACATGCGCACTTCTGCCGTTCTCCGTATAGCCGTCATTACGCGCGTGCCTCGTCAGCTGAGCGCCAGCGACATGCGCACTAATTACCACGCACAAGAAAGTCAAAAACCTCTGGCGTACCGTCTGCAGTTTCTCCATCATCTCCGGACTGAATTTACCCTGTCCCGCCAAATTTCTAGAATATAATCAGTCAAGCGATTAAAAGCCAGGGAAAAATAGCACAGATCAGCTGCAAAAATGGAAACCTACGTTAAGGCGTGCTGGTAAACAAGAGCCAGCAGGATTTCGCTGTCTGGTTGGCACGGTTCCATCAGCGGATCAGAGAGCGCCGCGCTGTTACCTGCAACAAAACAGCGATTATCGGATCGCCAGGATAAGGAGGCCTTAAACGAACGCGGCGGCGAGATAAACAAGATCAAAGACCCGCGTCCATTTGGGTATAAAATCAGCTTATGTAATGGCTGTCGTATCTAAACAGGTATAGACGTATAGTTACCGTCCACCGAAAATAAATTCTTACAGCTGCGATTTTTTATTCTGGTGTCAATTTCGTGTATATTTCCGCGGTTTAATTTATCATTTAAAAATTACATACCTCCTGCAGATTCCATTTTGCTAAGCTTCCACAATTAATTTTCAAAGGAATTCGTATAAAAATGCACGATGACGAACCCCACTGAATTGTGGCTCAGTATAAGTTGGCACTTATGTATTTAGCTTTCTTGTTGACGAATGGGTACAAGGAAACGATGTCGTAGTGAAGAATTTGCTCGTCTTCTTGGACTTCAACAATCTGCAAAAACCAAATAAAATTATCAATGCTTGTAAAACTGATAAAATTAATACTCCGTCTACATTTAAAATTAATTGAGTAACGAATTTAATAAAGCCAACGCAACCACAATGGATCAGATTTTCGACTGAAAAATTTTACAGAGCACATAACGCGCGCATCCTGTAATGGCCATGCGAAGAGGAAGAAAACTTTACCAAAGTACAATGGCTAAGGCTATAATGCGAAGAAGAGAAAAAACTCTTTTATGGGCTAATCACGACGACCTTGGGCATCCAGGAATTGCACGATGCTTCGAAGCTCTTTACCTTAAATATTACTGGACAAACATGGCAAGCACCCGTATCGAAAAATAAATTGTGCGAAACAGTGCAAATGCATCAGGAAACTGGCAGAAAAATTGGCTACATCCGGGTCCATAAATACGCAATAATCTAAGAAAATTACCGGGAAGTGAAAGACATTATCCAATGGCAGCACGAAAAAAAACGCACGAATTTATGGAAATATAGCTTAGCCGTTCAGCATAAATCAATAATTAACTAATTAATTTTATTTAACCGACAATCACTTACTCACAGGAAGCTGGTGCCATTCAGCATTCATTATGATACACAAATATAACACAATCAAATTATTAATCAGAGAACTATGATAATAACTGAGTGAATTATAAATTTTCTTATTAATCATGTGTTTTATTCTGGTTGACGGAATATAAAAAAATTACGGCACATCACCTACCCTATACGTCCAAAAGCATAATGCCTACGTACTCAAAAAGGGAGAAAATCTGACTGTATTCCGTATCGAAAAACGTACAAATCAATTAAAGGTACCACAGAAATCGGCCGCAAGTGACGGCAAGTCCGCAACCTCCGCGCCTACCAAAAATGTAGCTTCGGAAGCGGAAACTGATCGGTGAAGTCACTGAAGTGCTTTTATGTCTGTATTTCGTAGTGGGGCGTTCAGTTTGTTAATTCCGACGTTACTGGTTGGTTGGTACATAATGCTGCGGAGGGATGCCCTTGTTAAATTGTAAGGGGAATAGATGCATACATAGAGTGTGTTTCGCGCACGCCCAGTTCACTGACGTAACTCATAAAAAGTACAATGCTGAGATTCAGACATTCGGGTTTCTTCCAACGCCTATGTAGGTTTTTTGTGCGTTATGCGCAGTAGAAACGACTGGTAACGTGTGTTATCACGATCCGGAGCTTATTTTCGCTCCGAATGGTCAAAAGAACTATACCGTACGTATTCAAGATACCGCGCTGCACAGCTCCGTTTTTCAACATACCCGTTCTTGTCTCTATGAATCATAACTTATGCACCATGGTGCGCTGCACTGGCCGTACACCAGCCAACAGAGAAAGATGTCAGACTCTTCGTAATGGCGGAATGGCCTGCAAAATTGACCAGTTGTCCAAGACCAATGGAGTAATTGGTCTAACGCGATGGGGCGGGACTAAAGGCTCGGGCGTGGCTAAAGTGCGGCAATTTACAGCAACTTTGCCATCGCGCTACGGGGTAAACAAGGCGCGCCAATCTGCAATCCTCATCTCTGTACCGACTGCCGCCTGCCTGTGGATGAATACGGCCACCACGGACTTTCCTGTAAAAAGAGTCCCGGACGTTTTCCCCGTCATTCGTCAATAAATGAAGTGATTCGGAGAAGCCGGGTTGCTACTAATGTTGCGGCTGTACTGGAGCCGCGTGGGGTCCACGACGAAGATAATTGGCGGCTGGATGGTATGTCACAGTTGCCATGGAAAAACGGCAAACGATTGGCTTGGGATGTGACATGCGTGGACGCATTGGCTTTGTCTAATGTAGTGACACCAAAAGTCTCAAAAGCTAACGGAACGAGATCGCAATCATAGCCTAAATAATCATACTTCCTGCGCTTTCTTCTTCCGTTTTTCTGGCTGCTCCTCCCGCCTTTGTACTGCTGCTGATGGGCCCAGCATGTTTGAACTTTTTACGGGAACTGGGCATGCGGGTAATAGATGCTAGTGGAGAACGACGCTCTTACAGATTGTTGATGCAGCGTCTTAGCATTGAAACACAACGGGGAAATGCGCTGTCTGTAACTTCGACCGTTCCACGTTTACGGCCTTAATGCTGTTTATTTTCTTTTATAATGTTACCGAATGTGATGTTTATAACTCTAGGGGCAAACTAAACCAATGAAAACTGAATAACACGGCCTGAGCCAAAGCAATAGCAGAGTTGCAGACAATCTGAGGCGTTGTAGTCAAGTAGGAGCAAAGTCAAAGTGGCAAAGTTATGGCGAACATTTTACGAAACGTTTGTATTAAACACCTAGTACGCTATCACTGGAATACTCGTATGAAAGAAATGTATTTGAAGTACATTTAGATGGGTAGGAATAAAATCTGGGAGTGGGACTTGAGAATCGGTATTGGGAATTGGTAATGGGACTGGGATTGGTAATGGTAATGCGCTTTACGAGTATTTCTGGGAATGGTATTTCACTGTGGGAATGGGAATGGAAAAACAACTGCCGTAAATTCCACCCTCAAACATTTTGCTGTACATTCTTTACAGTTATGATACCCTTACTTTCGGTTACAAACCGCCGCTGCTTCGCTGTTTTGTTTGCGGTTGTGCGCCACAAGAAAATACTTCATACATTTATAGATATAACCGTAGTCAGGATTAGAGGACGGTTGAACAAATTTTGAGCGCCTACACAAAAAAGATGTTACAGGGTCAAAATGGTAACATTACAAAAAGGAAGGCCATTGTATTCCTAATGGTTCGTAGCAAAATTTTCATGTACGCATTGTACATACACTCAAACTGTTTACTGCAATTGAAAAGTTGCTAACTTTATTGGGTCAATCCTGATATAGTACTTCAGTTTCAACCCTTTACAGCCATAAAGGTTCTAATGCGCAAAAAAGCAGGACAGCTTACATATGCTCCAACCTCGGAATTCGACTGCTTTTGTAATTGCAAAAGAGGGTGGGCTGGCGAATAGAACGACTTGGTACTGTACATGCATGTAAATAAACTTTGCTTACAACATGTGAAACACATGTGCTAAATACAGACGGGCAATCGGTAAACACAAAGAAGGACCAATTCCCAGTACCAATTCCCAATTTCTAATCTAATGTTTTGTTCCTACCCCATTTCGATGCATTCGCGAAGCGAACAAACCCAATATCTTGACAATGCGCACTGTACCAAAGTGGTACTTGTTAGCACTAGTTAAGTCCGTAGTGCGTAGCCTGTATCTGGTGGGATAAAGGGCGAGGGCTTACACAAATTACTCCATTGCGCATACGGCTTGAAAGGGCCGTATCAGTCTGCAATCGGCAGTGACGCGGCTTACACATTTGAATTGGTGACGGCGATGATTGGTCGGAAGGGAATACTATGAAATCGAAAAGCTGCCGTTGGAACGGAACACTATTATTAGGAATTAATTTTCCGGAATAGGAATCGGAACATTAAATTTTAAACGGAACAATATACACTAAATTATTCGTAACGGAATCATGTTTTGTCGGAACGGAAGAATTTGCTTTGGTATAATTATTTCATTAGGCGGCATCCAAAAATACTTAACGCAGAATATGAGCGTTGTGAAAACCCGCCTCCCCTTGTGTCACCTGTGTTAACAAAACGAGATCCCTCCCTGAGCGTTCCGTAGCAAAATTAGAACCCCTCCATAGATATACAATTGTGACGTCATAATCGTCACAAATTTTTAAAACTCACCTCCCCTTTGTAACGAACGGCGTAATTTATGGAGGCCGCGTTGTTGACTAAAATTATTGACTGCTGGCAAATTGATTATGGGTACCTAAAAGTAACAATATTACTCGGTCATCAAACTTGTAGTATACCGGCTTTCATCGTACAAACCGGTAAATACAGCTTAGGACGAAATGGCCGCATACCCAACATCTCCACATTCAGCACGCATGCAGCGCAGTGCACTGTATCTGTACGACTGAGTTCAAAATATCCGTTTCGTACAAGTGCACTGCACCGCTTGCGTACAGAATGCTGGGTACGGGGCTATGCGACCATTTAGTCCTACATTGTACTTACTGCAGTGCCGCAAGGATAAACGAGGGCACGTGCACTGACTCAAATTAAATTTAAAATTACAATTATTCAAACTAGGAAAGTGCACTCGCTTTTTGCTGGCACTGCATGTCCGAAGCGTAGCAGGGCTATGTACAGAGCGATTAGCACCCCTTTTTCTGTAAGCAATCCACCTCGATTATTTATTGCTTTCTTCCAGGTTGGTGGAATTTTTAGTACAGTGACACGTGAAATCTCGGCCTCTGGCCCCGGTACGCATTTACGTAAATTTTTGCAGATAAGAGAATGTTTCGAATACATGTTTTGAAACAACAAAAAATCTCACTTTCCTTATCTCTTATGGAATAATTTATGCCGGTTCAAGCGGAACTATGGGAGGTCACCGCCACAATTTGCACATATGCACAGTCAATTGTAGAATTTTTTCTTAAATACGGTGTAAAGTATTGGATTTGGTAACGCTAGTGACGGTTTTAATAGGCCAAAACAAAAAAGCAGAATTCCAGGATAGGTCCATCAAGTCAAAAGTCTGGTGACACCAACCTAGCCGGGGGATTGCCATTTTCACGACATTGCAACTAGGAGTGCTGGCCGATTACGATTCTTGTTAGACAATTTTCTGGAACGAACTCTTTAATGACCGGAATATTAACCTGGCAGCGGTCGCTATGTGTAAAAAACACCAATAAAATTCACAAAATTTTTTCAAAACCATAGCAGTTGATATTATTGCAACTATGCATGCGTTCGATAGAGCAAAAAATTGTTCTTTGCACACAGTATTTTTGTTGTTTGTTGAAACGCACTAGAACAGCCACACTGCTTAGAAAACACTGCAAAATTGAAGAAAAGTCCTACGAAGTGTAAATAAATCACCGATTATGCCAGAAGACTGAAACTAAATTAGTACCAACTTCATAATAACATCTCGACCCTCCAGTAATTCAAAAACTTTTACAGCTCTGATTTAAAAAATAATTAACTTTTGAAAACAGCTGGTGCAAATTGCGACACTTGGGCATTGCCTGATAGGAGTCACATGCTGCCTGATCGGGCGAAGTGATCCGAGCCGCAAACTCATATGATGCAAACTCATATACTCACTTATCAATAGCCGCTCTGGCAATTAGCTGATCCAATAACAAAGAAACTGAGGACAACTGGGTTGATTTTATAATTTAACCAACAGTACAAAATCGTTTTCCTGGTTGTATTAAAATATTTTCCTTGAGTGATATAGATACTAATAATAAAAAGACGGTGTGGTCGAACAGCCAGTCACCAATATGGCTGACGGTATACAGTTTCGTGCATAAATAAACTGGCGCAGCCCATTCCGACACTGTTCCATACCGATCGGAAGTTGCAAATGTTGATTTTTAAATTTGTAGTGAGCCGGTGGCCGATTAATTAATGCGCACAAGCTAACTATAACCAGGGCCTATCAAATGCAAACAAATTCGAGTAAATCGAACTGTTGCAAAGTTGTGTACGAAGTAATTTGTTCCATGTCGCACAGGCAACTACCTGGACCGTGGAAAAGCGCTGCTGTCATACCCAAGTGGGGCAATTTGCACATAGCCTTCAAATTGTAAACTACTGCAGCAAAATTTTGAAAACATTAGTTTTAATTCAATATATTATTGTTATTCTATGGTATAAATTCCGACTTCGACAACAAATTCCTTGTTACCCCGGGCATTGCCGAGTAAATTAGTTTTGGTTTTTTTTTGTGCATGGGTTTGCTGTGTTTGCTATCTTGATGCACAACAAAAATGCCTTTGGGGAAATAAAAATGCATGAGTGCCGATCTTTTTAGTATTTTCGGTTTCTTGATTTTTATTAGGTTGCACAAATGTCAGGAGGCCAAAGTGGGAGTCATGACAGAAGTGTCAGATAGCCGTATTCTGGTACTGCACGGTGTTTGCAACACCCAGTTAGGATATTGATCCAAAAATCTTAGCAGACACCAGTACATTGTTCCTGACATTATCGATTATTGATTCCATTACTGAAAACGAAACCCATTGCTTGTGACTGGCAAAACGCCCGCAAACGCTTTCGTAGCGCTCTTTTGCCATTTTTACCTAAAAAATGCAATAAGTAATATTTTGATGATACCGGAGAGATAACCACGGGCAATGCTGCATACGGTTGACGTCCATATGTGCGCATCCGGGCTGCAAACATCACCATGCATATTTTTGCCTTTCGTGGTGGTGACCGACGCACAGACACTATTAATACATTTGGCTCCCTGCATAGACGGTTTTTATTGAGTTACACAATTGAACATTGGTTAAACGCTAAACCAAGCAGTACATTATTTCAGCACATAATACACTTCATCCAGCCTCCTCCCGATGCAAAAGGTTTTCTGAACGCAAGCGGCATTACCTCGCATTAAAGCATTACTGATTCTCTGCTTCGGGAACTGAGTGAACCGCTTCTCCATGGTCCGCTCAAAAAGCCTCTTACCGAGTGTAGACATTGTACTTTTCGATTCCTTGCTCCACACACCCATTGTTTCAAAAACCAAAGCAAAGAAATTGACCTATCCCGTAAATATTCGGGCTTCTGGTTTTTCTTTGTTTCTGCCATGGAGGCGGCCGCGCCGGCCTCCTCGGACGTCTTGGCGATATAGGAGGTGGCAATGGTGTCCGGGCAGGCGACATCCCAAACCCAGAGTTTTCCATGACTGAAAGTAACTGATTTCATGCCGCCCGGTCGTTTCAGAATGTCGCGGTAGAGGCCCGGAGGTGCCAGAACTGAAGAGATGCTGGCCGTACCACACGCACGATGGATAACATCTCTAACTTAGTTGTGCCGGGTAATCTTCGCTTTAAGACGCTTGCATCCCAACCCGTGATATCCCCACACGTCAACGGTGCTGCCGCATTTGCACTGATGTTCGATACATACTGGGACGCCGATGCGTTGCGCAACGGATATTCTTACTTCGGTATTTGACAGCAAAGTGCCGAGACTTGCCGCTGGTACAGTATTAAGCCACAGTCCGGATTCGGGCTGAGACACGGCTAGCAGCCGGGCTTTTGGTTAACGGACTTGGTTCGGCGTAACACAGTCTCTTTCTGAATGAGAACGACAGGTATGTCCCATGCGCGCTGTGAAGCACGCAAATTTTTGGTAGGAAGTTCCGCGGGCCCCATTGACTTCCATGCTTGTTCCGCGCGTGTCACATATGCTTCGCTGTACAGGTTAGTCATATTTGGCACAAGCAAGCGTACCGAGTTGACCGAGGCAAGGAATGTCGAAGGTGCTAGTCGTTCGGTACGTCAGATGCCTAAGCCGCTTCCTGTACAGGTAAGGTTACCTGTTCCCAGATTTCATCAGTAATGGTCACGTTGGTAATTTCCTCAAGGGTTCTGCGTACAGAAGAGTCGAATTCATTAAGGATCTCCGGAAAATGGAACGTTTCGCTCGTTCTTAAAAAGTACAACAGTTTGGAGACGGAGAGACAATTTTTCAGCAATAAAAGTGCTGGATGGGACGGTAAGGGAGACAGACGAGAAATAATTATGTTCACCATGCCGATCTTCTCTTCCAACAATGGGTCGACCAATTCACTTGTGATTACCGCACCGAGCAAAACCACGTCCTTTTCAGTGAGGCGCTTCATACCAGGGCAGCGCTGGATGAAACGTGCTTCAATTTGTGCGCGCTGTTCTGGACTTCCTCCGAAAATGTAATACTCGCATTTCTTGACGTTAAGTTGCAGTCCCAATTCTGCTGACATCGCTCGAACCGTATCGATGTCTTCACACACCACATCGACTGTGTCTCCGAATGTCACATAATCAAGAAAGAAAACTTTTAACACAGATTTCAATGTTTTCGAAATGTGCATATAAGTAGGCTTGAGTAATTATTTACAGTCAGCGTGCATATGTAAATAAGGCAACAAATACCACCGCACATATGTTTATTTGGGGGCGGTGACCGACGCACAGACACCACATTTTTCAACATCACTGAACATAGAAGACCTTAAAAGGATAAACCAGGAGCACGGGCACTGACTCAAATAAATTTAAAATTACATTAAATTAAATAAGTAAGTGCCGTATCAATAAGGCGGTCAATTTTGCAGTCTATTGTACTTCCATATATCGTGCTCCCGATGCTCACCTGTCATTACCAATCTAACAATAAGGCAAGTACGTTATGCTTTTCGCTCTCTCTGATTATAGCTCTATCGGAAACGGAAGCGATAACGACACGCAAATCCCAAATTTAATAGCAAATTAAACAAATCTAACAAAAGTTCATCAAATGGCATATTACGACAACGGTACTAATAACCTGGGAAGGGGATTTGTGAAATAATATATATGGTACGGGTAATGAGAATCAATATAATTGTTGGTAATAAGATTTCGTAATGAGAATTTGAAAGAGAAAACATTAACATGTACACAAGTGCTTGAAAATAACGGCCTCCTTCGAAAAAGCCTGTTTGGAAAAAAAGAAAAAAAATGTCAGAAACTTCGTCATTAATAATTACGGTATTACCGGGAGGCCATGATTTTCAAGGAGTGACTGGTGAGTTCCATTTTTGGAAATCACCATAATTACTTCTTTTCACTACTGTTTTTTATAGCCACCCCTTTTTGCGCCCTCTTTTTTATAACCAAATTTTTCACCATTAATTAAATAAGAGCACCCCGTTATTGATTTTTATAAACTGTCTTTTTTATTTATTTTCACAATTTATCTGATATTACGCCAAATCATTAATTTAACTGATGACGTCAGATCGTTTTAAACCTACCATCCAACAATGGGTCTGTTCGACTAATCAGACAACATTGACCGTATGATAACCGCTTGCTAGGCCGTTACGTTTACGTCGACTTCTTTCTTAGCCAGTTCGTTGATTAGCTTTTTTCTGGTCTTAGTAGCGTAACGCAAGCTTTTTCTTTTCAAGCGCTTCCGCAAGCCATTTGCTTCAGCTCTTGTAAATACGGTCTCATCCAAGGATATGCCGCAATTACTTCGGCCATGAATGAACACAACGGTTGGCCGCACTAGTTGGATCTAGCTAACTGCTACTGAACTACTGGAACAGTTATTTCATCAACTTTCCTTTCATACAACATGGATAACTGGAAAAGGAAGTGTGGCGAAAGGTCGCTGTTCAGACTCGCACAAAGCGTTCCAAAGCAAGAATAAGTAAAAGCACAAAGTGGTTGAACCCGTAGAGAGCCTGTACCCAGTCCATCCCACCGCCCATGTTGTTCCGAATGAGAAGTACTTCCGTTGCGTCCGGGTTGCAGAGCGATATGTCTCCTGGACCGGTTAATCCGGGGAATGTGCCCCCGTATTTGCGCATAGGAAGCTAAAATCGCCAATCACGCTGTCGTATATCATCCGGCCATAAGTTTTGATGTCATCGATATCGGTGTCGTTCTAAACAGTCACTCGACCATAAATTTCACGTTAATTGATTTTTACTTGATCACCCATTCTATCTAATACCTTTTGCACTCATGGTATCCTGGATGCTAGAGATGGCAACGGCTCAGCCGAAGCCGTTTGAGCCGCGGCTAAGCCGGCTTCGGCTGAGCCGGCTCGACCCAAAATTGAAGCCGTAGCCGATGCTAGCCGAGCCGATTGAGCCGGCTCGGAGTCTCAGCCAGCCGCGAGCCAGCCGTAAGCCGATGTCGGCTAACGGCTTGCGCATTGTGCGCGAAAATGTGTTGGAAAGTTCAATTTTAGCTCTTTTGGCCCGTTCAAAGCCGATTTAGAGACTTGAAAAATCGATGATCTTATAAAAAAGTGCTGAATTTTTGTTTCGGAGACCTTTTTTTCCCAATAAAAACTTTTTTCTTTTTGAAAAGAACTTTTTTCTGTTCTCTTTTAAGCAAAAACTGTTTTTGATCAAAGTTCTTTTCAGTGAAAATGTGCTTGAGTTTTCCCGCGCTAAAAAACTATCGGCTAAGCCGGCTCCAGGCCGGCTTAGCCGGCTCGCGTTCATAGCCGAGCCGTTAGAGCCGGCTCAGGTAGGTGAGCCGATACTTTCGAGCCGGCTCACTATTTTAGCCAGCCGCAGCCAGCCGATAAGCCATTAAGCCAGCCGTTGCCATCTCTACTGGATGCAAGCGTATTTCGAATTACACAAGCATCGAAACCAGAACAGACCTCTTTAACAATGCGCTGCAGTCCTGGTGCTGTGGTTGTCTTAGCCTTAAAATTCTTTTAAAATTCCCATAATGGTAATCTCAAGAGTTTTAAGGCTTTAAGCCAACGGCAATAAATCCGCTTCATTAGCCATACAGTGGCCTTTCGTGATGCACTTCGCACCGGTGACTGGAAGCCGCTCCCGGATCAGGGGAGCGGTGTGACTTTGGGCGTGGTCAAAATCCTGAGCGACATTCTTCGGAAGGTCACCGTACAACTTTAAGAAGTTACCGTTGACCATGTCCAACAAAATGCGATCCCCAAAGCTCTGGGCTTCAACCTTCATACCAGTGTCTACTATGCAGGCATACTATTATTATGAAGGCATACCCAATAATACTACTACGTAGCAGCGTGTGTGCTTAACGAGGAGGCTGAAATGATGGCCGGCAACCTAAATAAGTAAGCAAATTAAGTGCACCGATTTTACAACAGCCGCTAGTGCACATATGGACAAACTGCGCAGCGTCAGACGGCTGCCCACTGGCGGCAGAGCACAGCTCCTCCTTAAAACACGTTCAGCCGCGGCTGGGCTTTGCCCAGTGCCACTGTGTTGATGCTCAACGCTGCGCGCAGTTTGTTCATATGTGCACAAATCGCTGTTGCATAATCGGGGCACTTCGTTTGCTCACTCATTAAGATTGCCGGCGCTGAACAGACAGCACTACTCTCTCTGTGCTCTTTCGCTCCGTCTGTGTTCAGCTTGACTACACCGGCGCTCATCTTCAGGCTTGCAATGGCACATATGGAGATTCGCAGAGATATGTCACTGGGCTGTCATACAAGTGCACGACATTTCCCAGAAAAGCAATCCCAGTGGCCGCCATTATGTTTTTCGAGTAAGGCTTAGTTCGGAGCGATCACAGATTTCATTCGCCAATGCGTTTCGCGGGGTTGCCCAGCTCTTGCCTATCACGATTTTGTCTTGAAACACCCTTTGCATTGGCCAAACTGACTTCTGTTTCAAGCGCCTGAAGTAGTTCCAGAATTTCTGGGTGAATCATAATGTATAGCATAAATGTCACGCTCAGTTCGATTGATGCTTTTGCTTCGACCGTCGTTTTTCTGAGAGCAGCGTTGTAGAAAAACAAAATCTTTAAACTCATGAGATGCGCAAAAAAACGTTCTACCAGAAACAAGAAAAAGATTCAGGATTAAAAGCGCACATACTTAGAAACAAAATTTAAACACAGCAAGTCGGACTTAGCGTGAACGGGGTGTAGTTTGCAGAAATAACGTAAAAGCAAAACGTTCAATACAACTATTTTTCAGTTCAATACAACTATGGTCATGGGTGTTCGTTATGCTGGGCCAACACCCCATAAAAAACGAAAAAAATTATTAGATTTTAATTGAATTTCTGAGGGTAGTGGTCGGACTTTCCGTTGCGTATATATCCAGCTGGCGGGGTAAAAATTTTGTTATGCAGTGTTACAAGGGGTGGAAGGTGCTCGAAAATCACAAAACGTGCGTTACCTAATACTTGAAAAAAAGATCATTTCTGTTTTTTTTACTCTAAAGAACAAAGATATTCTGACTCTACCTGATGAAGAAGGAAACAATTTGGTACTCCGCTCGTTTCTTCCTCATAAACAGGGTAGCAGGATTTTTCAGAACATTTTTTAGACAATCGCTGCGAAAGCAGTCGTGGTTCACATCCGTGTTTGAAAGGTTAATCACCCCCCTGGAGTTGTTAGTTGAAGTGGCGCTCTCTGTTTCCCAAATATCAAGAACCAAAAAACTGTAATTTAAATACTGACAAAATACTGACAAAAATAACAGTAACATATCTCTCCGAACAAACTCCTAACTCAAAACGGTTGCTTAGTGCAAAGCTCAATCAGCTTATGCACCATCCCAACAATTTTTTCCAGACTGAATGAAAGAGCGATTATTCAGGCAGAACAACGTAAAAACTTGAAGTATTGCGCACGAACAAAACGTGAGACAAAATAAAAAAAAAACAATTTCGACACGATTCCACTTGGCGCCATTGTTAATAATAAAGCACAGTTCGCTGAGAAAATGTTTTATTGTTTTTCGTAGCTAATGAAATTGTCTATCGAACGAATCTATCAGAACGAATCTAATTATACGTTAAGTAAATTTCGCTTTGCCATTCACAAGCGGAGGGTGACTTTTCTTCGGCTACCCGGTACAGTATCTTCGTTATCATTATCTTTACCTGTTATTTCGGAAGTACGATTTTAAGGGTAGTTTTCATTTACTATAAGGAAATCACTATGGCCAACCCCATTCAACCAAGGTTTTATTTAGCCATCCTTTTACGCCCCGTTGATTTGACGCATTCTTTTCTTCGATCAATTAAATACGTAACCACACCCTGATGCTGGTTTCTAAGGGCCACCTGTTTTATGTATTTTGCGCTTTCGTGAATTATTTCTTTTTATAATGCTGAACTATTTATCTGCACTAAAACTTCAACGCCATTGGTTCCTCTCAGTCTAAGTAGAACTCTTCGTCTAAGCAGTCTAAATAGTACTCTATTTTCGGCTCTCCGTGCAATTCGTTGCTATTCGCGCAATTTAAAGTAGTCGACTATTTGTTAAATAAAACGCAGCTGCAGGAGTTTCCGGCATTTAATTGTTCCGAACGTGCGAAAAGTCCCTGTATGTATATTCCAGACCGGTGCATTGGTTGATTTCTGTCCGTTACGAAATCTTGTTGCGGAAGCTTGTTGCGAAAATTCATTACGGAAGCGCAATAAGAAGTATTTTTGCGGATTTAACAGTTTGACGTCACTCGGCTAATCGCTGTAAAGTCACCACAGCCAGTGCCTCACTGTATGTGTAATCATCATCATCATCATTGTGCGTCTTGACGCAGCAGGTCTATTAAGCGGTACTGTAGCTCCTCAATCGCCCATTACTGAGGTAACACTATAACGTTATCACAGTTGATCTACTGTGACGCTGTTCGATGTTTTCTTGCGGGACTACAGAGAAGTACTGCATTTTTCCCCCATTTTTCTCCTGTAAAAAACATGTGACTTTCGATTCAAATACATGCATCTGTGATAGTAATGCATCTGTAGTAATGTGGCACGAGTGACCAGCAATAAAGATCTTCCGGCTCACCTTCTCTCTGGATACTTTTTTCACCGCTTTTGCCACCATTGCCAGAATACTAGCCCTCTGGTCATAACGGTGCCCTTTGTGCACCGCTATCAATGACTGCCATCTTTGCCAAAAAACACAGTTTTCATATCGGTTGCTGACCCGTAATGAAAGGCCACCATGGCTACGACAGGGCATTATTAAGCTAAAAACCACCTCTTTGTGATCCGACTGTGGATTACACCTGTATCTTGCCTATTTTTACCGCCAGTAGCGAAAATTTTAATTTTCGCTCCGGTCTGCCAGTGCATGCCAACGTGCAGCTATGAGAAGCCCTTTAGTTTACTGCCCTGTTATTTTGTAGTCCTCAACCTCCTGAAACCCCAGAATACTGTTTTGTTGAAGCAAAGTTTCCCACTAAAAAAGCACAATTTTTGCGAGAAATATCGCTGTCCTCAGATTTTTGCATAGAAATATAATTATCAAAGATGCAATAGGCTTAGAACTTTCATGCAAGAATTACTAAAAGGTCCACACTTCGGTGGAGGAAGTGGAAACTTTTTTTGTTATAGCTTGTTAAAACTGTTTCTATTTTGTTGGTGTTTGTTAAAGTTACATCAACAAAGACTGTAACTAATATTTTTTGTTTTTGCCCTCGAACCGTATACAGTTAAGTAAGTACTAATACCATTAGCAATTTCCAATACCAACTCCTAAGTCCCATTCCCACGGTATATTAGTACCCCTATGACAATTGACGCAGGTCTGATCACTGAACTGTACGAGTGCACTCGGTAAGGGAGCGTTTCCAAATGACGTCACCTAAAAAATGGCCATTTTTCACCCCTCTATCCCCTATTGTCACGAGAAACGCGCTTCAGGCCTTCAGTCCCCTTTTTCTCATGCTCCCCCTTTGGTTTTTGCAAGTGTCACAAATGTTTGAGACCCCTTCCATCAGACCCGGTGACGTAGTTTTGAAACGCTCCCTAGGAACGTTGCTGTACTCATCTACCGAATCACTGCATAATAGACAGTAGTGATTCAGCAGATGAGGTACTCGTATAGACAGTGTCTATACTGCCTCTATACCTCTCGTGCTAGACAGGGTCTGTAGTGCCTCTTGTAGTCACATACAGACTGTTTTGCCTTTATATGACTGCAAGTCTACAACCACATAACTATACTAGTGGTGGTAGTACGTGGTGGTACGTGGTGGTGGTACGTGGTAGAAAAAGTGGTACGTTCGAAGCATTAAGTTTAAAGGATCTGTTACGCAAATATGTTTCTACTCCGCCCTACGGAAATAATTTTTGTGTTGCGGATAAGTTATTTACTCGCTTGCTCGGGATGTGGAAAATTGCTCGTCGGCTGGGGAAAACACAGAAATGTCTGCTCGAAAGGTCGCTCCACTGATCTCCGTCTGCTCCCCGTCTTGCCGGTTCCCGTAGCAGACCCCGAAATTCCAGACGCACCAGTTGTTCAAAATTCTGAAATCTCAAGAACTTGTTGGCCGCAAGACGATTTGCTTGCATCATGGAACGAATCCCTCGTGCTGTTCGCCCGCAAGCTGCAGAGACTAGCCTGCACTATCGAGCATTTTGTAAAGGAACCCACTGCTGCTAAATTGTTGCCTTTACTTTTGTTTTGTGCATTGGTTTTTAGTGTTGACGGTGGCAAGGATCCGGAAAAGCAGGAGTCCCTCACAGCACGAATACGGTGACAGCTGCGGAATTTCAAAGTTGCATCCGTGAAGAAAAGTTACCTCCCGGTGACAGCTGCGGAATTTCAAAGTTGCATCCGTGAAGAAAAGTTACCTCGGCTCCCCATCGTAAGTCAGACACACAAGAGCAACTTCGCCGCACACACGCAAATTTTATTGATGAATGTAACGTGCGAGCGACTGTTACGCGCTTATCATCAGAGGATGCCGTTATGAAAATCGATGAGGCGGTCCTGGAAGGACTGAAAACAAAGCACCCCTCGCAACCAGACGACTCATTACGACGGTCTCAAGCCACAACACACCACATGCTAAACTGCAAGAAGGCCGTGGACTTACTGCTTTGTTCAGTCCTGATAAAGTGGGCCAATTTCATACTTATCGGGAAGATGCCTAAGGAGTTCTGCCCTGTCCCCTTTGGAGCAAACCTCATCGCACTGCGTGAAAAAGACGGCGGCATTCGCCCTATTGCACCTGGCCTGTTTTATCGTAGGGCGGTTTCTAAGATCGTGACACGGAGGTGCGCCAAGAAGGCCAACCTTCCCGAAGTATTATGCGCACTTCTGGAGCGCATACTCCGCACCTTCCATACTGGCATGCGGCACCGATGGCCACACGATTACCTCCGCCACTGGCATACAGCAGGGTGATCCAGGTGGAGCCCTGTTGTATTGCCTTGCCGCTCAGCCCATATCCTCCAATTTAACGTCGGAGCTCGGTGAGTTCTTTCTCGATGATGGGGCTCTGGGAGGAAAGGTGTAGCAGGTGGAAATGATTTGGTCAAAATCATTGCGGAGGGTCAGCACGTTGGACTGGAGTTAAATCCCGGAAAGAGCGAGTTGTTCGTACTGGGAGGCTCCGACATTGAACGCAAGACATTGTGAACAAGTTTCATGCAAGCGCCCCCGGGGCGGTTGTACTAAAGCCTGAAATGTTAAATTTGGTGCACCACTAACTTTGGAAGCTCTGATGGTCTGCTTACAAGAAAAAATTGCGACCCTGAAATTGCTTCTAGGTCGCTTAATGTTAATAAGCGCCCACCATGCCTTCTACATCCTGCGGAAATGCCTGGCCATACCGAAACTGCTCTACACATTGCGATGCAGTCCGTGTTGGAAAGCGCCCGTCTGCCTGGATGAGTTTGACGAGTTGGCACGGGTCGCCTTGGAGACAATCACAAACACTCGTTTACATGGACCCGTATTCCTGCAAGCGTCTCTCCCTGTGGCGAGAGGAGGTCTCGGTGTCTGTTGGACGAAAGCACTGGCTACTTCGGCCTTTTTGGCCTCCGTGTTTCCACCCGTACGCTGACGACTGGGATTTTTGAACGCTGCAGTGATGAGACCATTGAGGCGGCGGTCGACTTGTGGAAGCGTCAGGCTGACTGTACCGATACACCACCAGAACCCGCTCGTGTGCATCAGCGTTTGGGACCACACAGTCTTGGAAAATGACACGAAGGAGATGTGTGCAGCAACAGGTACCGACGACCGAAATAAGCGCGGCTAAACGCCATTAGCAGCAAGTATGCCGACGCATGGCTAAATGCTCTGCCATCAAAAGTCTTTGGAAACTGGTTGGACGATCAATCATTCCGCATAAGCGTCGGCTTATGGTTGGGTGCCAAAGTAGTCGAGCAGCATCGTTGTCACAATTGTGGTAAGAATGTCGAGAAACTGGTCTCCATAGGTTATCGTGTAAGAAAGCTGGCGGTTTATGGCGCGAGAGACACAATGGCATTAACGATATTGTGCTGCTCTCTTGGGGTAATGCGGGGATCGAGTCGTATGCGGAGACTGCTGGTTTTGTACGTGAAAACGGTAAGCGTCCAGACGGTGCAACACGTTGGAAATGGTTCCGAGGACTACCACTTGTGTGGGACGTTATCTGCCGCGATACGATGTGTGACACGTATGTAGAAGCTACGTTCTGATTAGCAGGAGTCGCCGCTGAACAGGCCTTCGTGAAAAAGATGAACAAGTACCGCAGCATTTTGGAAAGATGCAATTTTGCACCTTTGGCATGCGAGTCTTTTGGCACATGGTGTGAAGGCGCCATTGTTGTTTTTATAGAAATCGAGAAAAGGTTGTTTGTTCGAACTGGCGAGTCCCGATCTACCTCTTTTTTGTTTCAGTGGCTAAGTTTAGAGATTTGGCGTGGTAATGCTCAGTTGGTTTTGGCGACCTCACGCTCCAACTGGGATCATTTCTTCATTTTATTAGTGAATGTTGTTTTCGTGACGGTGTCCACTATACTCAAGGTTAATTCAGGGCCGTGGCGAGGGGGGAGGGGCGCACGGGCGCACGCACCCCCCTCCTCGGCTAACTTGTGCATTTATTTTGCGCCCGAAACAGGCGCACGGGCGCGCCGGCGCAAAATTCAAAGGATTTTTTAAGGGCGCAACGGGCGCCGGTACCGGTGCGCCCGTGGCGCATGCGCGAGGCCATGTTAAACTTGAATAAAATTTTGTGAATTCGGGAATTAGGCACACAGTAAACTTTGATCTGATGTCCAAAGGGAGCAGGGTTGAAGTAAAGTCCGAGAAATAAGGGATGCGCAACGGGCACAGACTTTTAAGTCCAAGGGCGCAGTGGGCGCTGGCCGAACTTCAAAACGGGCGCAGCTGGCGCAGCCAATTTGCGCACTTCCCCATCCGTCGGACCTCGCTACGGGCCTGAGGTTAATAAAGGTTTAAGTGGTGGTTGATAATAAACAGGCTAATTTTTTCTTTTGGCTGATCGCTGAACGCTGTTAAAATTACAGTTGCGCAAAATTAAAAGCAAATGCGATGGTAGTTAAGTGTGCATCCGTCGCATCGCGCTTACCGGATAAAGAGCACGTACGTACGTGCACCTCAACTCAACCCGGATATGCAGTGCTTTGCTAAGCGCACAGGCTTTACGGTAACTTCGCAAGTTATCGTCGTGGCTGAAGCGGTCTTGCCCTAAACGTCACGAATTTGGGGAGGAGCCACAAATAACAGCAGTAAAACTTAGAGCTAGTGAAAAATTAACCTCTATAATCACATCATTGCACCGAGCGCGTGTTATGCATTTCCAGTAAAATGTGAAAATCGTGCGTACCACTGGAAATGGAATCGATGTGTGGAATTCTACATATACCATAGGAAAGAGGGTTATAAATATCTGTAAGCACTCACTTGATTATCACCAGAATCTGATAAGATTTAATACAACGTACGAAAAATCTGCCCGTACGAGGCTTCGGCAGATAGCATGAGACGTCCGTAGCCGGACTATCCCGACGAAGTCTCGATCAACCGCACCTTAAAATGAAGAAAAATGCGGCGGCATAAAAAATCGGCATTGGTCGATGAATCGATACGAGATATCTGTACAAGGGCAACGAACGATTCGAACTGCGCCACGAAATCCATCGCTCTCGCTTCCGGAATGGTTCAAAATTCTCTTGATTTACAACCTTGACATCCTGGGTAACCGCAAAAAAAAATAAATTTAGAAGGAACTTTATAATAATTTATTAAAAATATGAAACGTATAATTATCTAGTACTGGAAATTATTTCGGTCTATGGGCTGGTAGTGCCGGTTCCAATGCTTTTTTTTGCCGTATATTGATTCTATATGACTTTTGATGTTATAGATTATTCTAATGAAAAGCAACAAAGTGGTTCATAGCTCATAGTTCATTCTATGTATTTCCACCCTGTCAGGTTCTAAACTGTACTTAATTCCATAAAAATGTATCACCAGAATCTGGTAAGATTTAATACAACGTACGAAAAATCTGCCCGTACGAGGCTTCGGCAGATAGCATGAGACGTCCGTAGCCGGACTATCCCGACGAAGTCTCGATCAACCGCACCTTTTAAAAATCGGCATTGGTCGATGAATCGATACGAGATACAAGGGCAACGAACGATTCGAACTGCGCTACGAAATCCATCGCTCTCGCTTCCGGAATGGTTCAAAATTCTCTTTGATTTACAACCTTAACATCTTGGGTAACCGCAAAAAAATAAATTTAGAAGGAACTTTATAATAATTTATTATAAAATAAGAAACTTGTAATTATCCAGTAATGGAAATTAATTTGGTCTATGGGCTGGTAGTGCCGGTTCCAATGCTTTTTTTTGCCTTATATTTATTCTACGCCTACATTAAGACTTTTGGTGTTATAGATTATTCTAATGAAAAGCGACAAAGTGGCTCATGCTATTCTCCAGCCTGTCAGGTTCAAAACTGTACTTAATCAATTCCATAAAAATGTAAAAATGATAACGTAATCACAATGTACAAGTACAACAACGTACCATACACAGAACGTAACGTTTTAAAACTGCGCAGAAAACATTAGTTCAACAACATTTCCTAATGGGAAACGAAAAATCTAACCACCAAACAACTTGCAAACAGAGTATGTCTAAGAGAGAGAACAAAACATTGTCATGGCTAAGCGCAAATATTGTACACCAACGTAACACATACCACAGAAATATGACGGAACTGACAAACCTAACAAATTTCTTCACACACAACGCATCACATCACACTTTCGTGGACGGCAGAGGATCATCCGAGTCGAGAATCATTTCCTCAAAACCATACACTTCCACCACCGCCGATTCAAATTCGCCATTCTCACAGAATGCCGGATTGTCGAAGGTTGCACACGGGCTAGAGAATCCTCGCGCCAGCGAATTACTGAAACATATTCCCTGGCCACCCCTGAAACGATGCGAACACACAAAACCGTCAATGGAAGACCAGTTCATCGTTGTGCAGCTTTTTACCGCCACTTACACACCAAAACGTAAATAAAAAAAATGAAAAATAAATAAAATCAAGTAAAGTGATTTAACAACCGCATTTAATAACAAGGAGTAGGAAAATCACTCCCATTGATTTCTGGATCGTTAAACTAACTGTTCTATTCATAACATTCTTTTGTAGTCCACACTTTAATACAAAACAAATTCTCGGATAATTTTTTGCTGCTGCGGTGGCTGAGTTATGCGCACTCAAAGAAAACCGGCGGAAAAGCGACAAAATTTTGCCCACGCTCGATTACGACAACGTTTGTCAGAAGCTAGCAAGTGGCATAAGAGGTGAAGAAAAGTCTAAAAAATGCTAAGATCAAACAGATAGGTTTGAGGTAGGTCTGAAGGGAAGGTAATTCTAATCGATTCATGAAAAAGCGTTTGTCTATGGGGCATCCGCCTGGTATGTTGACTTTTAATTATTTAAAAGTATCAACGATCAAAATTACAATAATCATGTGTTTTAATTTAGCGTTTTAATTAACAATTTAATGGCGACTCGGTTATCAACTTACCCGCCGCCGATTATCAACGAGTTACTGTCGGCCGCCATAAACAAACACGAATCCGGCGTCGTCTTTCTCCCACATAGTCCCACCCAGGGATACAAGCGCAAAACGGGATCAAAGGAGAACAAGAATGTTTCACCCGTCCCGAAAAATAAGTATTCCTTTTTCTGCAGCCAAAAACACCACCCATGGTGAAAAATAGCCAGATTTCAGCACTGAAAAAGTACTTACACCATGAACGCGCTCATCCCAACTGTCGGCGCAGAATGCCCCGAAAATTTCCCCTTTCAGCGTCTTCACCGCGATAATGGTAGATTTGTGACCACGCGCCGAGACGAAAAAATTGAAGAGACTAATTCCATCTTCACTGGTGGAGAAAATTAGTTCCGGCGCGTAGATGCGGAAGCGGAACGGAAGAAAACGCCACAAATCTTGAAACTGCAAAATCAAAATAGATCATGGCGACCTGAATTCGGGAATTGTTAAAACAAAAACCAAAATGCAAAAGCCAACCAGTTTCCTTTAACTAACTGGTAAACAAATCGTTCCATCAATTCTGATATACACCTTAATCCATCGGCTATTTCTACTGGTTTGGCAACTTTCCAGCTTCATGTTTTTACAGTTGTTAATTGCAATATTTAATATGGACATAACAGCAGTTAAGCACCGTAATTTGCTACCGTAACTTATGTACGATATTACGAATCTACTTACAGCTTACTGAATTTAAGGACACGGGTACTGGGTAGTTGCATAATATAATATTCTTGTGCTAATTTACTTAAACATACACTTTGAAGCATATCAACTTCCGCATCAGTACTACACATTCTACACAGCTCTGCAGGCAACTTTTATCTATAACTCTCTATTTGCTGAAGGACCGGAACTAACACGGCGGCATAAATGCCGGGAACAGGCTACCGTACGTGAGCACTGGAGACATTTTAATTTCGTCTACATATGTATATGTACGATGTCGAGAAACCGTAGCGGATGCCCAGGTCGGCATGACAATCGTTTTGCAACAACATGAGACAATTTCCCACTGCCGCCTCGCTCTTTTCTCTCAAAACACGTAACACTTTATCGATCCCGAATCCCAGATACTGATAGTGTCATGGTCGATCATACACAAGGTTATCCCGGGATGGCATCCCGTATAACATGATTAGGTACTTTATGTTGGCAGCATTAAGCCGTAGATAATACGCACGGTATAAACAGAGTAGCGTCGGTAAGAGGTGGGATCTTCGGCGTCCGATTTGATGATTGTAGATTTATAGTGTAAGTAAATAAAGTAATTATGTATACCAAATACGAAGCGCGTACGCCGTACTTTATGAACACATACCGCGACCTCCGCTATTCTAATTCGGACCTTATTGCGCGATAGCGTTATTTACCGGACAATGAATTCGATTCGGGCTGTTACCGAAGTTCTGTAAAATGAATGCCACCAAAACGGGGGCATCGACAGAACTTCAGTTGACGCGACCGTGCATGTGCCATTCATTTTGTCCCAAACAGACACCGATGACGAAACGCGCCTATTCAGAGAACAAATCCACACCGTGCAAGAACTTCTTGCTTGGTTTTGACGTGCTCTCTGAATTAAATCAACATTAACGTAACAGTCAGCCAGTAAGCAACAACAACTTTACCCAAGTAAGACAGAAAGCAACTTCAGTCTAACACGATACTGCTCCCAAATCTTCCCATAACCTCAAAAGATTATCTGAGCGTCTTGATGAAATTCGGAAATCGCCTACCGGATTTTTACGTGAAATGGAAGAATTTTTATTATACGTAAGCGCAGCTGAGAGAGAAACAGACTGTTTTGATTATTTTCGTTTCGTTTAATTATAAATATTTTCATACGTTTTTATTTTCATTTCCAGAAAAATTTTGTCCGCCTCTGTTGGTCGCTTCAATTTTACCTCTTGGTCACTGAGAATACTGCCCACGGCTTTCACCAGCGCCGACACAATCGGCTTTTCCGGCTCCGCGACATCCGACTTCTTCGGGCGCGTCCAGAACGACAACCTCCGCGATATCTTCCGCAATCCGGATTCGGAGGAGACCTTCCGCGATCCCGACGCACTGCCCGGCGGCACGGCCAACGTGTCCACAGCCCGGACCAAGGGGGCCAGCTCAAACTGCACCGGGCGGACCGTGCCGCGGACATTGGCCGTCGGGGTCAGGACCCGGCGTTTCGGTCGCCATTTCTCCAGTAAACCGACATATAACAGGAAATTCAGGGAATAATTCACCAGGGCGATGATGTGGATGACGGGGTAGTAGTCCATGAAGGTCGCCTCGGGAATGGTCAGGGCGCAGCTGGGATAGCTGGAGAGGGTCAGTAGGAGGATGAAGATCATGTCCGGGAGGTGGGTGATGAGGTACAGCAGGATGCAGCGGCTCAGCATGCGCCCGGGGGAGGACAGGCCCCACCAGCGCGCTTTGAGGGGAATGGCCGGCGGCACGGAGTGGGAGGAGCTGGCTTTCTCTTCGTCCGCTTCTGCAACAACTTGCATCCATAAAACTAAATGCATGTATACCGAGAGGTCCAACACAAGACAAACAGACAAAACGCCCGGACAGCACAAAATCCACATAAGATAGATCGCTTTTTTCACTACTGAGTGCTTAAGGACTCCCTCTTCTTTATCATAAACTAGAACAGCAAATGTGGAACTTTTCACTTTTACTGGTAATGCCGAGTAGAACAAAAGAGCGAAAAATTGGAAACCACAGAGAAAAAGTTGTATTTGGCATGTATGTACTTCCGACTTCGGTATGCCATACTCAAGCTCGTAAAAAAGGAACACAATCACACTTATCACAGTATATTCAGTACTGAAGAATTCGAGCTAAATTAGGTCGAATCGAATCGCGGAACGTCATAGAGCCTTCGTACGAGTATTCATGAAAGCGATGCAACAAACTATCAAACACAAACTAATGTATCTCTTGCACTACAAACCAGTTCGTTTATGACGCTTCTATCAGGAGCAGAGCCATTACTTTTCATAAAAAACCGTTAAAGTTTCTGAAATTTCGAATACAAAAATTTCGGTCGGGCTTTAAACTTACAACTGATAACTGCCACTGCCAGTAAGGACAACACCATTATAGCAAGCTGCAACAGGCGATACAAAGCAAATGAAATAACTATTCTAAAAATTGTGATAAAATGCTTTTTATATTCTCGATTTATCCCTTACATTTATTTTCTGTTTTTCATATTGATAATAACATTACCGTAAAAGTTTTCTTTTAGTATACCACTATTTTCTCACCATGCAGCGTCGTTAGCGCCATGCTTTCGGCCATAGTACCGACTTCCTTCGTCTCCACGGGTTTCTCAGTATCCACCGTTCCGTTACTTATTACCGGCCGCGATTTGGGATGCTTCCATATGACCACAAAAACCGCCACGCTGACAATCAGCACCAGTCCATAGGTGATGATGGGAATGCCGATCTCAAAGGATGAAATATCCAGACTGCGATAGATTCGGGAGAATTTATTCAGATAGTGGCACACGCTCATGGGACACACGGCCTCCGTGTCGGAGCGCCATTCATGATAGAAAATAATGTGCGGAATGGAGAAGAGCAGACAGATGATGGTCAGGACGAAACCGGAAACGTAGCCGTGAAACGGCTCCATCGTCAGCCGGGGCCGGGTGATCGTCAGCAGTTTGGAGATTCCATGTAAAATTAAAATCCTACGAATAAACGGAACGAATTTAATGCTCTGCACGATCCGATGGCGATTACACACTTTAATATAGCGGAATAAAAAACACATAAAAAATTATTTAGGAATTTTCGCGGCTTTTTTTTATTCGGGAATACGTAAATTTCGTTTCAGCAATCACGAAATGTTCTGTTTCACAATTAACATTCCGGCTGTATACCGCTTCAGTGTTGAACTGCATATTTTTTTATTTACTTTGCGCAAAATATGTATTTCATTAATTTCCTGGCTTAAAAAATTTATGCACAAGCCATAAAAAATATGTAAAGAATTGTTTATTATTCCAACTCTACTGCTGTCAGTGAATACGAGATATCAAGCTCTGTCATTAACAACTTCTGGTTGTATACCGTTGTAATGTTAAACCGCATCTTCCGGATCTTATATTTTCTCATATTTTATTTTTCTCATATTTTGCGCATTTATGTAATTCATTTCATTACTTACTTTCTGGTTCAAATACGTTACCGGAGAAAATGCTGCTTACTTAAACACATCTCGTTTTTAACGGCTGGTTAAAAAGAAATCGTCAAAGCGATAAAACCCGTACCAGTTGGAGATGAGAATAAAGGTATGCTGTGTCCACATTAATGTTCCCGCTGTGCGTCGCAATGCTTCCACAATACTCGAGTCATCACGAATGCCATTACAGTAGCAGCCGAAATATTCCGGCAAATCGAGAAACCTGCAACACCGGTATGTCACGTTTTTTATACACACATCAAGTACAAGTGCACTGTTTTCACCGCGAAATGCATAACAAAAAACTCTGGCGATTAAGTCGTCAATCTGCGATATAAATACCGACGTTTAGCCGGATGTGACATCGGCAGAACAAAATACACCACGAAATGTTAATGAAAAGTTTACAACCACTCCGCCCTTTTCAACCAATTTCGTTTCCGGCAGATAACGGATACTGTAATACCGTCCCGTACATTATAATGGCATTTTTGAAATACTTGAGCACATCAAGACTTTTTGTAATTTGACGCTATCGCATGTCTTCAGTACTGAAACAAAAAAATGGCTATTCAAAAACTAGAACGATTTTCGATTTTTCTCTGTTTATTAAGTACAGTCTGTACAGATAGTGTACCTGGATTTCATAAGTACGGTTTTCTTCATGAATTACTTAAACAGTTTTAATTTTTACAATAAACGTCAAATGCAAAGACATAGGCATACCGTACAACTGAATATGAGAATTTATTTTTAAAAATAATTGTTTAATAACAAGACGCCGCTGTCGCGCTTAAAAAAATTATATTTCGCGCTCTATCTAATCGACAAAATTATTTATCAAAATATTTACTTTTCCGTCGTTCGGGTGATCTTATCTCTCCCAAGCTGACTGCAGAAATTTCGCCGCGTACGCGTGCAGCAAAACGCGATGCCATCAGCACATTAACCACAAAAATGCCAACGTTCTAAATTTACAATCAAAGTGCCCACTCCATGAACACGGCGAGGATGATCGGTTTACACAGACGTAACACCCACTCTACTGCATTTACATATATACTCACATAACCACCATATTGGCCAGGCACAGCACCATCAGCAGCACCGTCTGCAGTGTCTTCTTGCGATTCTGCAGGAAGAGCTTGAGACAGAAGGCATTCCCGGCGGTGCCCAGGAAGAGCAGCAGGGGATAGGTGATCAGATAGACAAACCGTGTCCATCCCTCCACGACGAACGCCTCGCGGCTGCTGGCGTTGTGCAGCGGACGCCCGCACAGATCCTCCAGCTGATCATCGGCCAGCAGGCGATAATAGCAGTACGCTGACCTGTTGCTCACATCCATGGTCAGGAGAGAATGGCGTCCGAGCTGGGAATACGTCGGCCGGGGACACGACATGGCGTGTTGGCAGCCAGATTCATGGTGTGCTGTAGGTTGTACGAGATTCCAATAAAACAAGGTTTATGGGACTGGGCCTGTCAAAAGGGAATTTTACGGCTCAAGCACTTGTTGCGCCAAGCACAGCTGGTATCGCGTTTGAATAATATCGTTTCCATAATGTTATCGTTTGCACTTGGCCGCACTTGGCTGCACTTCCTCTCTCGCGGTGCAAAGTCGCAAACTGCAGTGTGTACGACAGCGTGTGTGTGTGCTGAAGAAGCCTGGGGAAATTTGATAGCGCAGCTGTACTGGGAATTCACTAGAAGAAACCACAAGTCCGAGTGTTCAAAAAAAACCCACTGGTTAAACATAGCGCAACCTCGGCTTTCTCTGTTACATGGTCCACCATTTTAATAAATTTCTAACACGGAAAACGTTTTCAAACGATAAATCGTACAATAATTTTACGATTTTTATTTACAGAAAGGTACACTTGTTATACATTAAAATACAGTTAATTTTTGACATTTTATTTGGCGCAGCTGGTTTTTTTACAGTGCTTTTCAACTGGATGCGCTTAATTAGGCTACCCGGAAGTGGTCACTTCGCCACATTTTTGACGAACAGATGCAGGTTTCCCTTTTTTAACAGTGCCGTCTAACTGGGAAATGTGGCTGGAAAAATATTTGGAAAATACTCTTTGATATTCCAATACACTGGAGGACAAAGTGTAGTCACTTTTTCGTTTTGTGTCAACATTCACGAATAATCTAACACTAATAAACCATTGAAAGTTACTTTTCACGGCAAGCACAACGCAGCAAGTGAACATCGCCGTGTCAGCTGGATTTTCTCGCTGCAAAAATATTTGCTTTCGCTGTCTCCAGTGCAAAACCGTCGATATGACGTCTTTTGTATCACGTTATCAGATTAAACTATGAAACAAACTCTGTCTAGCAAAGAAAACTCACAGCTGAATGGACGCACTATATGACATTTGAATAGAGCATTTGCAACGTTACAATAAAACTTTCAAACCCTTTTTGCAATAGACTGAACAGAGCATTTGTATTCTGCCGGTGTATTGTAGCTGACTGGCTAGACCATAAAACGATATCCACCATTTCATCGGCTCTGCAATATGTACGTACTACGTACTGTACTACTCTTTACGTACCTTCGCACACGGGTACCATTACGGATTAAATTAGTTCTTTCACTAAAAACGAATCTATAGATAGATGGGCATATTATTTTACGGGTCGAAAAAGCTCGGACCATTTTCTAAAAGATAGTTTATCTGCCATGTATTCCTGCTATACGAGTACATATTAACGGAAATAGCACGTTCGACAGATTCTATTTATTTGGATCGAACATAATATATGAAACAATATGCTTCAAAAAAAAAATAAAAAAAAAACCTGAGGAATCTACGGTTCTAGATATAAATTCCCAATTATCGCGAAAGAATACTAAGAAGTACTAATTCGAAACGACACTTCCGGTATGATCATTTTCAGTTTGGATGTTCGATTCCTAATCCATCAGGTTGCACTTTTTGTGCATCCTGCTGTGAGATCGCTGCACCATCGGAATTCTTGAAGGCAATTTCATGGTGCTCTTGAGCGGGGAGAACTGGCTGGGTGCTGTTAGCGGCAGCTTGGAGTGCGACCACTTTCTGCTCCGATGGCTGTTCTACCGCGGCGACTGGTTTGTCGGAGACGGTCGATGCATCAGAAGCATTGGCATGGGATGCAGCGGTGTTGTTGTCCAAGTGGATCGAAAGGTCAGGTCTGTCGCCAACGGCACTAGGAACAAAGCCGCGGGGAATGTGCGAAACGTTGGCAGCACTGTCATCGGCATGTACGGCTGGAATGACATCGAAAGGATTCATCGCCATAACGTGCTCAGCGTGGGAGGCATTCATAGCGTGGGATTCGTTGCTCAGGCGGACATCCGCTTTGGGAATGACCTCAGCATGGCTGGCGTTGTCGGCAGCATGGGATAGCTCACCTGCAGCGTCGCGCTTTATGATAGCGTGGCTTGCGTTGTCGGCATGGGATTCGTTGGCCAACTGATCATGAACGTCCAGTTTGGGCTTGGCATCAGCATGGCTGGCGTTTTCGGCATGCGACTCGTTGCTGAGGTGGACATCCAGCTTGGGCTCCACATGGCTGGCGTTTTCCGCATGGGAGTCGTTGCTTAGGTGGAGGTCAGCTTCGCGTTTAATAACCGCATGGCTGGCGTTGTCGGCATGTGATTCGTTGGCCGACTGAATGTCCAGTTTTGGCTTGGCATCAGCATGACTGGCATTGTCAACATGCGATTCGTTGGTAAGGTGAACATCCAGCTTGGGCTCAGCATGACTAGCGTTTTCAGCATGGGAGACGTTGCTGTGATGGGCATCCAGCAAATGGGGTTCAGCATGGCTGGTATTGTCGGCATGCGATTCATTGCTAAGGTGGACATCCAGCTTGGGCTCAGCATGGCTAGCGTTTTCAGCATGGGATTCGTTATTCAAATGGTCATCGGCTTGCAGAGCGTGAGCAGGAACGTCGAAGTGGAATTCTTTGCCTTGTTCAGCGTGGTCCGCATGCTCCGCTTCCGCAACCGGCACACAAAATGCCGCCTGCCAAAATAAACAGCAAAATAATTCGTACAGAGCATTGACTGCGGTCTGGGCTTCTTGTATGGGGAATTTAAAATGATGTTGGCGTGTTTATAAATAAGTAGTTTTTTTAAAAAAATGATTCATTACCTTGTAGATGTTTATCAAGCTGATATGCCAAGAATTTTTTATGTCTTCTAGTCAAGAAATATTTTTTACGGGTGCCTTACCTTCACATTATAAGTACGCTACAGATACGTTCAGCGCAGGCCGCAATTTGTAACTAATATGACTACATACATAAAAATTCTCAAGGCGGATTGTGAAATAAGATATTTCGCAGAACTGCTTTATGTTATTCTAAAACAGTGCAAAAATTAATGTCGTAAAAATTGTTCCTTACCTGTGCAAAACAAGCGACTATCACGGAAATGCAAATAACCCGAAAAGCCATTGTAATACACCGTGGTCAGTTCTGCCAGTGCACTTGAAAACCCCGGTATAATTACAAGTAACAACACTGTATTCAGAGCAAATCAGCTGTTGAATATCAGCAGGTGAAGAAATACAGAGTTTTTCCGCCATTTATATAGTACTTAAATCCGCATCTCGACCTGGACCAAAAAAACAAATGACTAATGAATTGTTTTTAAAGAAATAAAAACATGGCAACGTAACCACCCGTTCTGTGCGATCGAAGGCGCCGCGCCGCTGTCATGACGGCAGCGCGTGTCTGCGGTTGGGGAGGTGCATAACCCGGCGAAAAACATCTCGGAGGGGGACGGCGCAATACGGCGGGTGTAGATACCGGTACACGGAGATTTGTGTACGCTGTTCGGTGTCATAATCTTCGCGGAATCGCGATCGTGAACCGTTACAATCGTTATGCCGCGGGTCACGCCGGGTATCTTCGAATATTCTGTACGCGGCGCGGATCTTGCAAACTGCTCCGTCATTGCCGGTACTCGTACTGATATTACAGAGACATCGTTCATCTCCTAAGAATGAATGACCGGATGCGCAAATCATTTTTTAGCAGCCCTAAAAACGTTTCTTAAAAAAAATTATTAACAAAAAAATACTGAAGTTTTTTGCTTGACTTTAACTTTGCAAAGTACTCTGTATGTCCCCTTTTGGGGTTTTTAGCCATCCAGGGGCGTAAAAAGAAATTCTTTTGCTACTATAGTACGAGCAGTATATTTTTAATTACTGTATTCAAATTTTTATGTATTTTTCATCCGAAATGCCTCACTGCATGAAACAATGCACATCTTACGTACTGGAAAATATTTGCGTCTCTTATCAGAAAGCATTCTAGGTACAGGTACAGTGCAAGATACGTATGTACAAGGCAATATTCCCCAGATTCCTTCTGGAAGGGTCACACTATGCGCTGCGACGTATGATTTAAGAAGAAGCAATCAAAACTCGCATAGACTATACAGCATAGTATTAGTGAAGATAACACAAAAAAAATAAGTTTTACATAGAGCAAATAGAAAAAAGTGGGATTTACACATTCGGCTGCATTTGCATGCACTGATTGTACAATATATAGTATACGAGACATACTTCCATCAAAGCTTCACAGAGGCAAAATCTCACTGACAAACACTCTGCGAATATTTTCAAGATTTGGTTAAAAAAATGCTCAAACAAAAGAGCAACGTTTTTTTTTCGTTCCTTTTCCATGTACCTTTTCTCTCCAATAAACTCTACATCGTTTGCATAAAGTGATCACAAGTGGCCTAATCACCATAAAAAATTTCGCATTTTCTTTTTAAATTAGCCGTTTTTAGAAACGTGGTGTTTCCATGCGGCAGAATCTCCATTTTCACTCATTCGAGTGCTCATGCGCTAAAACCATATATGACTTCTGCGAGTGCAATCTACCAATTCCGTATACCATAATATTACTAAAGCTTTAGCTTTAGTACTTAATATTATGCGTATACGTAATTGTAACAAACATCTGATTTTAAGGCCGGATACCTTTGTCAGCTCGCACAACATCGTAACTGTGGCAATAATTGACAACGGTACCATCGCTAATGAGGTGTGATTTCGGCTCTATTGTGTCATTTGGAATGAGACGCTCCGCAAGGTTAAGTATATGCGTCTATGGGAAAAACACCAGTGCAGTCCACATTTCCAAGTGTGTATGCTCTTTTACTTGTTTTTTCCAAGAACAATAAAAGAGGACTTGTTCAGAACAAAAAGTACTACAAAAATAAACTAATCTTAACAATTTCAGCTGTATCAACAAAATGTCGCACACCATTTTCTGCAAAAGCAAATGATGTCCCACGTTATAGCTCTTGCCATATAAACGTAGCCAGGGCGGCGAATTCGCTGTACTTGCATAGCTTTCGTTTACTCTTGTACAGAACCTGTGAAGTGTGAGCGTCATTAACTTGTCGTTACAACGACTGAGAAAAACGATTTATGGCAAGTTTTCAGCAACGACTTACAAATTATGTTGCACTTCTACTGCGTTTACTTTATAATCATACATTTACAACTTACATATGTATTTGCACTTTTCTGCAATTTATCACTAATCTTTAAAATTTTGCATAGAACTGAACTAGTTTTGAAAAGTTTAAACGGATCTTTTGAGCATTGCAATTTGCAAGCCAAAAAAATAACGATGTCAATTTTGTAAAAACTTCAGCTCTTATTACTATTTGAAAATATACTGAGACGTTTGCACCGTGATCCAATATCAACAATTTCGCGGAAAGACGTTTTCCTTTATATCATAAAAAGTGTATAGTGGTACCTACTCTAGGACTAACTACTACTATTTTGTAAACATTATCTGAATTATTTACATATCCTGAAGATATTCCAGAAAGGCGCGCCCTATAACATCCTAAATAAACTTTTACAATAAGTCTTTAGCGCGCGTTTTTAGAGAATCGCTTTTATAACTAAATTGGCTACTACAACCATTCCATAGGTCAAGCAATTTTCGCCAATCCACAGGCTGTTTACAAAATTTTCTGGAACTACTTACAGTAAACACAAACACCAATTCAAAAATATTTTCATTTTCACATTTTGCGCAGCATATAATTTCAACATTGATCATGAACTCTCAAACATATTTGCACCATGTCAGTGCAAAAGCATGGTTAGATTACTTCCATATATATGGCATTTCAGTAATAAAAGTGTATAACTTTATTTAAGTGTGTTATAGTAAGCGACATTAAAAGCAAAACGACATTAACGACGAAAAAACGGATCCGTTTCCGAATGGAGTTCTGCATATGGCGGTGTATGTCACACGATATTCTCTCATTCCAAATGACAAGCGCTAGGCACGCTACGCCTCTTATACCCTCGGCACGCCTGATGGTACCGTTGCTAATTTTAGACGCGTCAGACTTTCGAAGGAATTGACCTGTTCTCCCGTTTATTTTGTAGCAAATGAAGTGCAAAAATTGAATTACCAGCTTATTACTTGATCAAAAACATGCTTACAGTTATGTATTTACGATTTATACGGTAAAACAATCTGTATAATGCAAGGTTTTATAAAAACTACAAAGTACGTACTGTAAGTAGTACAGATGCATGAATCAATAAAATTGTAAAACTATAGCAAAATTGGTCCGATTTCGACTACAGAATCTGTAAATTGGTTAAAATGGTTTGGCTTTCGTTTTGGAATCATATTCGATCAGCAGATATCTTCACCGATTTTTGGTTTTTACAACATTTTCATGATTTTTACACCGTTTTGCTGTTTTCGTATAAACTGCACTTACTGGTGCACATGGTTCGCACCACTGCACAATGATAAAAAATTAAGTATTCATTTTTTTCGGAATGCGTGCTTGTTAATTTTGGCAAAGTGCAAGCAGCAGCTTCTAATTTCCCTGGCTATCGCGTTTACACAAGTAAATTATGGCAGTACAGTAGGTGCCTTGATTGTTATATTCGCTGTTTATTAGTTGTTTTGAGCATGTACTGGATTTTACAAGAGCGCAATTCTGGGAAATTGCGTGCGTTTCGCAATTGTGGTTTAGTAAACTAGAACGTAAACAGATTATTTTTTTCGCACGATGCCAGCTCGGTGCGATCGCGTAAAAGGGTCGGAGGGCTTTGTTGGGTAATTAATCAAGATTCTACGGATCGTGCTAGACAAACAGATAGTGGCTGTTGTGTTTTTTTTTGTTACCGCTTTACCACGCCGGCGTCGCGTGAAACCGCAAAAACGACCGCCGGTGATCGACACGCACCACGCCAGCAAGGCGTATAAAAGCGTCTGGGTGTCCATTAAATGCGGAAGAATGATTCTGCAGATATCTTTCTATATAGAACATTAGTACGTAATAATTTTTTTTCAACGTTAACTCATTGTACAAGTATCTTCACACAGCACACCACAACATCGTCGCATTCTTTCATATGATGACCCCGGATGCGGCTGCCTTAGAGACAACCTGATGTGCGAGTCTGCGACTGCCTATGCATGTACAAAGTACATACTTTTAATCAAATTAAACAACCGTAAATTTTACGCTGGTTATTCAATAGATTAGAATATCTTCCGCTTATTTTCTCCAGGAGAATAAAGCGGTAACGAGGTATTAATTATTAAAATAATAATGCATATGTATATGGATAATGGATACAAGAAGTGCGTTTTTATCGTGATTAAAAAGCCCAATACCACCTACATTTAGTTTTGGCTAATAAATGTACTCGTAATTGTCGTATCTCTGGAGTTTGATCACTTCCGATCGCATTTCGGCACATTTTTCGCTTTCCTGTTCGGTTTATTGCAGCATTCGGTATTAACAGCATTTGCAAAACGCAAATAAAAGCCAGGGAAGACAGGCAAATTAATTTTTCTGATTTCGCGCATGAGCAGTCCACAGAACAGTATAAAAGAATAAAACAGTCAGTTAAATTCTCCTGTGAACTCCAATCACTCCAGTGACACCGAAATGATGAAACCTGACACGAACAATACGTAAACGTGCCGTTTAATTAATATTAGAACATTACAACAAAGCCCATTGTCAAAATTAATAAAAGCCGAAGCAACAGCCGTGACAAAAAAACGGATTACAGCATCTTGCGGAATGGCTCCGTGCAGTCCGGCTGATTGGCCGGATGCGCCCCTTAAACTCCTCCAACTGCACCAGATTATCGTTGATCCGCTTGATATTAGGGAACAGCACATCCAGATTCACCTTGAGCAACTTGGCATTGTACACCTGCGGCACCAGACACACATCGGCCAGCGTCACCTCATCCCCGACACAGTACTTCCCGCTGGTTTTCTCCAGGATACTCTCCAGCGCCTTGAAGCCCTTCTCCACCCAGTAGCGGCCCCAGTCGGGCGAGTACGCGAACGTCCACTCCTCCGGCAGTCCCTGGGGTGCCGACAGTCCCGCCAGATTCTGATGGGGCTGGATCCCCGAGACGATGCTCTCCACGATGCGGCGGACCTGCACCCGCTTCTTCGGGTCCTTGGGCAGGAGGGGACGGGTGGGGCGCGTCTCCTCCAGATACTCCAAGATAGCCACTGACTGGGTTAAAGTGTGGCCGTCAATGACCAGGACCGGGAGCTGGCCCAGGGGGTTTAGCTTGAGGAACTCGGCGTCCTGGGGCTGGTTGGATTTGAGGTCGATGGGGATGTTGGTGTAGGGGATGTTCTTCCAGGCCAGCGCCAGCCGGATGCGCCACACGCAGGAGGAACGGAACCACGAGTAAAGAACGGTCTGGTCCGACATTTTTTTGGGAGGAAAATCAGGATGGGAGATGTGGTGCACCGCTAGCGAGTGAGCTGGTTTAAAGCCAAACTGCAACTTTACACAGGCGTATTAAACGACTGTGATCACGAGCTGTGCACGTTTAATTCGTGTTCAGACGCATCTCTCTCTGTCGGCTGTCCGCAGTCTTTAGTACAAACAGCTGGTCGTACGCGTATCAAACCGGTTTTCACGCTAATAACTGCACACTCGGTGAATTCTTTGTAATCGGCTGAAGTTTAATCTATCGCCCAACCGTAAATCACCCGCTTTGCCGGGAATTTTCTGATTTGGTGCCAAAATTATTCTAATCAGCGGTACCTGGATGGATGGAGATAAAACCAATGAATTACTACAAGTTTTTATGGTTGCTACTTCCGGTGCGCCGCGAACACGTGCCATATGCAGATGCGCCGTTTGACTATGCAGCAGCGGATGCCGGCTGCGCTGTACTGCGGCTTGTAAACCGGTTTTAACTTCCACATGCCGCGTGCAGATTTGAAGGTTGAACCGTTAACTTAAACGATTCACCAGTGAGATAACACTTTCTCGTCTCGTTTGAGCGCCCTGTCAAGAATCGATAAAACCCGCATATCACGCCAGCTGTGTATGCGCTGCTATGTAACAACCGGTCTCATACGCATATCACGTTTCTCAATCCGTGCTCATTTTCCATTCCATTAAAAATTCAATATTGATATAATCCTAATAAATTCTTTGCAAAAATGACGGGAGACGAAATCACCCTGTACGCCTGGTACCGCAGCTCCAGTTCGTGGCGCGTGCGTCTCGCCCTAAATCTAAAGCAGATCCCCTACAAACTGATCCCCATCGACCTGGAGAAAGGCGGCCAGATCGATCCCGCGTTCCTGCGCTTGAACCCTAAAGGCCAGGTCCCGGTGCTGCAGATTGACGGGGAGGTGTTGACCCAGTCCGTGGCCATTCTGGAGTATCTGGAGGAGACCCGACCCCAGCACCCCCTTTTACCGAAAGACCCCTACCAGCGGGCGGAGGTGCGCCGTCTCGTGCAGACCATCACCGCGGGGATCCAGCCGCACCAGGTCCTGACGGGGCTGTACCTGCCGGATCACGTCCCGGTGGAGTGGAACTTTGCCCGCTCCCTGGACTGGGCGGGGCACTGGATTGAGAAGGGGTTCGCGGGGCTGGAGACTATGCTAGCGCAGACCAGCGGGAAGTACTGTGTGGGGGACGCCGTGACGCTGGCCGACTGCTGTCTGGTGCCGCAGGTGTACAACGCCAAGCTGCGGCATGTGGATCTGGATCCGTATCCGACGATTCGGCGGGTGTTTGAGGCGCTGAGCGAGTTGGAGCCGTTTAAGAAGGCCCACCCGTCCGCCCAGCCGGACTGCACAGAGGAATATAAAAAAGTATTCTGATTTTTGCATAGTTATTTAGGTGTTTTGCTCATGGTCTTGGCTTTTCCCACTTTTTGGCTAACGGTGTGTTCTGTTTTGACGTGCATGGACTGCATGGTTGTCTTATTCGCACTATTGTGCGGAACGGTTTCTTCCTGACTGTGTGTCATGAAAATCATCCTGTCTAATCCTTCTGCATGCTGACTCTTGATCGATGCTGACTTACATGATTAATACGTACTAATTACTATCTTAAAACTATCACGTTACCACTTACGTGTTTTCAGTTCTCGGTGAATTCAACCGCATGCCTACGTACATAAAATACCATCCTTCTGTTATTATTCCATTTAAATTACACTAACTTTTATACCGGAAGTTCGGAACTAACAGTAAATGGTGCGACCGTACGAGGTTTCTATTAATTTTGCGCTATCAAAGCACAGATTAATCACTGTAATTTCATTAATGAGTTAGTATTCGTTAATGTGATAGGTCGTTACGTGTAAGTACGATGTTTGCGAGAAGTAGTGATTAAGTATTTATTTTTGTTTCGAGTACGTATCGTATGATCCACTCGCATAATATCGTATCCATTAATACAATATCCATATAATAATTATTATAGTATATGGTATCGTATTCATTATACGTAATATTATTGTAAATAATAACAGTATTAAAAAATACAGTACAGTGATATCAGAATGGTTTACGTGGATGTACCAAGATACTTATCGAACAAATTATTGTGCCGACATAACCAAGAACTGCGAATTAACAGAACAACGTAATAAAATTATTTTTACTGTCATGTTTGACGAGAGTTACTGAATATGATTTGCAGCTTTTAAATCAAGTGCAATTGTACAGATAAATATACCGGTATGTTTATACGATATGCATGGTTTGATTCATTTTTTAACGTTTAACTAAAATTATTTTTCGACGAAAATACAAAGTAATAAATAAGTAAGCGACTATCGTATGTCTAGTAAATGGATGAGTGAAGTCACGAGTTTGCGAGAAGGAAGAGTGTTTATAAAAAGATTCTTGAAGTATCAACTGTAACAGCGGTACCAGTTATAGATATAAAGTAATGAAAGTAGCTGTCTTAACTACCCAGTAGTTATGTGCATTTCTACTGTAGTTACTTATTTCGTCTCTGATATTTCCAGCGCACCGAGTACAGGAAGCAGCGCAACGAGGCAGATGATTAAAAAATATACGTATATCTATATACACGAGTATGTAAACACTGGATATCAATATCTATATTTACATTATTTGTTTCAGACGCGCTTTTAAAAGACTGGCACCGTTTTGGAGGAAGGAGAAGGTTGAATTTCTTTTCGAAGATGCAGATTTGGGAACCACTATCAACATGCCGCAACAACAGCGCGGACAACTAATTACTTTACATTTTGAGCTGTAATTGTTTATTTTATAAGCACTGTACATTGCGGTTATGGTGCGCACTGGGCGATACCAAGATTAATTTCGTGCTCAAGCGGATGCTCATAACAAATTAAATTAATTTGCAGCTGCAAGCTGAGGATATTACAACTTCGTAAAGACTGATAACCGATCAACTGCACGGCATATTATTAAATTACAACGAGTTATTAAATAACTAAAATAAAATTTATATATCGTATGTATCTGTTTGTTCAGTATGTGTGCGCAGTAGGGCAGGTTGTCAACAACGTTTTGGTTTACAATGTGATTTGTAAGCTAAAACTAAAATGGAAAGTTAATGTGATTGAACTACATTTGGCTGGACATCGAACCGGCGAAAGCAACAACTGTATAAACTTCTGTAAACTACTGTACATGATAAATACTTCAAGGAAAGCATAGATTCATCAGACCAGCATCCTTCCATTGATCGAAAATCGCACTTTTCAGACTCTGCACAAGGTCACGAATTCGCCAGTTGTCTTAACACTTTATCGGCTCGGGAAAGGAGAAACTATTGACAAAATAACTACCGCCAAAAATTTCGGCGTAAATAGTCTCCTCGTATGACGGATCATGTACAGTATTTAACGGGAAAGAAGAATTTATAGTCGCGCGCGTGTATTTCAGCGAAATGCACCCGTATACAGCGGCGACCACTTGATGGTTCCAACCTTCCAGAAAGCTGAAGCAGGCCCGCGGTCCACTTGATGGGAAAACGCTGCACCGGCAGAAAAACACCACTCCAGTCAGTCCTTTTGGTCACGATTTGCCTGCTGCCAGAGGAGTGTGCTCCATGTAGCAAGGTACGCAAAAAACTTCCCCACAGGTTTGATACACCATATGATACAGGTAGGTAGTATCATTTCGACGGGTAAACACTCAAGTGGCCGACCGCCAACAAACACCGCTGACACATCCAGCCGTCAGCGGGACCGCGGCACTTATCAGTCGGCCATATAAGACCACGACGGGACACCCGTCCAAATTGTCATTCGGGTTGTGTTCTCTCAGTGGCAGTTTCCTGAAACTTGCTCTCCCTTCCACAATGATCCGCGCCGTCATTCTCATCAGCTGCTGCGTCGCAGCGTTTGCTCGTAAGTTGACCTTGACCGTCACCTATTCTGTGGTTTTTTTACTGTTGAGCAGGCAACCAAATTTTTACATATTGTGCCATAGTAAACAGACATATTTAGCAAACAAATGTAGCAGACAACAAATGTTGTAGTTTTTTTTTAAACCAGTTTGTGTTGGTGACAATAATATTTTGACCAAAAGGCTGCATATAAGGTTTGGTAAAACTATAATATACTAAAGGTCAACGTTAGTCAGCGTTTCAGTGGAGGGTTTTGGTTAAAATGTATGTAACGATTGGTGCACCCGAAGGAAGCATACATCATACAAAATGATTGATGTGGAGGAAAAGAATTTCTTTGTTATAAATAATTGTGGGAATCACTGCGATGGGTTATAAGCTAATGAATTTGTTTTGTTGTAGAAACCGCGAGCAAATCCGGCTCCGGAAGCGTCAAAGGCGTCAGCGTATGCGGTCGTCCAGCGAATCCCGCCGACCGCAACTGGTCCGGCGGATCCCGCATTGTGGGCGGTCAGCCGGCGGAACCTGGCTCGCATCCCTGGATTGTTGGCTTGGTCATGTACTACGGACGGGGTTATGAAGCGCAACAATTCTGCGGCGGCAGCATCGTAAGACTCCATTCGGCTAGAATTAATTTAAATTAGCAACTGATTTTTGCACAAAAGATTTGATATTTTATATGTTAACTTTCTGTTTATCATTTATTTTAATATTTCGGTAGTTGTACAAGCTATTAACTACATGCATGCATCTTAACAGATTCCGTAATAATAAACTAAGTTATTAGCATTACCGTAGGCGGGTGAAAGAGAGCTACAAATCCTGTTGTTATGCTGCCTTATGCATGTTTGATATTTTTTGTGTCCGTTCGGAGCAGATCGCACCCAATGTCATCCTCACCGCCGGCCATTGCGTGGCCGACTTTTCCGATGAGGACATGATCCGCAGTGTCCGGGTCGTCCCCGGCGGCAACAGCAACCTGGCGGCCGCCTCGCATGACGAGCGCAACTTGTTTGAAATCCGCGCAGTCCGCCGTCATTCGCAATACGACAACCCACCCGGCACCACCAACAACGACGTCGCCCTGCTGATCCTGAGAACCTCTATCCCCCTCACTGGTAACGTCCAGGCTGTCTGCTTGCCCAGCTTCGATCCCACCGAGAAGGGCCGTGCTGCCAACATTGATTCGCAGACCGGCAAACCCGTCGTCGTCGTGGCTGGTTTCGGACATTTGACGGAAGGCGGTGGCGGTAAGTTGCAGTATGACGGTTAACCTATAAGCAGAACGCAGGAAAGCTAACCCATACGAAGAGGCGGAAAGCAAAACTGGTGACACAAACCGATAGCAGTAAGCCGATTCTAACTGCTATTATAAACATCGGACATGTACCGTTACTTATATTTTAGCCTTTAGATAAAGTCATACGTAGCGATTCGACATTATTGTTTAATTACTGTTTAGTAATTATGCTTGTTGCTTTTTTACAGGTATCAAGGGTAGCGTTGGCTCTGGCTCTGACCAACTGATGCATGTCTTCCTCGACTTCCAGACCCCCGCTGAATGCAAGGCCGGTCTGAACCGCAACGGCATGTACTTCGATCCCAAGACGATGGTAAACGATGCACTCCCAGTACAATATGTGTATGCGGTGTTGTAAAGACCGTTTCTCCCGTATAATACAGCTCTGCGCTGGATTCCCGGAGGGCAGGAAGGACTCGTGCCAAGGTGACAGCGGTGGCCCCCTGGTCATGAAGACCAAGGACCAACAGTGGAACTTGGTCGGTGTGGTGTCCTTCGGTGCCGGCTGCGCTCAGGGCGGCGGTGCCTACGGAGTGTACGCCAATGTCCGCAACTACGTCAACTGGATCCAACAGAACATGTACTAAAACACCTCAGTACATCCAAGATTCCTCCTGATTATGTCTGAGTTTGACGTCTGTTTGCTAATTTCGCACTCGCAAACATCTTTGCATTAGCTGTACAAGTATAAACGATTCCACGACAAGGCTTTTACAAGTACCGCATTTTTCCTGATGCTTGTAACTGATGTCTGCAGCAACGCAATTGCTGGTGATTGGTCTAATATAATTAAAGAGCAAATACAGGAATTGCAAATAAAAACAAAATTGCTTTCCGTTCTATAATCTAATTTTTTGTGTATAGAACATTGAATCGGTATATAATAAACAAAAATCCATTCGTATGTCTGATGTGTTACCCTCAACAGGCATACAGTTATAATTAGTTTACATTTATTGTCACGATACTGAAACAGATCGACGGAAGACAGAACACGCTAAAGGTCAACGCCTTAAGGCAAATATGGGAACTTATATAAAATGGTTCACGAATATTTGATTGCATTGTGAATACTTTCGTCACGGTGTAAAGGCTTTACACCTTTATGTACACCATGCTTTCATGTAATAACTGCACAATTGCCCGAAGATTTCTTTTACGTACAATAATATTACGTTATTGCGTATCCACACAAACTGAACGTAGTATCGAAGCAGACACCTGACCTTTCGTCTTACCCTTTCATTTTGTTAATTTTACTCCCGGCTAGTCGAACTCAGGCTTTGGTAAGAGAATTGTGAGGCACAGAGATACCGTTATTATTGAATTTGTGCCACCCCCACACAATAAGGGCACCCCCCCGTAATAAGCACACCTCTCCCTTCAAGTTTGAAAAATTAGGGCAACACTCTCAGAAATTGCCGCACAGGGAGCCGTTAATAAATGCCAAGCGCAACAGACTATCAGTAACAATCATGTACACTACATACTAATGCGGTTCACCGCATTTGTATGTAGATTTGATTGGATTTGTATGAACAATGCATTTGATTTGATTTGTATGTACATTTGATTGTATGTCCATTTGGTGCAAGCATTCACTACGTGGTGAATGCTTGCTGCAAGCAGTTGTATACGAGGGTCTAATTACGAGTTGCGATTTCTAAAACTTATTGAGCGACCCTCGTACATTTCCGAGATGCTGCGCGCAAGCTGTGTAATTCCATGTTGTCAAAGACCGGTAACTACAGCTAGAGTACACTAACTACACTAACCGGTAACAAAACTAATCTACCGCTTTCCGTTTCGGTAAAGCAGGATGCGCTCTTGTTTCGAAAAATCTTGGCACCTTTCGAAATTTATTGTTTGAAAAATATTTGCACCCATTAAAATAACGGCACCTCCTAGAAATAAGCGCACCTAGTTGCCGCCCAATGCCACACATTCGATAATTACGATATTTATTATTGGTAAATTCTGCAAGTCTCTTTACTTTGATTGTATACCAGATGGTTGGTCCATTAATTATCTTTTGGAGTTTTTTTCAATTCAAACGACTAATCTAAATCGTCGTTTGATAATACACTGTAGTCAACGAAAGTGGATTTTGCTCTATGCATCCCGTCGCTCTATAGGCTAGTGACCCTAGCCAACATAATTTATTGTTGAAATTTTTACCGGTTTTCTCGACGAATAGCTTGTCAAAACTTTCTGGAGGCAGTGCTCGTCTTTTCAGTTATTCAAGTGAATCAAAGGTTAGGAGAAGATAATTATAGGTGCTACAAAATACGTACTACGAAATTATACTATAAAAAATTTTTATACCTAGTACTGTATATGATTGGCCTTATGATTTGGCAGCTGCCATTAAAATAAAACACAAGTCTGGAAATGTTGGCTTTCAGCGTAGATTTCTGACAAGCAATGTGTTTATACCGCATCCGTTTCCTCGTCGATCCCTTATTTAAAGCCGGGTACAGCCAATAAAAACATTCGTATCCACTATTTTCCATATTTCTTCGAGTTCAACCTATCTGTGCTACATCACCACACTCAACATGCTGAAGGGTCGCTGGTACTACTGTTGGCCGTCGCTGGTGTTGCCGCAATGCCGAGCGACAAGGAATCCACCATAATTGCCAACGTATGCTTAACCTAATGCTTTCCACAGCAAGCGCATGACTGACCTTTGTATTGGTTTTTAAAGGAAGCATGGAAGGCAAACACCGCGGGCGGAAAGCCGACTGCTTCCTGCTGCAGTGTACGGCATATGGGAGCCATTTTGAAAGTCCAGAGCTACCAAAAGCAGACTTTTCAAAATTCACCCGGCATCACCAGATACATCATGAAGGTAAACTACTCTGCACAGTGTTTTGCTGTTGCAGTAACTACTCTACATTGTCGCGCAGTATCGAGAAGTCTAACAGAAGTTATACAAATAACGTACTTCATATCGTTAATAATTTTGATTGATACCGCTGTGCGTACATTATAATTTTACAAAGTGTGATGTGCATATGCGTACGGACAGCAAATATTTAGTATACGGTTTTGAGAAGAAATGTGGTTTTTTATGATATCTGTATGTATAACTGTATTCCACCAACCAATTTGTGGTTTTAATTTTGTGATTGTCAGGTGGATATTATGATGCCTGAATCCGGTTCCATGTTCCCGGCCTACGTAAAAAAAAACCAAGCGTTTGAAGTGGCCAAAGGACCCGGAAACAAACTCACCACTGGAAAGAATCCATGCTACAATGTTTTATCCGGCTTGAGCAGACCTACGTAATCGTAAATCGCTTCGTTGTAATTAAGCTAAATCTGTCGCGATGCTGTCCGACAGTTTCTTGTCACACGAAGTCACAATTAAGAAGTTAATTGTTGTTAATGTTAGCTGGAGGATATGCCTCTCGCTCTTTTCTTTTCTCCCGCCTTAGCGCGTTACGTAGACCTCTAGAGAGGGCGCTGCGCGCTGTCGTGGCCCTTAAATCAAAGTGGCCGCCGGCGCGCTTGCGCGTGCTGTTTGCGCCCGGCACTGCTCTTGTGCCGCATTGGGTTTTTGCGTTTCCGTTCGACATGCACTTGTCTTTGCATTTCTGTATCGTGTGCGCGCGCGTGATCTTGTTCATTTACCACCCGCCACACCCTTCAATTTCTTTTCTGTTATTTCGCATTCGCTCGACAAAGGGGCCTTCGGTTGTGCAGGGCACTGGTCGCTCTCCTCTGCCGACCTCCGGTCGGCCGGCTTTTCGCTGACCCACGGTCACCGCACACAGCCGATTGCCGAGAGTACCAGCTTTCCAGCAACCGGGGTTCCAGTGCCCACAGTGGACTCCGGAAGCGGTAACATTAACCGCATTATTAGAGAATACCGCTGGCAAAAGTAAGGAACTATACACTGCCGAAAATATTTGAGTGTGGCAAGAATGATGCGTATGCAACGCGATTCTAAGAAAACATGTTAAAGTAATAAATTAAAGGTCATGTCTGTGCATGAGAGAACGCTCGCGCTATGAGCTGTGGCTAGTGACTTCACCATTCCGTTCACTAGGGTGATGCGGACCACTGGTTGGCAGTCGCTTTTTCTTTGTAGAATGGCCGGTACTGAATTCCGCTGACCGTGATGCTAAAGTTCAACTTCAAACCGGAAATTTGTTAAATTTGCGACTTTCCAGAATTACATAATTATGCGACTTGACTTTGAGCTGGGAAAATTTAACAAGTAATATTTTCGAAGTAAGAAGCAAGAATGCACTCTGTACGATAATTTGAAATTGCTAGGGATCACAGTGAACATCCAAGGCACCAATCATTGTTCGGCTGGTGTAAATTAAATATTCGTCATAATATATAATGCAGCTTTCTAACAGAGAAAGCAGAATGTCATATACTAATAACATTTCTTAATGACTACAGTGTAACTGTAATCGAAATATCAAAATATTTTGATTTTAAAAGACGATCTTTTTGATTGCCGTTATATTGTCAATCAGTTACATTTCGTCTCGTGTTTGATATTTCCAAAAACACTTTTTTTCCATCAGCTAACTTGAGCGCTGTTTTGTAAAAAAATATAACCAACAGCGGAAATAAGTAATGGACTTTGAATTACGGTCAGCATCTCCAAGGTAAACTGCGACTGTGCATGCAACATTTTCAATGGACAAAAATCTAATTATCTGTTGTAGTGCGTAAAAATGCAATAGTTATGGTAGCCGCATAACACTAACAACGCGCCGACAGTCGCGTGCGGACGCGTGTATGCGCATGGCCGGTGTGTGCACATGTGGATCATGCTATTGCATAATTAAGTTTTATCTGCCAAGGGAAGTGTATCGATAGTCTTGGGTGGTATACTGGAAAGTGTGACAACGGAGAGGAATGTCGTTGGAAATGTTGTGAACTGTATGCACCGGCATGTGGCTAGACAGTCTGATTTTGTGGCAGTGTGCTTCTGGGCTCTGGCGGAAGATATACAATCATATAATATTATTGCATCCTCACTTTACGGAAGATATTGCATTCTCACATTACGATCAGTGCGGAATAAAACTTTACGGTATCAAAACGACTAAACATCGTTGTTGCGGGATATCGTAAAGGTCACAGACGTGGCTGTGTAGAGATACGGCTAACAAACTGGTGCCAAAACCAGTTCAGTAAACGTACGGAGCTTGGGATTTTTATAATTTTCATTAATTCCTGATACACTGCACGTCTGTTTTCGCTGGGTATGCGATACGCAGCAGTGAAAATTTTCAGTCTAATCTTTTACGGTAACACCTGCCATCATTTACGGTATTCCTGTGTGTTGTGAACTTGTGACACGCTGTGGATTATCATCAGGCTGCTTTTGTGGCTATTTGCTCTTTGTTTCCCAACGTTGTCCACAGTCCGGAACGATACGTGAATGCATACGTTGCAATTTTCCCGACAATTACGTGTTAGGTTGCCGCAACAATGTCCACCAGTGGAACCACTCAGCCAACCAATACATCCACCTACACTTCCCAGCCAATTACCACGACTACACATAAAACATCAAGCACGGGAACCGTGCAACTGCTTAGTGCGCGGGAGCTGGCGGCGGAACTGGGCACTTTACGCCTGGCCAGACCAGCACGGAAGTTGGAGCTGTTCCAAGGACCCGCAAAAACGACGTTGTGGCATGGCTGCGCCGGTTTGAGACGGTGTCACTGGCGCAGCGCTTGGATAACGAGCGCCGCACAGCGCAAGCGTCCGCCATATGGTGGGATCGCGTCACGGATGACGGCACCCGGCAGCCATACACCACATGGAGGGGATTTGAAACGGCGATTACCCAGAGCTTCCAGGCGGAGGACTATAAGAACCAACTCAAGATACAAATCGCCAACGAAAGCAGAAGCGGGATGAAGCGCTTGAAGAATGAAGATTACTGTAATGATGTTGTGACATGGCGTTATAGATATGACCGCGCTATGGAGGATGACACTCATTTCCAAGCTGCGAAAAGGACTGCTGCCAGAATACCTGTCGCGAGTCGCGTTGTCTAAAGTCGCATTGTCGCGCCAAACATTGTATGTCTGTTGAAGGGACATAATAATTCAAAAATTGAGCTGAGACCCATGGAAGATGAAAAGTACTAATTGCCAAAGATAAAGCAAAATTTGAATTACTTAAAGTGAACATGGGAACGGAATCCAAGAGATGGTCGAACCAATATAAAATTTGCTGAATTTCTTGACATCAGAACCAGAGGTACAGTACTCTGTAGCTGTACATAAGCGGAACGATGGAGAGTGGAGACTGTTCACAATTTATATTATTGGAGTTGTGCTTTCTTTATACGTATAATACGTTGTTTTATGTTCTGCTGCTTTTGTACCTGTCTGAAATCTAAATACATAATTTTCTTTCAATAGATCCTGTCCTTTTACACATGTACATGTACAAACGCAAAACCACCCTAGACATGTCTAGGGCGGTTTTGCGTTTTTGTACAAATGACGTGGAGGAACAATAACCTTTAAGCAAATCTTCCACGCTTTTTGCTTTTGATTATTTCTACCTCTTTTATGTGTTATTTACGTCTTCATATGCATCTTGCCACAGACAAATTCAAGGTTTTTGGCACCGTATTTGTCATTAATACTGTTGCCAGAGGTATTCGCACTGAATAACCCGGTTCGTGCGGCAAGGAGCGGCATGACAAAATTGCAACAGATTGAACGTAACTAAAACGAAGTGCTATGCGACTAAGAAGAATTGTCTGATCAAGCCGGCAAATTAGTCAAGCGAGCGAGCGAAGCGAGCGAAGCGTTTTTAATTTAAAGTGTGTAACGGGGCGAACCGGAGAACCGGGTTCCCGGGGTCCAGGGGCGAAGCCCCTGGCCGGGGTTTGGAGCGGAGCCCCAATAAGCAGGGGGTGCGGGGGGCGCAGCCCCCCGCTGAAGCAATTAAGAAGGTAGTTTAAAATCGTGAACCTAACCGGGTTATACTTGACGGACCCAATGGGGAAATGTGTGTTCGACCGTAAATTTGGACCCAGTGCAAACGCGTAGACCGGGTCGGGTGGTGGCATTTTGGGGAACCGTAACGTAAACTATAACCGGGTCATTATTGACGAACCCGCCGTAGTAATATACGGGGGTCCGGAAATTTGGACCCGGTCCGGATTTCTTTAGCGGCCCCGGGTGGAGCAGTTTTGGGGAACCTTAACGTAAATTATAACCGGGTCAATTTTGACGAACCCGCCGTAGTAATATACGGGCGTTCCGGAAATTTGGACCCGGTCCGGATTTTTTTTGCGCCCCCGGGTGGAGCTGTTTTGGGGAACCGTAACGTAAATTATAACCGGGTCATTATTGACGAACCCGCCGTAGTAATATACGGGGGGTCCGGAAATTTGGACCCGGTCCGGATTTTCCTAGCGGCCCCGGGTGGTGCAGTTTTGGGGAACCGTAACGTAAATTATAACCGGGTCAATATTGACGAACCCGCTGTAGTAATATACGGGGGGTCCGGAAATTTGGACCCGGTCCGGATTTTTCCAGCGGCCCCGGGTGGAGCAGTTTTGGGGAACCGTAACGTAAATTATAACCGGGTCATTACTGACGAACCCGCCGTAGTAATATACGGGGGGTCCGGAAATTTAGACTTTGTCCGGATTTTTTCAGCGGCCCCGGGTGGTGCAGTTTTGGGGAACCGTAACGTAAATCATAACCGGGTCATTATTGACGAACCCGCCGTAGTAATATACGGGCGGTCCGGAAATTTGGACCCGGTCCGAATTCTTTTAGGCTAGGAACAGTTTTCGGGAACCGCAGCGTTAAATGTAACTGGGTCAGTATTGACGAACCCAGTGATGTAGGGGTGGTAAAATTTGTACCCGGGAATGATTTTTTTGCGACATTGTTTGGTTGGCGTTTTGGGAACCGACGTTTCAGGAAATATTTTTTCACTTTTCAGGATTCCGCCGTGCAATTGTATAAGTAGCTCGATTTATGAACCTTGTCCGATTATTTTACCCGGTGTTGGTGGTGGAATTTTTATGTTTGCAAGTCCCGTAACAGGTTACTTTTATCGTGAAAGTTCCTGCAACCATTTCTAAATACTGTCAATAAAATTACCGTACCCGCAATACGTTACTTTAGCAGGGGATTACTGTTACCATAACAAATTACTTTTTAAGCAACGGATGATTATTACTGAATTTCTGTAATAATTAAACCTTAGCGTAACGGGTTACCGTTACCACAAACTGTTCTTTAACCGCAACTACCGTTACCTTTAACGGGGATTACTGTATACCTGATACAAGATACTGCTATTGCTTCCGTTACCGGAATAGATTACCGGTTATTTTTATTAATCGGATTAACTAACCGTATTCGTTCACTGGTTACTTTTTAGCATCGCCAGTTGTCCCAATGGGTTGCTGTTACTTTAATACTTGATTGTTTTGATAAGAAAGATGAGGGCGACGCCAGGCTGCACCGCGAACAACCAAATGATTATTGCTTCAAAAAAAGGATGTAAAAATCTTAAAAAAAGCTTACCTGAACTAGAATTAGATTTACTAACACCGGTTATCCTATTAATCAAGGATTAACTACGGAAATTCGCGATCACGAGGGTTGTGAGTTATAACTTTATTTGAAGGAGTACGCTTAAAAAGCGCACACTCAAGATTTTGTAAATTTTTAAACAAAATCCAAAGGATTTTGAGGCTTTTGTGCAGTTGTTGGAAATATGTTTTAAAACGTTGCCATAGCAAAACATTTCTTTAATAACGTCAGCATTAAGCAAGCGCAGTGCAGCATGCGAGCAGCGAACAAAACGAGTTGATTTCTATTGCAGTTTTGTTCTGTAAAAATTCTTACAGTTCCGCTTGAACTTTTCGTTACCGTGTTGATACGGCAGCGGAAACCGAAGGCGGAGCCAAAGGCGACGCCGAGCGGCGGCGCGAGCAAGCGCAGCGCAGCGAGCGGAGTAGCAAGTAAAACAAGAGGATTCTATTGCTCTTTTATTCTAAAGAAATTCTTACAGTTCCGTTTGAACTTTTCGTTACCGTGTTGATACGGTAGCGGAAACCGAAGGCGGAGCCAAAGGCGACGCCAAGCTGCGGAGCAAGCGAGCGCAGCGCAGCAAGTAAAACAAGGGTCTTCTATTGCTCTTTTATTCTAAAGAAATTCTTACAGTTCCGCTTAAACTTTTCGTTACCGTGTTGATACGGCAGCGGAAACCGAAGGCGGAGCCAAAGGCGACGCCGAGCTGCGGTGCGAGCAAGCGCAGCGCAGCGAGCGGAGTAGCAGGCAAAACGAGAGGATTCTATTGTCCTATAATTCTCAAAAGATTTTTCTTACAGTTCTGCTTGAACTTGATTTTGAAACGACTTTTAACAAAATTCTTAAATTTTTTTAAAATTCTAAAATTTTCTTCTTACAGATTCGCTTGAACTTTTCGTTATTGTGATGATACGGCAGCGTGCCATCAAGTAGAACGAAACATTTACTTTTTTCACTTCAAACCTTTTTCAATAAATATTACAAAATCTTAATAAATTCTGCACGAAATTTCAGATATCAGTTTTGCAAATGAAAAAGAAATTATTTGACTGCTGGAACAAAGTTTCTCGCCCTGGGCTGCAACTCCCTATTTCAAACTTAAAAACAGGCTCATTTCTGAAGGTTTATATAAATCTGAAAACAAAAGAACAAAAACAATGAACCTTAGCGTTTAACGTTCATGTTTTTTTGCGGAGAAAAAGAAAGGAGATCTACCTCAAAGGTCTTTACAGTTACATACACCACTGTTCACAGAAATTTAATCACGTGGCCTTGCCCTCACGAGCATTGCGTATATTGGACAAGGTTCAACGTAGTAAGTAAAATGGTGAACTTTCCTGATTCTGAAACAACTTTTAACAAAATTCTTAAATTTTTAAAGACTTTCGAGGAAAATGTTGTAGAAATTTGTTGAAGATAATCACGCGATCCATGAACTTTATTGTAAACCGAAGATTCTTAGTCAAATCAATACCTAAACACTAAAACTTTTTCGCGCCAGGTCAAGTTGAGTTAGTACGATGAGACCAAAAACGACCTTGGATTACCAGCCATAGTCATATGCGGGAAACGGGCACTTGGTGTTCAAAACCATGGTAAGTATGAGTTACTCGACTGCTGTTTTGCTTTAAAATAAATTCAACCGAATATTGCTAAAAACCATGGAAAAACATGGTATCCTTTACCCAAGAAAGTTATCCATTTAGTAATCGCTACTGCGTTATTATTACGTTGCCGCTGCCAACAGACATCGAATAAAGTGTTGAACCGATAAATCGTTTGCGCAATAAATTAAGCCAAACCACGTTTTGCGAAAACGTTGAACTCTTAAACAGAAATGTGTGCCAGCGCTTCTCGGATCCTGTGTGATTAAATCGGCATACGCGATTTGTATAAGTCAGTGTGTTAATTCATCTGCAGCAAAACAATCTTTCCGTGAATTTGAAAATACTAGGATTTAAATGGCTAAAATTTCTATGCTTCTAGCAACCAACTGAAAAAATTAAAACAAAGAGCTTTTTTGGGTTGTTGACTACCGGCGGAGAATCGTTAATTTAGTTCAATAGAAGGCGAGAAGTTGCGGAATAGTGACTTCATAGTCAGATATTTGCGCTAAAACGGGCTTTTCTGCCAATAAACAAAACGATGCGGCAGCTTTCCAGGTAAGCAATGCAATCGAGTTCTGGCCAACTGCCAATCTAACGAAAATTTAAAAATCTGAAGCGGAACATATTTTCTGCTTTTCCATGGACCACCAGCACGAAAAGTAATATTTCTAAGTTTACCACCAAAATTCATTACCAAAAATTGGTTTGATAGACCGTCACGAACTGTCAAAGTATTTTGCAGAGAATCACTGATTTACGGTTAGTCATCGACTGCGGTGCAGCGTGAATGGCGAATCAAGGCCGCCAGAAGTGTAGTGAACGTGGACCATGTTTAGTACAGCCGTCTGTTTAGTGAATTTTGCTGCCAAACCATTTTGCATAGTTCGCTCTTAATTGCGGTTGCGTTGAAAAATCTCTTCAATTAGCAGGTTATGTTTTGTTTTTTTCTCTGCAAGCGGTAGTTTTGGAAATTCAGCCTGTGCAAACGATTGTACTTGATGGGTAACGGCCTGGGTTGCGCTTGTTGAACAGGCTCTAAGTCCTTCGGTCCAATATAAGCGTAAAAGTTGAACGTACCCATTAAATTGGCTCTGTTGGCGATTTGCATAAAGGTTTTACAAATTTAAAACAACGACCAGTATCCTAAAATAAAGAATCTGGTGCGAAATGGACGGCTATGGGCGATAGGGTATTTATATTAGTAGTGCCCGCGTCGCGTTGGCTTGCGTGGGCACATCTGATCGTGTTGCAGTGCTTCTGTGTGACCCGCTGGGTCGTTATTATCATTTAGATCAGCATTGTCATTCATATTACGGAATAAGATGTCGCGTGCGGGAGCACGGAGAAACCTAGACAGACTGGTGGATAGCGGTAAACTCATACCAGTCGATCACGCCGACTGTCGACTCACAATCGGCTCTACAATGGCGAGCGTAACCGCAAAAAATATTTCGGCCAACAAACAAATCTGAAATGCCTTTGGCTTGGTTAGCTCAAGCGTCTCAACCTCCCCCCCCCCTCCTGCGTAGTGCCCAAAAAATTTTAATTTTTAATTTTTAGAATTAAGTTTTACGTGAAAAGTTAATTAGAAGAAATTTACGCGTTATAAAAATACATCTTTTATCTTTTTACACGCAATTTTCAGCCAACCAGAAACCATTTCATCTTACGAAATTCGGAATTTAGTTTCTTGGAACGCATGCATCCGTACGAAGCTCAAAGAATATTATACTTTTTTTAACGGAATCAAAAATGAAAAACATTCAAAAATAACATATTGTATTGGCATAATTCCGCAAACGGCATAAAAATAATGATATCATATCGGCATCGTAGCGGTGGCAAAAACTGATATCTGAGCAGCTCTGGTGATAAGCCTTCCACAGCAATAGCAACAGCTACAAAAAACGAGTAAACTCAACTACTCCTGTTCCAGAGACGCAGTCTTACCCAACCGAGTTTTTTACAACAAGAAAAATTTACACGCTTGCTCGCTTGCACTAAGGGCGGTTACGACGTTTATACTAGTGATAAATCACTGCGCTATGGATTCTCTCCAATGATGGGCTCCTCTCGAGGTCCATTGGTCACCTCGAACACCTGGTCTCTCGTGGTGAAGGGTTTACTGGAACCGGATTCGGGCACGCTGATGCCCACCTGACAATCACAGAAGCTCATTATTCTTTAGTGGAATATAAATATAACAAAAAACCGTATTTGCACTTTAATATATGTACAGAGTAAGTGTATAAAATTTTCTGCTGCCCGTAAGCGTGCACTTCACACTATACTTCGAGTACTCGTGCACGCTTCACGCTCGTAGAAATAAATTATGTACTGCGTACGTACATAAAAGGGTATACGAAATTGAAAAAGCGTCTGAATACGCGGCGAATGCATGCAGGCGCTAAAACTGACCAGTCAAGACGTGGCCGATATATGCTGGCCACTGCAGAAGGAAGCGAGCGACTTCCCGTCACGATATCGTTGCCCTAATTGCGTGCGTCCTTCAAAAAACATTGAAAGGTCAATCATGCGATGGTCCTTAGGTAGATTTTTGCGAGTTATCGCGTCAATAACGGCCAGCCTAGCACCTTCAACATGTTTAGCTTGGTGTTGTAGTAGACGAATGTGGAAAAAAAATGAAAGTGGTGGATATAAATGTTTTTGTTGACTCCACCCGGTTATAAATAGAAATATGTGCGTAATGAACAAATTGATTATCATCAGAAAAACACAGTACTCGCACACAAGGATTAGGACTTGCCATTATGCAACGTTTCTCTTGCGGCCCTGCTGGAGGTGTTTCAAGGAGACAGGATCAATCAGCGCAGCTTGCTTGCTTGCTTGCTCCGTCTAGGCCAGAAGCCCACATCTGGTTGAATGCCCTGCCGTGCACTCACATCGGTAAGCTGCTGAGCGAGGACGAACTGAAGACCAGCATCGGTCTCCGCCTCGGCGCCACGATCTGTGAACCTCCTGACTGCGTCAGATAATTCAAACCCGTGTGTGGTTACGGGCACCACGGGCTATCATGTGCCTTTTCCGCCGGACGGCATCCGAGTTACCGAGGGTTAAACAGGATCTTTTGCAGGGGATTTGTATCCGGTGGTGCGCCTGTGAAACTGGAGCCGCGCGGCTGTAGCCGGCAGGAAGGTTGACGGGTTGATGGTTGACCTTCAATGAAGGTCATCAACCTTTCTGCCAGAGCGCATCAACCTTTCTCTAAAGGTCATCAACCTTTCTGCCAGAGTGCATCAACCTTTCTCTTTAGGTTGTCAACCTTTCTGCCGAAGTGATCCACCTTTCCACCAGTGGTGATCCACATTTCTGCCGAGGATTATTCACATTTTTGGAAAGGCTATTTACTTTCCGCCAGAGGCCATCTAGCTTACCAGAGAGCACATCCAGTTTCGGCCCAAGGGCATCCATCTTACTGGAAGGGACATCCATCTTTCTACCAGAGGTTATCCATGAATCTCCCGACGGTATCCATTACTCCTAACAACGACGCCGATGCACCCATTGTAGCTCCTTTTGCTTATCGTTCCTCTAGCTCGTTGAAAAGCAATTTAATTAATGGTTTTTTTAAACACTTGGCTTGGATGTTAAATAGCAAGCGAAGCGATTCACTGAAGCCGCCTTGAACTGACGACAACAGTGACTTACAATGAGCACAAGTGGCACGAAAAAAATAATGTGACAAGTGCATAATCATTGACGCATCCACCTTTCTGCCGAACCGGTGTCGGCGCCCATTCATCACATCTGGCTTTTGCGCAACTACAAACTGCTGCAACTGCAGCTGCTCCAACTGTTGTCTGTCACAGTTTTCACCATCGTTATTGCCTCATCAGTTAAACCGCTTATCTACGATCAAACATGCAGACGCAACGTACGAACTACGAACAGAGTCGACATAATAGTGGGTTTGCGGTGACAAACTGCATCTATACACGAAATCGATACATACAAACAAGTGACGACACGGTGACGTTGTGAACCGTATATGCAAAACCCATTTCTATGCGGTCTCTACGTCACTTGTTTGTATGTATAGATTCCGTGTCACCGCAAGTTGTCACCGCAAATCCACTAATATATGAGCTCTGGCAGAAAGGTTGATGACCTTCATTGAGCGTCAACCATCAACCCGTCAACCTTCCTGCCGGCTACACGCGGCACCTCTTACACATCTGAACGTCGCCCGGACGGCTGCACGACATTGGTCTGGAAAGGCGGAGTGTGCCTCGCATGGGACGATGGAATGCAGCGTCAGTGCTGGGCACGATAGAAGGTCGACGGCGGGATAAGCTGAACGAAATTGTTCTGTTAGTTTAGCGTATTTTCCTGGCATTTTGTGTAATGCGAGGAAAAACCTCATGCTATACACTCTGTACTTACCACGTCACGACACCATTATATTAGCTTTATGTAATCACCTTCGTTCATAAAAATCTGCTTCAGCTTGCCGGAAAATAGATCACTTGGCTCATCTTGCATTGCGCCAAATTATAGGAGAAGCAGCTGAATTCTTAACCGGGAAGAGCATGCAAGGGCAATAGCGGTTGTACGTTGAATCAGTATTACGATGAGCTTTGGCTAAACATAAAATCACGTATTACATAATTTCGGCACAAAATACCTGTGATTGAGCAGTTTTTAATTTGGGATTTTTTAACCATAACTCGACATTTGGACATTCTCAATTCTACATACATACAAGTGATACAACGATACAAAGTATCTGCAAATCACAGCGTTGAGCGGGGCAGATTCAGATACAGTATTCCGTTTGCTTAATTGCAGAGAACTTACTCGCTACCATGCTTGTTAGTGGCAATTGGTAAATGGTGGTCGATAGATTATTCCTTGTTTTCTTTTAATAACTTTGGGTGTGATGTTTAAACGCTGACTTACAACTAACTAAATCTGGTTTTACACTAACGAATGGCAATAATATTATGGAGTTGAGTACCCATACATGTACCGGCTATAAAAGGAACAATCATGTACAGCAAAAACAGCGCTTCAGTCAGTTCTTTTGGTCACGATTTGCATGTTGCCAGAGGAGTGCCTCCATGCAGCAAGGCACGCGAAACAACTCCCCACAATGATGCAGTAGTATAATTTCGACGGGTAAACACTCAAGTGGCCGGCCGCCAACAAAAACCGCTGACACAACCAACCGTCAGCGGGACCGCGGCACTTGTCAGTCGGCCATATAAGACCACGACGGGACACCCGTCCAAATTGTCATTCGGGTTGTTCTCTCAGTGACAGTTTCCTGAAACCTGCTCTAGCTCCTTCCACAATGATCCGCGCCATCATTCTCATCAGCTGCTGCGTTGCAGCGTTTGCTCGTAAGTTTGCTCGTAACTGGCGCCTTTTTTCTATATTTTCTCATATAACTGTAGTATACAGCCGCAATCAAAGTTTTCTTATTTTTTGAGCTCAGTAACAACAATAATTTATATTGGTGATATAACCATATCTTTGACGGAAGTCTGCTACGTTTATTTCCAAGGTTAACGTTAATCAACTGCACAGTTCAACTTGCTCATTGCACATGTGAGCGATCTTTATGTATCGATTTATGTGAGTGTCACGTATTGCCAAATACGCTGTTGTTTATTGCTGCTCGTACACAACTCGACTGACCATCTGCAGCTGGTATTCGCAGATACCGTTGCCGTTGCTAAGACATAGTATGACTCCATTACAGTGAGCGATACATAAAGCAAAGCGAAAAGACTGCATTCGTATTTAAGTTTTAATAAAAAAACATTTGATTGGAATTTTTGCTAAAATGCATTCGCCATTTATGTATAAAATTTTCGTCCATGCAATATAACATCATATACTCTGTATATCCTAAATTTAACTAAACTACTCGTACACACTGAACCCAACATTAAATTGTTTGTACTACTTAGCCTTTCTTGCGAATTATTTTGGAAACATGGCGTGAAATAATGCTGACGAAATTATTGGTGTTGTCAGAAACCGCGAGCAAATCCAGCTCCGCAAGCGTCAAAGGTGTCAGCGTATGCGGTCGTCCACCACGGCCCGCCGACCGCAACTGGTCCGGCGGATCCCGCATTGTTGGCGGTCAGCCGGCCGAACCTGGCTCGCATCCCTGGATTGTTGGCTTGGTCCAAGATTACGGACTGGGTTATGAAGTCGCTCAATTCTGCGGCGGCAGTATCGTAAGACATCCTTCGTGATCAGTTATAGATAATGAATTACACAACATTTTATAAATCTGCTACCTAATTTTATTCAGATCTTCTTATACATAATGATCGTAATTTTAATTTCTCACACAGCAATAATTTAATCAGAACTTACTTACTGTAAAAGTGTGCGAATGACACTTATTCTTACAATACAGAATGCATGACAAAGTTATACGAAATCTTGCTTAAGGTGAATTTCTACTCACATTACGCCATTTTAAATTATACAGGAATCGCTAGAGAATTCATTTCTGTATCTACATAGATCTACTTATGTGAATCAAGCTTTTATGAAAAAATTGTACACCGTTACCTATTTTAAAAACTGTGATCGAGCAGAAACCTTTCACAATGTTTTCACAAGGTTTTTTTTTATGTTGGCTCACAACAGATCGCTCCCACTGTCATCCTCACCGCCGGCCATTGCGTGCATGACTTCACCGATGATGACATGATCGATCGTGTCCGAGTCGTCCCCGGTGGTGGCGGAAACCTGGCGGCGGCCACGGAAGACCGCGACAGAATGCTGTTCCGCATCCGCGCTGTGCGTCGTCATTCGCAATACGACAACCCACCCGGCACCACCAACAACGACGTCGCCCTGCTGATCCTGGAACAACCTATCCCCTTCGGTGGTAACATCCAGCCCATCTGCTTGCCCGGCTTCGACCCCCAAGAGAGAGGCCGTGCCGCCAACATTGATTCGCAAACCGGCAAGCCCGCGGTCGTCGTGGCTGGTTTCGGACATCTGGTCGAAGGCGGTGGCGGTAAGTGACGGTTTAGCATTAAACATTCCCGTTTACAAAATTCGATCGCAGCCGGAAAGAGCAACAAAAAATCGGTGACCTTTGTGCATTTGTGCGTAAAGCGGCAGCAGTAGCGCTGAATTATCGTTTTAGTTTGAAGTATATTTATTACTCTACTTTTCCATCATAAAAAAATCACTTTACTTTTTGTATCAGCTCAAAGCGAGTACGAACTTCACCAACCAAGTGCGATGACAGGTAGATTTTAATAAATATGCGTGCGTTAATTTTACAGGTTTAAACGGTCGCGTTGGCTCTGGCTCTGACCAACTGATGCAAGTCTTCCTCGACTTCCAGACCCCCGTCGAATGCAAGGCTGGTCTGAGCCGCAACGGCATGTACTTCGATCCCAAGACGATGGTAAATGATTCACTCCAAATACGAAATTTATTACGAGTAGATTTTGGGAAGAAAGCAGTTTCGCCGGTATGTGTAGATCTGCGCTGGATTCCCGGAGGGCGGTAAGGACTCGTGCCAAGGTGACAGCGGTGGCCCCCTGGTCATGAAGACCAAGGATCAACAATGGAGCTTGATCGGTGTGGTGTCTTTCGGTGCCGGATGTGCGCAGGGCGGCGGTGCCTACGGAGTGTACGCCAATGTCCGCAACTTCATCCCTTGGATCCAGCAGAACATGTACTAAACAACTCGCAGTTCATGGGAGATTCCTCAATAACTTTCACCATCTGTTTGCTAGTTTCGCGCTCGAAAACATTAGTGCAATAGCTAAACAATTCACAACATGGTTTTTTCAAGTACCGCATTTCTTCTGATGCTTTGAGGGCTTTCGTAATTGACGTTTTCAGCAACGCAATTGCCGGTGATAATTAAAGTGCAATAATTAAAGTGCAGATGCAGAAGCATACAGCACTGGTATCCGTTCTGTAACTTCTGCTGCACTGTGCCCCTCGTTGAACCGGTAAGAAACGAATTTAATTCGTTGTCTCATGATCATGCATTACCTTCAACAGGCATAAAGTTACAGCAGTTTTTGACTTTTTAAGTCCTGGTAGAGTTTGTATTAGAAACGGTAACTAGCAAATCGTCAACCCCATTCATACAATAGGAGTAAATATGCAGCGGTCCGAGTCAATTTAATTGTATTCCTCATTGTGTGTATATTCCCTTACTGTTAATTTCCTGAAAATTTCCTCGATAATCATAGTTGCGAATTATTAAACGTATTCCGCTCTGATCCATGAAACAAGAAACTAGTAATTTGGAAAGATCGAACAAGATTTGAACTGCGTAACGTCTGCGAATAGGATTGTATAGCTCTAAAATGGTAACACCCTATTTCACTTTGTACATTAAATTTTACAAAACACAGATACACGAGGTACGGGTACATGAATGCAGGAACAGGATCGAATCAAAATGCGCTGAATTTTCCGTTATAGAAAAAGATGGCTACTTCAACTTGAGCAGATCTAGTGGAGGCCTTTCACATGTTAGATAATCATTAAATTATCTTCTTTTGCTTTTGGATCTCGGTGGACTGTGGATACAGTATTTGTTGACTGATAGATTGGGTTATTTTTATACGATATCTGAAGTTTTGCGTTTGTGTACGTACGGAGAGGAGCAGCAACAATCTTTAAATGTGTGTTACAAACGTAAGGAGATCGACGTACATTAATTTTTGGTTTTAATATGACCTGTGCGGACAATCACTGACGTGTACCGGTGGGATAGTACGTAGCACGTCCTGCACACATCTAATAGCGAACATTTACAGCTAACTAAGCTGGTCTTATTTAAGTTGACTTTCGGTTGATGCCTTGATAATACGATCACAATTTACGTTTGAATGCTGTCATTTCTCGGCTGTTGTTGCCTATCTCCAGCTCGTACTTCGTGCGATTGGTTTCATGGATCAGAGCGGGACGTATGATTGATGCCTACACCCTGTCGTGGTGAAAGACTAGTACAACCATCCGGTAGCGTTATTTCGTATTAACAAGGACGCACGGGATTTGGCTGTGGTCTTCTCCCTGCCTATCTCTCAGTCGGTAGAGCACTCTTAAATCCCAAACTGGTACTGCGAAATAACTTGGAGGATCGATGGAGGTATGCGTACGAACTCAGGAACCAGGAATCCTTATCAGGAGCCCTGCGAAACACGAATGAATGCCTTACTTCTCACTTCCGGTCTCGGTTCTTACGTGGATTAGATAAAGGCGATGGCCTGTGCGGCGCGAGTATACTGCGGTAACCCAAAGCTAAGATTAGACTCGAATCCCGAACTTCTAGGTAACCTTTAGAAAATACTGCCCTTTAATCCAATGCATATCGTAATCCTCGACACATGAAAGTCGGCCAAGGTCAAAAAGAGGAAGGAATAATTAAAGGAAGGAATATTTTTTTGACCAAAAAGGAAGAAAATTTCGATGGTAAAAAAAATGAAGGAAATTTTCGTGGTCAAAAAAGGAAAGAAGTTTCGATGGCCAAAAACAAGGAAAATTTTTTTGCAGTTAATGCGCAAAAAAAAATTTTTAAAAGGTTTGGGGAATTACTAAGTACTTACGCGTTACTGTCCTTTTGATCAAGTAATGCAGATTAAGCGTTACAGCAAAACATATTAATTTTACGATGACAAGTAACTAAACGTGCTCTTAGTGTGCTTTGGTGCTAGGAATATTTTGTTGAAAAAAAATAACAGGAAAACGAATACTCCACAACGTTATTCGCTTTGATGTGCTGAATCGTTGAGGCCTGAATAAGCCTCTTAATGAAAAGTAACAGCAGTGGCGGTCGCCTTTGATGCCCGATCAGGCAGCCCCCATTTAGAAATCATATCCTACTTAATACATCCTGCTATTAATATTCCTTATTTATAATGTACATACGCCGGCTGGACGTTTCGGCACCCTATCATTTCGGAAACCATAAAAAAACAAAAGAAAGATAAGATCACATAGGATCACATAAAAAAAAATAACGCAAGAAAACATAACAAAATTTTAAGACACAAATAACAAAAATAAGAAAACCTAAGAAACCCAGAAAAACTAGAATAACATAAGGAAACCTAAGAAAACCATTTAATAACGAAACGTAATTAAGAACATAAGAAATCCTAAGAAACCTAAGAAAACATTTGAATAATACCACCTCATTAAGAAAACCACCTAATTACGAGCCCTAATTAAGAAACCTAATTAAGAACTTAAGGAAACCTCAGAACTTTAAGAACTTAAAAAACCTAAGAAAACATTTGAATAATACCAAGAAAACCATCTAATTAAAACCCTAATTAAGAAACCTAATTATGAACTTAAGAAAATCAAGAAACCTTAGAGTCATTTGAACAGTAACATAAGAAGCATAAGAAAACCGAAGGAAATATTTCGAAATGTACGGTTTCCGAAATGAATGGTTTCTGAAATAACGGACACTGCAGCACGTTAACACACAAGAGACAAAAGTTTTGCGCCGTTTTTGCGGGGGTTATAACTTTTTAGTATGCGACTCTGCGTTCATGCTATGATACGAGACTTATCAGTAGGAGTAAGGCGCCTGCCTTTTTTTGCAGAATGCAGTGAAATCAGAAGCAGTGGCAGAATGGTTAAGAAGGCTGGCATAATTTAGTTGGCATGCGTTATTCCTCATTCACTCATTTCAGCAAAACACCATGGGCATGGTGTAAAACCCGATATTAACGCCCCCCCGAAATTAACGCCCCGTGCGGTTTTAAACGCCCCCTCCCGTAGGTCACGAAATAATAAAGGCCCAGGGCGTTAATATCGGGTTTTACGGTATTTAAACGTCAGACCTCTAAAACATTCTGTAAGAACAGTTTGCGCCGTTCGAACTCTTATCGCAAACTTAATAGGTTTGGCTGTAACGCTTATTCTGCATTACTTTATCAAACGGAAAGCAGCGCGTATTTGCTTAATTCCCCAAACTTTTAAAAATTTTCTTAGCGCATTAAAGGCAAAAAAAATGTTTTTTGTTTTTGACCATCGAAATTTCTTTCCTTTTTGGTCAAAAAAACATTTCTTCATTTAAATATTCCTTCCTCTTTTGACCATGAAATTTCCTTCCTTTATTCATTCCTTCCTCTTTTTGACCAAAAAAATTTCCTTCCTTTAATTATTCCATCCTCTTTTTGACCTTGGCCTGAAAGTGAGAAAAGTAAGAATATCAGAAATCAGAAGACTAATTCCTGACCACTGCCGATATTAGGCATCACTCAAGCTTATATAGACTACCCGTAGCAGTTCTGACATCATATACATCGCTAGGAATTTAGGTACAGCCAATCACAGGTAACAAGATGACTAGATAATAACATGGAGGTAGGTTTATTCACTGATAAAGGCGGACATCATTAGGGAATTGTACGTACGATGTGGGTGTATCCTCCTCCCCACGTCAACCCCAAAATCTTTACACAAAGGCCAGCGGAAGGAGTTAGTGAAATGAACGTTGAGATTTCCCAAATTCGTCGTGTACTCTGTATCTCATAGGTTTTCCTATACATCGCTGTTATTTGTACTTCTATCTATAGTTGTTCTCGGACTACAGAAAGGTGATACACGAATATCGGCGGTTCACACCCATTCTCGTTATCAAGGATCTCATCATCTGGAGCAGTGCTCACGTTAAACCTTGCTCGATGGTCTCTGCTTCCTTCTGGAGACACGCCATATGGGACTTCTGATTCTTCTCTTTACGACGATCGGATTTACCACTGGATTCTTTAGGGTTCCAGACAGGGATTCCAGAGCTTGCAGGCTATATCTCCCACTCGAGTTTCACTGTAACAGTTAGTTTGGGATGCAGAGTCGCCCTGTTGATGCTGTCGTAACGGTACAACGAACAAGCTAAGGTCACACAATGCTACAGTTCGGGCTACAGTATATACTGTACCTCGCCATACACTTCCATACCTTCAGCTGGATAAAATTACTGTTTCTATAATTTTCTGTGGTGTTGCCGCCAATAAGCAACAGTTGCGAACGCTTCTAAATGGGTTGCATATGTATGTGCATTTACTCTACAGTCTACATGTTATACTGTGCTTACTACTTGTAGTATTTGTATGTCTAGTGTCTACTAAGTTACTATGTAACAGCGTAATTGCAAAGGCAGTGGATCTTATTTATAGGTATATAACTATATATATATACAGCAATACGAAAATTAAACCTTACGCTTGCTCATATAATGCAATTATTGAGATATCGGGAAGTTAGTCTTACCTGGTTAGTACCGCCATGCGATCTACCGAAAACAATTACAAAACTGTCACTAACGTTTTTTCCCTATTAGTCGGTGTGGAAAAGCATTACCTGAAATAGCTATAGGCTTTTACCTATAGCTATTTCAGCCTGTGTTTGCTATTAACTGTTCGCACCACCATATATATTTGTATCATTACGCATCATTTTTTGCTATACTTAAATATTTTTTAGCCAGCTTATTCGTCATTAATTTTGCGAGCGTTATTCACTCTAAATAAACCGGTTCGTGCGGCAAGAAACTGCCAGACGAAGCGTGAAAGGTTTAGCTTAATTATTGTACAAGCGAATCGTTATCCAAAGTATTGTCTGCTCAAGCTACGCCGGCAAAACTGTTATTGAGGTAAATCATCACGGCATGGATTCTCTCCAATGGTGAGTTCCCCTCCGGGTCCTTTGGTCACCACAAAGACTTGGTTTTCCATGGTGAAAGCCTCGATGGAACCGAATTTGGGCACGCTGATGTCCACCTGGCAATCAAAGAAGACCGTTATTGATTGCTGCAATACAGATGTTATAAAAACCCCATTTATTGTACACTCGAATACGTACTCCGTATATATAAGTTTTTTCTATCCGTACGCATGGATTTTTGCACTACGTACCTGTGATTGTACAAGTACTGCAAGTGATCGATAGGTAGACGAAACAGCACTGTTTAATGATCTGAGGTACGTTATTTATTTGTTATAGTTCTTAGATATTCCTATGCAAGCGTCTGTCAAGCTTGTTGATAATGTGCGACAATAAACTTCAGCAAATATATCTGTACTGCAACAGGAAGACAGAATGGCTTGCCTTCATGAAATATTTGGTGCTGTTGGGCGTCGTAGCCCGCGCTTCGTACTTGCGGACTGTCAACGTGGCCGGCCTATACCAGCTACCGCAATAGGCAGCGATCGGAAACCCGTCAACGTTGCTCGTCGTCCATGCGTTCTTTAAAAAAAACAATAAAGGTCAATCATGCGGCTGTTGTTGAAGAGCACATACAGTACGTTGGCAATTTTAGTGGATTCCGCATCGCCCTTTCTAAAACTAGCGGCGACGGACGTGACAACCAACAGCAGTACCAACGACATCTTCAACATTTTCAGCGTGATGATGTAGTACTCGTAGATGTAGCTTGAAGTAAAATAGAAGGGAGTGGATTTGAATGTTTTTGTTGGTTGTATCCGGCTTTGTTAAGTAATCGACTAGGAAGCAGGTGCGGTAAGAACTTGCGTACGTTGCTTGTTACTGTTATTCGAAATATATCTTTACGCCGGAAGCCATCATTTTCAGGGATGTTTAAAGTTTTAATGGCCGTCAAACGGCGGTAACTGCCGAAGGTATATAGTCTGTACCGAGTAGGCGCAAAATCCGGAACCGTTCCAGGCACTATTACTGTATTTACGCGAAATTAACAAACAAAGAACCTCCCTCGATTAACCGCGCTAGACGTCCGCTTTTCTAAGTCAAAGGAGCCGACGCCTAGCGCGGCCGGCACGGGGGATTTTTTTGTTTGGTAATTTTTCGCAAATATAGTAGACTTATACGGTCAGCAGAATTAAAAATAATAAAGACGCTTACATGCAGTGATGCTGGCAAAAAAACTTGTTACCAGGCATGTACAAACTTATCCGTAATGAAAAACTGCGGGCAGGTGTTATTAGCAGCAGTTTTATATAACTGTGCAGTAATAGCGCTACACGAGAATATCTACCCTAGACGCCAGCACAGAAAGTATAATCCAACAAGGCGAAATTAGATTTAAGAATTTTGTTTGATTCTGTACTACCAGTGTACAATGTACTATAGTGTACGTGCATGTAAAAATATTTTGTGTTATTCTGCTACGATTAGTATGGTGTACAATACAACGAATATTTAAATCTTCCATTTATTCTTTTGATCATTTGGAATAATATCGGGGGTGGGTGTGGCCATGCAAGCTGGCCAACAATAATTGCAAAAATATAAACAGCTTTGATTCAGCATACGGTCTTGAAAATTGAATCTTCCACGCTTTGTGCTTTTAAATTTTTATTTACTTTAGCCGACCCACACACCTTTATAAGCATCATTCCCGCTATTGCCAAATATTTTTGCCACTGTAATTGTCAGCGATATTACGACACAACCCGTTTCGTCCGGCAAGAAAAAGCGTGACAGCATCGAGACAGCAGGATTCCCTGTTATTTCAGCGAAGCGTTACGCGATTGCGAAGCACCATCTGCTCAAGCCGGCAGAATTGTGACTTATGATAGATCACTGCGGCATGGATTCTTTCCAATTTTGAGCTCCTCTCCGGGTCCTTTAGTCACCTCGAAGACTTGGTTTTTCCTGGAGAAGGCCGGGCTAGAGCCGGATTGGGGCAGGTCAATGTCCACCTGATAATCGCAGAAAGTCAATATACTTCTGAGGGAATACAGATATAAAAAACCACATTTACACTTTAAATACGTAGATGAGGTTTCCTGCTATCCATACGTGCAAACACTTCGCACTACATACGTCGTACAGTGCCACATAGAAGAACCAGAAATAACTAATACAAGTATTATGAGATAAGTTATTTTTTGCTACCATCCGTATATAACGTAGCGTTACTCAAGAAAGGTTTTGTATTAGATCCAGAACTGTTTAAGACGACAGAATAATGTCGATAATAAGCGACAATATTCTTAATATTCATCAGAAGCTAATACTATTCTGAAACACGAAGACGTGATAGTTTACCTTCATGTCGTATGTGATGATGTCCATCTCCGAAGACCACTTTCCATAACTTACGACCGTCAAAGTTGCCGACATAAACCGGCCACCGCAGTAGGAAGCGATCGGCTTACCGTCTACGATGCTCGCTGTCCATGCGTCCTTTAACAAACAATAAAAGGTCATACATGCGGTTGCTGTTGGAGCACTGAGGTTAAGCATACGTTGGCAATTTTGTTGGATTCTTCGTCCCCGTCCATAGCGGCAACGTAGGCGACGGCCAACAGCAGTACCAGCGAAACCTTCGACATATTGAACGTGGTGAGGTATGCTGAAGTTGAAGGGTAAGTTGAAGAAAAATGGAAGATATGCATGTTGTGATTCCCTACTGTTCTCGCCTTTAAATAAGCAATCGACGAGGAATCAGATGCGGTGAAAATACTTTGTTTTCTAGAATTATGCTGGAAGCCGTCATTTCCAGGCCTAGGCCTGTGTCAGTCCTTAATGCCCGCCAGACGACGACAACTGCCAATGGAATATAGTCTGTCTCGATTACGGCGCAATATCCGGAACGATTCCAGGCTTTCTACCCAGACAAACTGCATAATCACTAACCACTTTGACACGACGCACGCCTCTTGAAAAATTTTGACGTGTTCTGCGTTGATAAAACCGTGACGTGTGGGAATAGGATCACACGCCGGAGTACGTACTGGATGCTGACTGTCCGCCTTCCACCTGCAACACAACGGATAATCTAGTCAATCTCTTCTGTGATTTGCTGTTCTCTTTTACTAGCGATGTATATGATGTCATAACGCGAAGTCTATATAAGTTCTTGTTACTTCTAATATCGGGATCAGTAGTCTGAGATTTACTTCTGAGACTGCTTTCTATTTACGATTTCCTAGCGTTGTGAACTGTGATGTGAATTGGATAAAGAGGCAGCAATACTTGTTCCTACGGAAGTGCATAGTCGTTCCCGGATTATCGCTTAGTATACAGGTTTGCTCGTGACACAATCGTCCTAGCTCTTGCCGATCCTCACAGGACTTACGACCGGAGATTGTAGTTGGACTATCGTTTAGGGATTCCTGACTCGTGTTCCTGATTCGTTCGTCTTATTTCCACCATAGTTCTTCTGTTACAGTTTGAGAGTACGAGTGCCTACCGATTGAGCATTACAGGCGTGGAAGAGTAAAGATTGTTCATGGAGCCTTAATCGGCGTGAACGCTTATACACGACATGGCGCCCACCGGTGTCTTTTAATTTTCCCGATGTAGCAGAAAATTGATGGTGGAAAAGTTTGATGGTAATTTATTGGTAAAAGTGGTCCGTTTTTGAAAGGCGTCGAACCGCAAAGGTACGCCGAAGGAGGTCAGCGTTCCTGATCTGGCCTAGTTAATTTATTTTTAGCGAGCTTCCTCGCAATTGTGAGCTTCCTCACTGGTGAGCTTCCTCGCCAATTAAATTAAATTTAATTAAGTTGGACCGTAGGATTAAACAGTCGAAACCTTAAAGGTCGGCTGTGTAATTAATTGGTGTCTGTGTGGGTAATTTCCGGGTTGTCTGCGCAAAGCAGTAACCGCGGCGAATAAAGCGTAATCTGCAGTGTCAGTGTACCTGGCCTGCAGATAGAGCAGATAGTAAGCACCGAGCCATTGTCAGTGGCCAGGTGAGATAACGATCTCCAGCAAGACTGATAAAGGCAAGCCGCAAGCGGTAGCCAAAATCAGCAGCTAGAGAGAGTTGACCGTGAACAAGGTAAACACCGGCAAACGGTGATTGACCTGTGAATCTTAAAATTACGACAGCACGCAAAGTGCAGCAGCGTAATTTTAGGAATTTGTTACAGTCGAACCGCAAAGGTCGGCTGTGTCTAAACCCACTGAACAATTCAAACCTAAAAGGAGGATTGCTTGTGAGTTTTTGGGAATTATTGCACAATCGCAATAACGATACTCGTCAGAAATCAGTAGCACAATCGCTGCTGTTTTGGTATTTTAATTAACCGCAAAGGTTAATTCAAAACAAAAAGTAAGATGTCAGGTGACACAGTCGTAAAGACTCGTCCACCACCGCGTAAGGTACCGGAAGAAAGGGTAATAATTGGTGCATACGAAGGAGCTCATACCCAGACCAGATTCCGGTTCAAAACTAAAGAAATACCGTTGGGACTAATGTATTTAGCCCTGAATGTTGAACCACCAGAAGCTCTAGAAGCATTCTGTGGAAAGGAGTGGGTTGAATATCAGGAAATCAGACGATTTTTAAATTCAAAAATAAAGCAACCCAAATATTATAAGACGTGGGTAGATCATGAAGAGTGTATTCCAGAAGCTTACCTGGATATCACAGATGAACAGTTTGAAAAGGCAGTCAATGAGGCATATAATTGGAAGGCAGGTTATATGGAAGATTTGGGGAAGCGCAGGCAAGCAGCGCAAGCAGCCCATTTAGCAGCAAAAGCAACCGGAAAAACTCCAAAAAAACAGGCAGTAAATGAGCGCGTCACGCGCGGTGCCAAGGAGAGAATTCCAGCCCAGGCATCCGGTGCGATATTGGATGAACCCATATCGGAAACTCCAAGCGTGGCTGAGAGCCAGACAGAACCCCAGTCGTCCCAGTCGGACAATAATTTGATAGCGTTGGCGGCTGCGGACAAGGCGGATATCTCCGAAGGATCTGAAACAAGAGCAAGTAAAAGCATTCGTGGTGGAACAATGACATTCCACCCGGCACAGTTAAAATTACACAGTTTTGTGTCAGAAAAGATTTTGAGCAACCAGATGAGGACTTCCTTACTCAAGCTAGGGAAGTCGATGAGCAGTTAGCTGCGGCAGAAACTGACCAGGATGTGGGCTTGATAGTTCGGCAAACTATGCCTGTATTGATCCAAAGTCTCCGCACACTCATTGCATCTACGAAAACAAAAGTAGATGAAATGGGTAATACAATGTCTTTAGACGCTCGTGTAGATGCGGAAAGAAACGAAAAATTGAAATTTCAAAACGATTTCAATGAGATGCGTGTCAAATTCGAAAATGAACAAATAGAAAATGACAGATTGGCCAACGAAATACGCATTGCGAATGACAATTTGCACAGTCTAAGACAAGCCAACAGAAATGCGGAGGCCGCATTTAATGCAATGAAAGATGAGCGCGATACTTTAAACGTCAGACCTCTAAAACATTCTGTAAGAACAGTTTGCGCCGTTCGAACTCTTATCGCAAACTTAATAGGTTTGGCTGTAACGCTTATTCTGCATTACTTTATCAAACGGAAAGCAGCGCGTATTTGCTTAATTCCCCAAACTTTTAAAAATTTTCTTAGCGCATTAAAGGCAAAAAAAATGTTTTTTGTTTTTGACCATCGAAATTTCTTTCCTTTTTGGTCAAAAAAACATTTCTTCATTTAAATATTCCTTCCTCTTTTGACCATGAAATTTCCTTCCTTTATTCATTCCTTCCTCTTTTTGACCAAAAAAATTTCCTTCCTTTAATTATTCCATCCTCTTTTTGACCTTGGCCTGAAAGTGAGAAAAGTAAGAATATCAGAAATCAGAAGACTAATTCCTGACCACTGCCGATATTAGGCATCACTCAAGCTTATATAGACTACCCGTAGCAGTTCTGACATCATATACATCGCTAGGAATTTAGGTACAGCCAATCACAGGTAACAAGATGACTAGATAATAACATGGAGGTAGGTTTATTCACTGATAAAGGCGGACATCATTAGGGAATTGTACGTACGATGTGGGTGTATCCTCCTCCCCACGTCAACCCCAAAATCTTTACACAAAGGCCAGCGGAAGGAGTTAGTGAAATGAACGTTGAGATTTCCCAAATTCGTCGTGTACTCTGTATCTCATAGGTTTTCCTATACATCGCTGTTATTTGTACTTCTATCTATAGTTGTTCTCGGACTACAGAAAGGTGATACACGAATATCGGCGGTTCACACCCATTCTCGTTATCAAGGATCTCATCATCTGGAGCAGTGCTCACGTTAAACCTTGCTCGATGGTCTCTGCTTCCTTCTGGAGACACGCCATATGGGACTTCTGATTCTTCTCTTTTACGACGATCGGATTTACCACTGGATTCTTTAGGGTTCCAGACAGGGATTCCAGAGCTTGCAGGCTATATCTCCCACTCGAGTTTCACTGTAACAGTTAGTTTGGGATGCAGAGTCGCCCTGTTGATGCTGTCGTAACGGTACAACGAACAAGCTAAGGTCACACAATGCTACAGTTCGGGCTACAGTATATACTGTACCTCGCCATACACTTCCATACCTTCAGCTGGATAAAATTACTGTTTCTATAATTTTCTGTGGTGTTGCCGCCAATAAGCAACAGTTGCGAACGCTTCTAAATGGGTTGCATATGTATGTGCATTTACTCTACAGTCTACATGTTATACTGTGCTTACTACTTGTAGTATTTGTATGTCTAGTGTCTACTAAGTTACTATGTAACAGCGTAATTGCAAAGGCAGTGGATCTTATTTATAGGTATATAACTATATATATATACAGCAATACGAAAATTAAACCTTACGCTTGCTCATATAATGCAATTATTGAGATATCGGAAGTTAGTCTTACCTGGTTAGTACCGCCATGCGATCTACCGAAAACAATTACAAAACTGTCACTAACGTTTTTCCCTATTAGTCGGTGTGGAAAGCATTACCTGAAATAGCTATAGGCTTTTACCTATAGCTATTTCAGCCTGTGTTTGCTATTAACTGTTCGCACCACCATATATATTTGTATCATTACGCATCATTTTTTGCTATACTTAAATATTTTTAGCCAGCTTATTCGTCATTAATTTTGCGAGCGTTATTCACTCTAAATAAACCGGTTCGTGCGGCAAGAAACTGCCAGACGAAGCGTGAAAGGTTTAGCTTAATTATTGTACAAGCGAATCGTTATCCAAAGTATTGTCTGCTCAAGCTACGCCGGCAAAACTGTTATTGAGGTAAATCATCACGGCATGGATTCTCTCCAATGGTGAGTTCCCCTCCGGGTCCTTTGGTCACCACAAAGACTTGGTTTTCCATGGTGAAAGCCTCGATGGAACCGAATTTGGGCACGCTGATGTCCACCTGGCAATCAAAGAAGACCGTTATTGATTGCTGCAATACAGATGTTATAAAAACCCCCATTTATTGTACACTCGAATACGTACTCCGTATATATAAGTTTTTTCTATCCGTACGCATGGATTTTTGCACTACGTACCTGTGATTGTACAAGTACTGCAAGTGATCGATAGGTAGACGAAACAGCACTGTTTAATGATCTGAGGTACGTTATTTATTTGTTATAGTTCTTAGATATTCCTATGCAAGCGTCTGTCAAGCTTGTTGATAATGTGCGACAATAAACTTCAGCAAATATATCTGTACTGCAACAGGAAGACAGAATGGCTTGCCTTCATGAAATATTTGGTGCTGTTGGGCGTCGTAGCCCGCGCTTCGTACTTGCGGACTGTCAACGTGGCCGGCCTATACCAGCTACCGCAATAGGCAGCGATCGGAAACCCGTCAACGTTGCTCGTCGTCCATGCGTTCTTTAAAAAAAACAATAAAGGTCAATCATGCGGCTGTTGTTGAAGAGCACATACAGTACGTTGGCAATTTTAGTGGATTCCGCATCGCCCTTTCTAAAACTAGCGGCGACGGACGTGACAACCAACAGCAGTACCAACGACATCTTCAACATTTTCAGCGTGATGATGTAGTACTCGTAGATGTAGCTTGAAGTAAAATAGAAGGGAGTGGATTTGAATGTTTTTTGTTGGTTGTATCCGGCTTTGTTAAGTAATCGACTAGGAAGCAGGTGCGGTAAGAACTTGCGTACGTTGCTTGTTACTGTTATTCGAAATATATCTTTACGCCGGAAGCCATCATTTTCAGGGATGTTTAAAGTTTTAATGGCCGTCAAACGGCGGTAACTGCCGAAGGTATATAGTCTGTACCGAGTAGGCGCAAAATCCGGAACCGTTCCAGGCACTATTACTGTATTTACGCGAAATTAACAAACAAAGAACCTCCCTCGATTAACCGCGCTAGACGTCCGCTTTTCTAAGTCAAAGGAGCCGACGCCTAGCGCGGCCGGCACGGGGGATTTTTTTGTTTGGTAATTTTTCGCAAATATAGTAGACTTATACGGTCAGCAGAATTAAAAATAATAAAGACGCTTACATGCAGTGATGCTGGCAAAAAACTTGTTACCAGGCATGTACAAACTTATCCGTAATGAAAAACTGCGGGCAGGTGTTATTAGCAGCAGTTTTATATAACTGTGCAGTAATAGCGCTACACGAGAATATCTACCCTAGACGCCAGCACAGAAAGTATAATCCAACAAGGCGAAATTAGATTTAAGAATTTTGTTTGATTCTGTACTACCAGTGTACAATGTACTATAGTGTACGTGCATGTAAAAATATTTTGTGTTATTCTGCTACGATTAGTATGGTGTACAATACAACGAATATTTAAATCTTCCATTTATTCTTTTGATCATTTGGAATAATATCGGGAAGTGGGTGTGGCCATGCAAGCTGGCCAACAATAATTGCAAAAATATAAACAGCTTTGATTCAGCATACGGTCTTGAAAATTGAATCTTCCACGCTTTGTGCTTTTAAATTTTTATTTACTTTAGCCGACCCACACACCTTTATAAGCATCATTCCCGCTATTGCCAAATATTTTTGCCACTGTAATTGTCAGCGATATTACGACACAACCCGTTTCGTCCGGCAAGAAAAAGCGTGACAGCATCGAGACAGCAGGATTCCCTGTTATTTCAGCGAAGCGTTACGCGATTGCGAAGCACCATCTGCTCAAGCCGGCAGAATTGTGACTTATGATAGATCACTGCGGCATGGATTCTTTCCAATTTTGAGCTCCTCTCCGGGTCCTTTAGTCACCTCGAAGACTTGGTTTTTCCTGGAGAAGGCCGGGCTAGAGCCGGATTGGGGCAGGTCAATGTCCACCTGATAATCGCAGAAAGTCAATATACTTCTGAGGGAATACAGATATAAAAAACCACATTTACACTTTAAATACGTAGATGAGGTTTCCTGCTATCCATACGTGCAAACACTTCGCACTACATACGTCGTACAGTGCCACATAGAAGAACCAGAAATAACTAATACAAGTATTATGAGATAAGTTATTTTTTGCTACCATCCGTATATAACGTAGCGTTACTCAAGAAAGGTTTTGTATTAGATCCAGAACTGTTTAAGACGACAGAATAATGTCGATAATAAGCGACAATATTCTTAATATTCATCAGAAGCTAATACTATTCTGAAACACGAAGACGTGATAGTTTACCTTCATGTCGTATGTGATGATGTCCATCTCCGAAGACCACTTTCCATAACTTACGACCGTCAAAGTTGCCGACATAAACCGGCCACCGCAGTAGGAAGCGATCGGCTTACCGTCTACGATGCTCGCTGTCCATGCGTCCTTTAACAAACAATAAAAGGTCATACATGCGGTTGCTGTTGGAGCACTGAGGTTAAGCATACGTTGGCAATTTTGTTGGATTCTTCGTCCCCGTCCATAGCGGCAACGTAGGCGACGGCCAACAGCAGTACCAGCGAAACCTTCGACATATTGAACGTGGTGAGGTATGCTGAAGTTGAAGGGTAAGTTGAAGAAAAATGGAAGATATGCATGTTGTGATTCCCTACTGTTCTCGCCTTTAAATAAGCAATCGACGAGGAATCAGATGCGGTGAAAATACTTTGTTTTCTAGAATTATGCTGGAAGCCGTCATTTCCAGGCCTAGGCCTGTGTCAGTCCTTAATGCCCGCCAGACGACGACAACTGCCAATGGAATATAGTCTGTCTCGATTACGGCGCAATATCCGGAACGATTCCAGGCTTTCTACCCAGACAAACTGCATAATCACTAACCACTTTGACACGACGCACGCCTCTTGAAAAATTTTGACGTGTTCTGCGTTGATAAAACCGTGACGTGTGGGAATAGGATCACACGCCGGAGTACGTACTGGATGCTGACTGTCCGCCTTCCACCTGCAACACAACGGATAATCTAGTCAATCTCTTCTGTGATTTGCTGTTCTCTTTTACTAGCGATGTATATGATGTCATAACGCGAAGTCTATATAAGTTCTTGTTACTTCTAATATCGGGATCAGTAGTCTGAGATTTACTTCTGAGACTGCTTTCTATTTACGATTTCCTAGCGTTGTGAACTGTGATGTGAATTGGATAAAGAGGCAGCAATACTTGTTCCTACGGAAGTGCATAGTCGTTCCCGGATTATCGCTTAGTATACAGGTTTGCTCGTGACACAATCGTCCTAGCTCTTGCCGATCCTCACAGGACTTACGACCGGAGATTGTAGTTGGACTATCGTTTAGGGATTCCTGACTCGTGTTCCTGATTCGTTCGTCTTATTTCCACCATAGTTCTTCTGTTACAGTTTGAGAGTACGAGTGCCTACCGATTGAGCATTACAGGCGTGGAAGAGTAAAGATTGTTCATGGAGCCTTAATCGGCGTGAACGCTTATACACGACATGGCGCCCACCGGTGTCTTTTAATTTTCCCGATGTAGCAGAAAATTGATGGTGGAAAAGTTTGATGGTAATTTATTGGTAAAAGTGGTCCGTTTTGAAAGGCGTCGAACCGCAAAGGTACGCCGAAGGAGGTCAGCGTTCCTGATCTGGCCTAGTTAATTTATTTTTAGCGAGCTTCCTCGCAATTGTGAGCTTCCTCACTGGTGAGCTTCCTCGCCAATTAAATTAAATTTAATTAAGTTGGACCGTAGGATTAAACAGTCGAAACCTTAAAGGTCGGCTGTGTAATTAATTGGTGTCTGTGGGTAATTTCCGGGTTGTCTGCGCAAAGCAGTAACCGCGGCGAATAAAGCGTAATCTGCAGTGTCAGTGTACCTGGCCTGCAGATAGAGCAGATAGTAAGCACCGAGCCATTGTCAGTGGCCAGGTGAGATAACGATCTCCAGCAAGACTGATAAAGGCAAGCCGCAAGCGGTAGCCAAAATCAGCAGCTAGAGAGTTGACCGTGAACAAGGTAAACACCGGCAAACGGTGATTGACCTGTGAATCTTAAAATTACGACAGCACGCAAAGTGCAGCAGCGTAATTTTAGGAATTTGTTACAGTCGAACCGCAAAGGTCGGCTGTGTCTAAACCCACTGAACAATTCAAACCTAAAAGGAGGATTGCTTGTGAGTTTTTGGGAATTATTGCACAATCGCAATAACGATACTCGTCAGAAATCAGTAGCACAATCGCTGCTGTTTTGGTATTTTAATTAACCGCAAAGGTTAATTCAAAACAAAAAGTAAGATGTCAGGTGACACAGTCGTAAAGACTCGTCCACCACCGCGTAAGGTACCGGAAGAAAGGGTAATAATTGGTGCATACGAAGGAGCTCATACCCAGACCAGATTCCGGTTCAAAACTAAAGAAATACCGTTGGGACTAATGTATTTAGCCCTGAATGTTGAACCACCAGAAGCTCTAGAAGCATTCTGTGGAAAGGAGTGGGTTGAATATCAGGAAATCAGACGATTTTTAAATTCAAAAATAAAGCAACCCAAATATTATAAGACGTGGGTAGATCATGAAGAGTGTATTCCAGAAGCTTACCTGGATATCACAGATGAACAGTTTGAAAAGGCAGTCAATGAGGCATATAATTGGAAGGCAGGTTATATGGAAGATTTGGGAAGCGCAGGCAAGCAGCGCAAGCAGCCCATTTAGCAGCAAAAGCAACCGGAAAAACTCCAAAAAACAGGCAGTAAATGAGCGCGTCACGCGCGGTGCCAAGGAGAGAATTCCAGCCCAGGCATCCGGTGCGATATTGGATGAACCCATATCGGAAACTCCAAGCGTGGCTGAGAGCCAGACAGAACCCCAGTCGTCCCAGTCGGACAATAATTTGATAGCGTTGGCGGCTGCGGACAAGGCGGATATCTCCGAAGGATCTGAAACAAGAGCAAGTAAAAGCATTCGTGGTGGAACAATGACATTCCACCCGGCACAGTTAAAATTACACAGTTTTGTGTCAGAAAAAGATTTTGAGCAACCAGATGAGGACTTCCTTACTCAAGCTAGGGAAGTCGATGAGCAGTTAGCTGCGGCAGAAACTGACCAGGATGTGGGCTTGATAGTTCGGCAAACTATGCCTGTATTGATCCAAAGTCTCCGCACACTCATTGCATCTACGAAAACAAAAGTAGATGAAATGGGTAATACAATGTCTTTAGACGCTCGTGTAGATGCGGAAAGAAACGAAAAATTGAAATTTCAAAACGATTTCAATGAGATGCGTGTCAAATTCGAAAATGAACAAATAGAAAATGACAGATTGGCCAACGAAATACGCATTGCGAATGACAATTTGCACAGTCTAAGACAAGCCAACAGAAATGCGGAGGCCGCATTTAATGCAATGAAAGATGAGCGCGATACTTTAACAGACACGAATCGTAATTTGGAAAAACAGTTGGAAAATGCTCAGAGAGATCTTTCAAATGCGAAAGCTACGATTGATGGCCTTAGTGCTCATCCAACACCGGATACGGCAAAACAGATTGTGGATTTAGACCAAAAATTGAATAAAGCACTGAGAGATTTGAGTGCCGAAAAAGATGCGCACCAAGTCACAAATAAAAAACTGACTGATGCGCAGAATGTATCCCAAAAACTTACCAAAGACTTGGAAGCCGAAAAGAAGCGAGCTGAAGACGCTGAAGAGTCCCTTCAACGGGATCTCACACAAGCGAGAGTGCAGCTGAATAACAAGTCTTCGGTCGGCCCGATGCATATTCCTAAGGAAAAGGATGATTTGTCACAAAAAGAAATTGAAAGGTTACAGGGTTTGTTGAACACAGAGCGAGAGAATGTTCAAAAGGCCCAAAAGGAATTAAAAGATTCGAAAAAGGATAAAAGATGTAATAATTGTGAGAACGCGATTCAAGCGAAAAATACAGCACAAGCTGACGCATATGAAAAGTCTGAAAGGTGTAATCGACTGTATGAAGAAAATGCGCAATGCCGAAAGGAATGGCATGAAAAACAAGATCAACTTACCAAGATGGAAGTGGACTTAAAGCAAGCGTATGACGAACTTCGTCAGCTTCGAAATACAGATGCTGCTCTTGGCGGTGGTGAGGGATACTTTCAAAGGGAAGCGCCGGTAGCAACAGGAGACGTATTACGTCCTCCCGCTTTTACACCATTTAATACCCAAAATTTTTCGTCATACGTGGATCAGCCTGTAGCTACTGGCAGTAATCCAGCTGGTATCTTGCGGAGGCCTAGACAGGAATCACGAGTCGAATTCTCGGAGGCTCAGGCCATGCCGCGTTCATCTTCAGAGAGCCAGATTCCCAGGGAAACGGTGCCACCTAGGCAAAAGAAAAATAAACCAACAGATTTACGCCAAGAGGTATTTAAAAGAATATCTGACGACGCTAGTCGCCAGACGCGCGGAACAAAAAACAGGGATAGTTCCGACACAGAAAATGAATTGATGGATGATGCCCTGTTGGAGGATGAACACCGTCGCCCTAGCAGCACAGCCAGTAACGAGTCGGCTTCTAGAAATCCTCAGCTGGAGGAATGGCTGATTAAGCAGACCCAAATCTCGGATAGAACGACGCTTACACAGGAAAGCGTGGTTGAACTTTTAGCGAAATTTGCGGAAAAGGACAGCGATAAAACGGTGGGAGGCATGAAGTTACTTGCCTTTGACGATGCTCATCCAGAAAAAATTCAAAGATGGCTCATGAATGTTGAACAATGCAGAGCCACAAATAATTGGAATGATGAAACAACGTGTCGCAGAGTAATCGGTGCATTCACCGGTCCGTCTTTTCAATGGTTTGAAAAATTCTGGAAGGACAATAAAGGCAAATTGTGGTCAGATTTCTTCAAGCCGGCTATTGTAGAGCACTTTAACGGCTCTTTGTCTAAAGCCGATATTCGTCGAAAAATGAATAACCGCAAATTGGAGTTCTGTGAACCAGTTCGTGCTTACCTTGATAGCTTCCTCCCATGGTTCGAAGAATTAAAAGTATCCGATGAGGAACAAGTTGAAGCACTCCTAGAGGGCGTTCAGGAGCACAGACCGGCATGGTTCCGCGAAATATATAACGCAGCGCCTAAAAATTACACCGAATTTGAAAAGAAACTACAAGAGTGCGAGAAGCTATGGAAGCGTATGAATAAGGATAAAAAGGCACCCGAATCAACACAGAAAAGTGCTCCTTCAGAACCGAGAAGTGCCGGTAATAACATTTATAATAATTCGAATTACGAAAATCGAGGCGGCCGTGGTGGCTCGTCTCAAAGAGGAAATTATTATTCGAACCGGGGAGGCAGGGGAAATTATGGGAATAATCGCGGTGGATATTCCCGCTCGTACACGGAGACAGTGATTCCTCAGCCGCAGAATTCCGTGGCTCCTGTGCAGCCTGTCCTGAATGTTCCCCAGCCGCAATTTGTTCCAGTTCCGGTGTATTCACAGCCTCCATTCGTCGAACAACACCCGGCGCAATTTGCGCAGACCTTCCCACAGCCAATTCCTATGCAGGCTCCTATGTTTGTTCCAGTTCAGATGATGAATCCAATGATGCCGGTCATGCAACCTCAGTTCCAGCAACCGGTTCAGAACTTTGATCCACAGTACCAACAGGGTGGCCCTGCGAATAACAACAATTATAATGGCGGTAATAATCGGGGAAATTACCGAAATAATAATAATAATTATCACGGACGCGGTGGTTTCAATAACAATAATAATAACCGCCAGCAAAATCAGAATCAAAATTATCGGCAAAACCAACAGGCGGGAAATCAACCCCCGTTTGACGAAAGAAACATTTTAAAGGATAAGTGGCGAACGAATCGCGGAGTGGAGATTTGCTTCCGCTGTCATGGTCTACATCCAGCGGCGGGTTGCACCAATCAGTTTGTCCTGCCTCGACAGTATGAACCGTCTGCAGAATTGTTGGCAAGGTACAACAACCCGCAGCAGCAAATTAATATGATGGAGTTGGACTTACCGGCTGGTTTGTCTTCTCCGACGCCCCAGTGCAACAAAATGGAAGTCCAGGACTTTTCACAGTATCCTCTAGCGGATCACGTGTGTCTGCTGCCGACGCTTGATGCCCAGGCTTGGTATTCTGTAATCGACATTAACTATCAGAAAGTAAAAACCATGCTGGATACTGGTTCTAGCATTTCTGTTATGTCTTTAAAAATGGCTAAAGATTTAAAATTAAATATTCATCGCTGCCCCGATCACATTAAGGGCAGGGTTGTCCACACAGCTTACCAGGGAAGACAGTTGATTGAGCCGTTGTCGGTGGTGGTCACCATCCATGAATTTGGGATGGCCTTTGAGCACGCAATGCTTGTGAGTTCCACTTTCGATAGGGACCACGTTGTTTTAGGTTTAGACTTTTTAGCTACAAAGCCTTTTATTTTAGATATGAATACTATGACTTGGCGCCTCTCGCGTAGACAGCCTAATTCTCCGGCATTCTTTCGCCGCGAAACTTACCTGATGTCGGATGTCATCCGCTCACACGATTTTGACCCGTTAATTCCTGCAGGAGTTAAGCCGTCACCCGCAATTCCCGCACTGATGTTGACGGAGCGTATTGGTGTGGCTAAAGAGGCAAAATTTGTGCCATACGAATCTGCACATTTAATATTAGCGAAAGCCGATCCAGAAATTTGTATCCTGCACTTACAAAAGGCCAAGCAAGAGTGGCCGCGTCCAGTCCCGTCGCCACCAGTGATAAAAGTGGCTGTTGCCCCGGTGAAAACGGAAGTTAAAGAAACAGCACCCGTACAGTCGGTGCCGACAAAAAAGGGATCCGACCAGCGTGACGAAGAGTTTGTGCGCAGTGTAGTACAGGAGATGATTCGCCAATATCTCCCAAGAGCAGCTTCCGTCGTGGATGAACCCGTTCGTCCTGCAATTAAGCAAGAGATTAAGCCGGAGAAAAACCCAGTACCAAGTCAAGTTCGTGGGGGAGGCGGTGAAATAATTGTAAATAATATCCAGTCTAGTTCGCGGGGGAGAGAACAGGCGTCTTCCCAACCGCCAATTAGAAAGGAAAAGGCTGTACAGCCGTCGCCGGCAAGCAGCCCAAGTACCTCACCTGCGGTACTGATTAGTCCTGTGCTTAACTCTGGCTCCAGTCAAGTTCGTGGGGGTGATGATTCCCTGCAACTGCCAATTCAAATTTCGTCAATGGATTCGGTTTTGAAGCACCATCCGGCTGCGAAATACCTGTATATGGGCGTGCTAGACAAATCATCAAAGTCAGTGGAGTGTCTGAGTATGGATAATAAATTGCTTAATGTCATACCGGTAGAGCGCGACCGCAGAGATGTCGATGAAGTCCACGATTATCCGTCTTACATGGCACGTAATCCAGAGTTGAAGAAGTGGATGACGCCGATGGACAGGCCACAGGATAAGCAGCTCTTCCCTTCAGAAAAAAGATTTCGTGACCCACAGTTTTGGCGTGAAACCCAACAGCAGTGTGTTGATAGCCGGATGTGGTACAAGATGTACAAAAAGCCGTCGCACGCTAATACAAATTTTACCAAGTATGAAATAAATCGGTTTATCATTTGTGAAGGAATATTATGTAGAGTGCCTGATCACTCCGGCGCTTGCCCACGGATTTACGTACCGCACCAATGGCGACAGAAATTAATTGCCTGGTTCCACGAAATCTTAATTCATAAGCAAGCGTATGGCCGGCATGAAAAGCTATATCCGTACTTGGTGAAATTATTTTACTGGCCTGATTGTATAATTGAAATCGAACGCTATGAAAAGAACTGCGATGTCTGTCGAAACTCGATTAATGATCGCCGGCATTTTGAAACCTTGAAACGCACGGAGCAATTACACGCACAGAGAGCTACAGGAAAACGTAAAGTTACCTTTTCTGTGGATAACCCGGCACCAGCAGGTGAATTCGAGAATGGTAGCTTTATCCCCGCGGAAAGCATGAAGCCCATTAACATCGGCCCGTGTCCGGTTTCCTACGAAGATAAACAAGCGGAGAAGCAAAGGGAAATAAATTCTCAAATGATTAGTAACTCACCGCCGCCGAAGCCGTCTGAGTTCGTTTCAGAGGATGTCAGAGCGACCTACGATGTCTCGACAAATGTTAATATGAATGAACAGTGGAAAATCTGGAATGAAATTCAGAAACAAAAAGCATTGAGTGAATCTGCAGCTGTCAGTCTAGTCCAACCAACCGTGGGAAATTATGAACCGTCACTGGAAGGTTCAGGAAGAAGCTCGCCCAGGCGTAAAAAGTCCAGTTACAGCCGCAGAATTCGGCGGGAGTATGCAGAGCGCGAGGCTGCAAGCCAGATGTCAGCTGAGACAGTGCAGCCAGCACTGGTAGTACAACAGCCGGTGGCTAAAAATTTGCCCAAACGGTCTCAGTACGTCCGTGAGTCCACAGATATTCCGGCTTGCGTGTATTCGAAGGATGTCATCGAGCTGGCGTACAGGGACGCCCATCTGAAACAGGCACAAGCACAGGTTGAAGTTAATTCGGTAGAACATGATATTTACCGCTTCGAGCCAGAACCCGGTCCGATTGATTGCTTCAAAATGGAGCTGTTTCCAGCTTCGCCGGTTATTATCCAGCCCCATTCGCAGGGAATTATTCGTGCAACAACGTTCATGTCTGATGAACAGTTTATGGAGTTCCAGGATGAGTATTTATATACTCAGCCCTTTCTCTACGAAGGAAAAATTCCTGAATCAAACAAGAATGCGATATTACTGGACGGCGTTTTAACGCTAAACGAATACGGAAATTGTCGAGTCTGCGTCGTTAATGTGTCTGACAAACCGCTGGTTTTAAACGAAGAAACTAACCTTGGCGAAGTTGCGCTTGTTGATGCGGTTTATCAGATGGACTCTCCGGAGTTCCAGGAGAATTGTCAAGAGGCGATTGGTGACATTCCCAGTAAGGAGGAAGGCATTCCAGTGCCGGGGAAAATCCATGAATGTGTGGCCATGCAGTTGCCGCCACCCGCCGTCAGTGCTGTTGATCCTGAAACAGAGGAAACTTTCGCAAAAATTAAAGTTGGAGACATTTGTCCAAGTAAGGATGAATTGAAAGCCATATTTTATCAGGCAAAGTCAGTCTTACCGACTAAAGCGCGTCCAGTGGGATGCTGTACCATTTATGAGCACTCCGTGGATACAGGCACCAGTTTGCCGGTTAGAACTCCTCCGTACCGGACATCGTTTGAAGATAGGAAGTGGCTTCAGGCTAAAACACAGGAAATGATTAAAGACGGTATCATTGAGCCAACAAATTCGGCGTGGGGCAGTCCTATTTGCATCGTAAAAAAGAAGGATAAATCTCGGCGATTAACCGTGGATTTTCGTAAATTAAACGAACGGTTAATGGGCAGCAGTTACCCGCTTCCCAGAGTTGACGACATTTTAAACGCGTTGGATAAAGCTACGGTCTTTAGTAAAATCGATTTAAAGAGTGGATTTTGGCAAATAAAGATTAAACCGGAAGACAGATGTAAAACCACAATGGTTGGTGAAGACTTCACGTTTCAATACAAAGTCTTACCTTTTGGGATGAAGGACGCGCCTTCGGCTTTCCAGCGCGCCTTGGATTTGACGCTTGCAAACATGAAGTGGAGGAATGTGTTGGTTTTTATTGATGACATTATTGTCTTCAGTAAAAACCTGGCTGATCACGTGCGAGACTTACAGGAGCTTTTCCTGCGGCTCCAGGAATGCGGCTGGACCATTAATCCTGAAAAGACAGAATTATTCGTAAATTCGATTACCTTTTTGGGTCATACGGTCGATCAATTTGGTATAAGTACGGATCCAGAGAAAATCCAGGCGGTTAAGGAATTCGGCCCTATAAAAGACAAAAAAGACATATTACGGTTCCTGGGCATGGTAGGATATTATCGTCAATTTATTAAAAACTTTCAAGAAATCGCGGAGCCGCTTCAAAAGTTAATTCCTAAAAAAGTTACCTTTGAGTGGGGAACTGATCAGTGTAGGGCTGTGGAACAATTAAAGGAGGCCTTGGTAACGGCGCCGGTCTTGGCCCGTTATGATCCAGAGGCTTTGTCGCGAGTTATCGTGGACGCCAGCACAATCGCTGTGGGGGCTGTTCTCATGCAATGCTCCAGGGACAAACCGACGGATGTGCCGACCAACTGGCGTCCTATTGCATACCTAAGCCGCAAGTTGACTGAAACACAGAAAAGACTGTATTTCCCTACTGAGCTTGAAGCTTATGCGGTTATTTGTGCTCTTAAAAAATGGAAACACTACTTATCGGACTACCAGTTCGAAGTCCAAACTGATCACCAGGCGCTGGTCTTTCTCAATAATATGCGCGATGCCGCTGGCCGCCTCGGGCGCTGGGCGCTATATATCCAGCAATTTAACACTAAACCTGTTCACATACCTGGCAAAGAGAACGTTATTGCTGACGCCTTGAGCAGAAATCCAGGAGAGCAACCGGAACCCGACTCGGATGACTCGGATATTGAATTTGACTATAGGCAAACTTACCCTTTCGCCGGCGATGCAGCGATGATCGAATGTTGCTTTGCGGTTTTGGAGAGAGATTATGTGGATATCCGGTTCGAAATGATGTCAGCCGAGGTGAAGGCAGTCTCTCAAGAAGATATGCAAGCCTTCGACGCCGATAAAGTTCAAAAGTTGATTACGGATGATAAAGCCTCTCATTGGGCTGAGGAGCAGTCTCGCGATGCCCGGATCGTCCGATGGCGATTGCTCCTAGAAAACAAAAAGGAAAAAATGTCAGAGCACGAGAAATTACACCTAAACAAATTTGTAGTGAAACAGGGCGTTGTATACTACAAGTTCGAATTAAACCGGAAGATCTATTACTGCATGTATGTACCTGTTCACTGGCGGCTTCAGTTCCTTCAGGATAACCATGATTCTCCGTTAGCGGCACATTTGGGCGTCCTGGCCACCTATAAAAGGATGTACAAGTATTTTTATTGGCCCCGTATGTTCGAGTCTGTTAAAAGTTATTGTGCCTCTTGCCCGGCGTGCCTTGCACAAAATCCTCTCGCTACGGCACCGGCCGGCGCTCTCCAGTCAAACCCGACCGTTCCTCCTCGGTTAGTTTGGGCAATTGACGTTGCCCCGGCCCTCCCAACGACGGAATCTGGAAACAAAAATATAATTATTGCAGTAGATTACGGGAGCAAATACATTGTGGCTGAGGCAGTCGAGAGAAATGACGCTGCCACATTGGCGTTGTTCTTTTATCGCCGCATACTGACAGTCTTTGGTATGCCTGTACACATCACTTCAGACCGTGGCAGTAATTTTATGTCGGAAATGTTTCGGGAGCTTCTCGCTCTCGCTGGTGTTGCTCACGCACCGACGGCGTCAGGCCACCAGCAGGGTGACGGTCTTGTTGAAAAACGTGTAGGGGAAATCAAAAAGGCGTTGGCGAAGTATGTTAATGAGCAGCAAAGTGACTGGGATATATTTCTCCCAGCACTCTGTGCTGCCTTTAACAGTAAGGTTGTGGAGCGAACGGGCCGTTCACCATTCTTCATGATGCACGGCACCGAGATGCGCTTACCGATAAATAACTTCTTGCCATTTGAAGAGGATTTCGTAATTCCCGCTCACGTATATGTACAGCAGATGCAGCGTGGCCTTGGTGAGGCCTTGGACTTGGTGAATGCAGAAGAGTTTCGCCATAAACTTAAGGACAAAATTCGATACGATGCAAATATTTCGCATGTATCGTATAAACCGGGAGATCAGGTTCTGGTGTACGTACTTCACAGAAAAGTGGGGAAGAATCCATCCCTTATGCCCCGTTGGACTGCTGGATGGGAAATCGTTCGTCAGTCAGGGCCAGTGCATTACGTAGTTAAGAGTAGCAGGCGTGGGAACGTCAAAACTGACACAGTCCATGTCAGCCGTCTAAAGCCGTATAACTTTCGCGATGTCGATACTATTCTACAAGATGAGCACTTACCGAAGTTGCTTGACTGTGTGGAGAAGGAATGCCCCGATGAACTAGTTGAGGCGCCCGCGCCGCCGCCGGTGATCCCGTCTGTCGATTCAGCATCGTCGCGCCTTGATGCTGAGTATGCGGAATATCTGGATAATCAGATGGAAGCGGTTCCATTGCTTAAAACCCGCTCCGGGCGTGTGGTGAAACCTGTGGAAAGACTTGTAAACCAGATGAACGACAAAAAGCGTAAAAGAGACCCGTCGGCTGATGCTAAAAAGCGCATGGCCACAAATGATAGAGAAACGGCTATTCTGAATGTATCCCAGCCGGGAGGGGGTCAATCCGAACCAGCTGAACCATTGGCCAGTCATACTTCGTCAATTACCTGTAACGCAATGGAGATTGGGCCGGCGCAGCCAGCAAAAACTTCTTTAGCAGTTGTGGAAGACAGAATTCTTCCAGTTCCGGCTTGGGCACGTCCAATTGAGCAGTTCTGGCCACAAGGCGTAATATCCGATGACGCCCTTGATAAGCAGGAATTCTGGAAGTATCGACAAATGGAGTGTAGTGACTTGATGTTGTGGGACGCCGTTGTTGATGGAGATTGCACTCTTGAGGAAACTGCATACGCGGCCTGGCATCTTCCTTTAGTTCTAAAAGTAAACGGCATTATTTGCCATTATGGAGAAAAACAGGACATTGCAAAAAGGGTACCTAAAATTCTCATTCCTTATCAGTGGCGTAAAATCTTAGTTGAGTCTGTAAATCGGCGGTTGTTGCATAAGTATAACAGTAATATTACGCCGTATGATTACTTGTATAGAAGTCTTCGTCTCTTCTGGCCGGAAATGAGGCGTGATTGTGTTAATTTCATAAAAATCTGTACCTTATGCAATAACGATTAAACAAGCTGAGCGGCCGTGTAAATTTGTACATTTATTTTATTTTATTTTATTTTTGAATTTTAAGAATTGAAATTTTACCTTCAATGCACCCAAGCTGTCTGGAAAATTCCCAAAGTCGCTTGTACGTACAGATTGAGTGTGTATAGTCGCCATTGGACAGTCCGCGGTGACGTAGTAGCGTTCGTTGCTCTTTCTGCAAACAGCTGTAGGAAAGCTGCTGATAGCTGGCCGCAAATGATATTCATACCTGTAAGATCAGCATTAGTCGTCAATTCGCCTTCAGTCTCGTCTGAGTTTGCTCTTTTTATACACCGAATTTGTGGTTAAAATTACTGTATATCACTGCAATGCATCGTCCGAAAGTGCCGTCACATCCTTCTTATCAGCATGAGGATACCACGAGTTCCTCGGAAGATTCAGTGCAGGTTTTGGCAGATGTCCTGCCCGATGTTCAGCCGCCAATGTATCCCGATCCTCATGTTGGATGGCCTGAACCAACATTTGAATGGTCCCATCGCATGGTGGATTGTGGCCTTCGTCCGTCTCCGCACGACTACGCTCGTGGAGGAAAGAGTTATATTCCCCCTTCTGGTTTGATTCATTATCCCTACAATCCGGACACCGATTATGTGGAGCTGCATCCCGAAACTCGATTGCGTTTCCGCGGCAAGATTTACCATAATGGATCGGAGATGACGTTGGATAAATACAACCGCTTTGTTCACACTCTAGATTTGTCAAAGGACGCACACTATGCATTGTTGCGTTACCTGCGGGTGGACTTCCGCCAAGGATGGCTCATCGGGCAAATTGTTTGCGAACTCCGTCGGAACTTCGGCATCAATGTGGTGCGCAATCCCGTCGAGTTTCTCACTGCGTTGGATTATGTCCCCGGGGAAACGGGAGACCATGGTGCCGTTGTTACGCTCGTGGACGCGTATAATCAACATATTGAGGAATTGGTTTCCAATATTGACTAGGATCACCGCTTGGAAGCAGAGCAGCGCTATTTCGATCGTCTGAATGCAGCGGATCCGCGCTCGTCATCCCAACAGCAGCAGCAATTGCAACAAACTCGTTGGCTGTTACATGAAGGACAGGAGAAGCGGGGTCCGGGTAAATTGGATGCTTCGATCGCCAAACGCCATCGCCCACGCCGTGATGACGATGATGATAATATGGGCGCTGCGGTGTAATGAGGATTTCCCCTGCAATAACAGCCCTGTTTTAGTGCTCTCTTATTTTAGCTTCTGTATTTTTCGTTTTACGGAGGAGCATTATCTTTAGTGTTGGGCATTTTACTCCAAGTTCATAGAATCTTGTACAGAACCTGTTTTCCGTTTACAATTAGCTCTTTAGCGTTATTGTTACAGCCTGTGCTATGTGCAGCTTTCCTATGAAGTGGCTTACCATTCATTCTCTGGAGCACAGATTTGGCTGTTCAGAAATAAATCGGTTTAAATCAGATTTCTCCGGTTGTTTAAAATCAGAATTTGGCAGATAATCCGACAGAAAACGATTTTAACACACAAATGACAGTCTAAAAATGCGAAGTCTTCACGTTTGAACATGTAAACAATTATGTCACTGTATCAACCGCCCGCATGTAGTCGAATGTTAGGGCAGTCGCAGTTTGAGTGCACACAGCTGTTTTTGGTCTGCACAGTCGTTTCATGTTCAGATTTGCAGCTTTCTCTTTTCACCTTATTCATAGCCTCTCTGGTTTAAACTCTTCACTTTTCTTTTAAAATGGAGATGGAATTTTATAAATCCGAGCGCGGGCGTATGATTTGTGCTGAGCAAGATGAAAAGAAGCGCCGTAAGTTTGTCAGATTTTCTGATTCTGTTGCGTATGTTCTGGCGAACCAGGAACACATTTCCGAGTTTGTGTACTTTTGGCGTTCTTTGGACGGCCCGTATATTTCTATTTCGGAGCTTTGTAAACTCTCTCATTCCGAAATTATGGCCTTGAATTTTACAGAACCCGAGCCATTGGATTTTGAGGCTCAGGTGGCTTTAGAGATCGAGAAAGTTCGCGCGTCGGAAATGCAGATGTATTACTTGAGGATCGGTTTCATTTTGTATCCCGACACTCCTATCCTTCGTGAAGCATCTGAACGCCTTCGAAAGGAATTTGGCTTGCCATCCTTATTTAACCCGCCGGAAACTCCACGTGAGCGTCATCAGCGCATGCTGGAACACAACAAGCGTGTGATGGAAGAAGAGCTTTGTTGTGTGGAGTGTGAGAATAATGGCCCGGGTTCGTGTGGCCGTATTTTGTACACCTTGGATGATGACGAGCCTGTTCCAAATATCTGGGGATCTGGCAATCTTGAAGATTGGAAAGAGCCAGATTCAGATTTGGATGACTGGTGGGCAGAGCACAAGCTGGATTTTCCGGATCCAGTCAAAGTCTTGCCTGTGGACATGCTCTGGGTGGACGAAGATTTCGGTCCTGACCAGAAACCGAAGAAGAAGCGCAAGCACATCGCTGGGCAGCGCCATGTTCTGCGTGGCATTCCCACAACTATTGGAAGTGAGGATTTTGCCGATCGGCCGTTTGTATTTCTAAAGCACGGCGGGATGATCTAAACTGTATGGGCCCTTTTGTTTAAATCTCTTGCTGTTTTCTGCTCTTTTTGTGCGTTTTCAATGATGTCTCAGCGTGGCGCGGCTGATCGCGTATAATTTTCTAGCTGCTGCGTTTTTAATGTCTAAATGAGCGCTGTTTGCTCCTCTCAACAGTTGTGATAAGCCTGATCGTTAGGGCTTTCGTTTTCTGTGAATTATGCGGTAGCCCAATAATTTTTCTGGTACCGCTGTAATTTTTATAGCTTTCGGTAAATTGTAACACAAATTAAAACAGTCTCAAAATTACAAACAAGGGTAGTCTGTGTGGTAAACAAGGAATGGCAAGCCTACCGCCGGGTGGCACTCTCATTTGATGGACTTCGCTGGTTGCGAAGTATGCGGTCGCCGTGTGTGGGCGGTTGTCAGAATCGTAATCTGAATGTATCCCAGTTGGTAATTTTGTTAAAATTCAATCGTTTGCAGTTTTCTGTGTTTTATTCTGCTAAATTTAGCCGCGTAAACTTTGCTCAGAGGAATTCGAGATATAGTCTCTATCTCTTAATCACTATGTCACCGCCGGCTAATGAGAAGAAGAAAGCGGCCAAGCAGGTGCTGGAAGCCCGTGTGACGGCATGGACGGAGATAGTGGCGCAGAAGATGGCTGAACGCACAGAAGCTCAGCAACGTTTCGAGCGTGGAAGAATTGCTGTCAAGGAGGCCGTGTCTAAGCTCCCGCCTAAGACTCCTTAATGTGGCATCATTTGGTGGACTTTTGGAGGTGGATTTTGCCCACTATCGCTAGAATCTCTGGTGTTTTGTTCGAAATGCTCGAGATCCATCACTACACGCGTATGATCTCTTTTGCTTTCATTCTTTTATTCGTACGCTCATGTCTCTCTTTTCTGAGATCTCATATTGTAGATTTGGTGTATCGTTTTATCTTTTGCCTTTATTGTTTTACGATTAGTTTTCTCCTCTGTTCAGATTGCGTTTCACCACACGTGTTACTGTATATCACTGCAATGCATCGTCCGAAAGTGCCGTCACATCCTTCTTATCAGCATGAGGATACCACGAGTTCCTCGGAAGATTCAGTGCAGGTTTTGGCAGATGTCCTGCCCGATGTTCAGCCGCCAATGTATCCCGATCCTCATGTTGGATGGCCTGAACCAACATTTGAATGGTCCCATTGCATGGTGGATTGTGGCCTTCGTCCGTCTCCGCACGACTACGCTCGTGGAGGAAAGAGTTATATTCCCCCTTCTGGTTTGATTCATTGTCCCTACAATCCGGACACCGATTATGTGGAGCTGCATCCCGAAACTCGATTGCGTTTCCGCGGCAAGATTTACCATAATGGATCGGAGATGACGTTGGATAAATACAACCGCTTTGTTCACACTCTAGATTTGTCAAAGGACGCACACTATGCATTGTTGCGTTACCTGCGGGTGGACTTCCGCCAAGGATGGCTCATCGGGCAAATTGTTTGCGAACTCCGTCGGAACTTCGGCATCAATGTGGTGCGCAATCCCGTCGAGTTTCTCACTGCGTTGGATTATGTCCCCGGGGAAACGGGAGACCATGGTGCCGTTGTTACGCTCGTGGACGCGTATAATCAACATATTGAGGAATTGGTTTCCAATATTGACTAGGATCACCGCTTGGAAGCAGAGCAGCGCTATTTCGATCGTCTGAATGCAGCGGATCCGCGCTCGTCATCCCAACAGCAGCAGCAATTGCAACAAACTCGTTGGCTGTTACATGAAGGACAGGAGAAGCGGGGTCCGGGTAAATTGGATGCTTCGATCGCCAAACGCCATCGCCCACGCCGTGATGACGATGATGACAATATGGGCGCTGCGGTGTAATGAGGATTTCCCCTGCAATCACAGCCCTGTTTTAGTGCTCTCTTATTTTAGCTTCTGTATTTTTCGTTTTACGGAGGAGCATTATCTTTAGTGTTGGGCATTTTACTCCAAGTTCATAGAATCTTGTACAGAACCTGTTTTCCGTTTACAATTAGCTCTTTAGCGTTATTGTTACAGCCTGTGCTATGTGCAGCTTTCCTATGAAGTGGCTTACCATTCATTCTCTGGAGCACAGATTTGGCTGTTCAGAAATAAATCGGTTTAAATCAGATTTCTCCGGTTGTTTAAAATCAGAATTTGGCAGATAATCCGACAGAAAACGATTTTAACACACAAATGACAGTCTAAAAATGCGAAGTCTTCACGTTTGAACATGTAAACAATTATGTCACTGTATCAACCGCCCGCATGTAGTCGAATGTTAGGGCAGTCGCAGTTTGAGTGCACACAGCTGTTTTTGGTCTGCACAGTCGTTTCATGTTCAGATTTGCAGCTTTCTCTTTTCACCTTATTCATAGCCTCTCTGGTTTAAACTCTTCACTTTTCTTTTAAAATGGAGATGGAATTTTATAAATCCGAGCGCGGGCGTATGATTTGTGCTGAGCAAGATGAAAAGAAGCGCCGTAAGTTTGTCAGATTTTCTGATTCTGTTGCGTATGTTCTGGCGAACCAGGAACACATTTCCGAGTTTGTGTACTTTTGGCGTTCTTTGGACGGCCCGTATATTTCTATTTCGGAGCTTTGTAAACTCTCTCATTCCGAAATTATGGCCTTGAATTTTACAGAACCCGAGCCATTGGATTTTGAGGCTCAGGTGGCTTTAGAGATCGAGAAAGTTCGCGCGTCGGAAATGCAGATGTATTACTTGAGGATCGGTTTCATTTTGTATCCCGACACTCCTATCCTTCGTGAAGCATCTGAACGCCTTCGAAAGGAATTTGGCTTGCCATCCTTATTTAACCCGCCGGAAACTCCACGTGAGCGTCATCAGCGCATGCTGGAACACAACAAGCGTGTGATGGAAGAAGAGCTTTGTTGTGTGGAGTGTGAGAATAATGGCCCGGGTTCGTGTGGCCGTATTTTGTACACCTTGGATGATGACGAGCCTGTTCCAAATATCTGGGGATCTGGCAATCTTGAAGATTGGAAAGAGCCAGATTCAGATTTGGATGACTGGTGGGCAGAGCACAAGCTGGATTTTCCGGATCCAGTCAAAGTCTTGCCTGTGGACATGCTCTGGGTGGACGAAAATTTCGGTCCTGACCAGAAACCGAAGAAGAAGCGCAAGCACATCGCTGGGCAGCGCCATGTTCTGCGTGGCATTCCCCACAACTATTGGAAGTGAGGATTTTTGCCGATCGGCCGTTTGTATTTCTAAAGCACGGCGGGATGATCTAAACTGTATGGGCCCTTTTGTTTAAATCTCTTGCTGTTTTCTGCTCTTTTTGTGCGTTTTCAATGATGTCTCAGCGTGGCGCGGCTGATCGCGTATAATTTTCTAGCTGCTGCGTTTTTAATGTCTAAATGAGCGCTGTTTGCTCCTCTCAACAGTTGTGATAAGCCTGATCGTTAGGGCTTTCGTTTTCTGTGAATTATGCGGTAGCCCAATAATTTTTCTGGTACCGCTGTAATTTTTATAGCTTTCGGTAAATTGTAACACAAATTAAAACAGTCTCAAAATTACAAACAAGGGTAGTCTGTGTGGTAAACAAGGAATGGCAAGCCTACCGCCGGGTGGCACTCTCATTTGATGGACTTCGCTGGTTGCGAAGTATGCGGTCGCCGTGTGTGGGCGGTTGTCAGAATCGTAATCTGAATGTATCCCAGTTGGTAATTTTGTTAAAATTCAATCGTTTGCAGTTTTCTGTGTTTTATTCTGCTAAATTTAGCCGCGTAAACTTTGCTCAGAGGAATTCGAGATATAGTCTCTATCTCTTAATCACTATGTCACCGCCGGCTAATGAGAAGAAGAAAGCGGCCAAGCAGGTGCTGGAAGCCCGTGTGACGGCATGGACGGAGATAGTGGCGCAGAAGATGGCTGAACGCACAGAAGCTCAGCAACGTTTCGAGCGTGGAAGAATTGCTGTCAAGGAGGCCGTGTCTAAGCTCCCGCCTAAGACTCCTTAATGTGGCATCATTTGGTGGACTTTTGGAGGTGGATTTTGCCCACTATCGCTAGAATCTCTGGTGTTTTGTTCGAAATGCTCGAGATCCATCACTACACGCGTATGATCTCTTTTGCTTTCATTCTTTTATTCGTACGCTCATGTCTCTCTTTTCTGAGATCTCATATTGTAGATTTGGTGTATCGTTTTATCTTTTGCCTTTATTGTTTTACGATTAGTTTTCTCCTCTGTTCAGATTGCGTTTCACCACACGTGTTGTACACCGTTTAGTTGGTACATTATGGTTTTTGCGTTTCGTTCCACAAGACACTTTTGACGTTTGGTTACTATGCGAGTTGCGAAATAAATAAAGTCTAAGTAGTCACCGTCCGTGCCGTTTGTTGGTAAATTCTGAACAGTGTAACGCACGACCGCACGAGACTACACTTTCGTTGGGATGCCGTACTGGTTTTCATGCAGCTGGTCACTTGGGTTGGTAGGCCACAGGCACATTCACTATGGGTTGTTGTCAGTGTACGCCTTCGGCGCTTCCGTTAAACAGGATTTTGTGTAGAGCGGCCCCGCTAGTATAGTAGAGGCTTCCGTTGCTTCGTCATTGGAGGTCGGAGGTTCCAGTCCACATAAAAATGCGATTTTGTAAATGTCCTTCCTTTTTGGTTTTTATCTCATGAATCGTTATATTTTTATTAGCGGGATTTAACATGGGGAATATTGGGTGAATCGCTGTTGAGAGGTGACAAAATGAACCCTGCAAGCTGTGTTATTAGTATTATTTTTGTCGATGACTCTTGTAGTCGAGTGGTCCAGTAAAGTGGACAATACCAGGCGAATCCGTTTACCTGTTGCTGGTCCTGGGTTCCAATCCCTAAAAGTTTAAAAGCGTTTCATAAAACCTTCTTTTTCGTGTTTAAGTTTTTGCATTTGGCTGTACTTACACATTCGGTGTGATACCGTTAATTTCCTATTGGTTTTCAACGAGCGGTGCACATTTGCACAGCCCTTACCGTTCACATTTTGTTCTTTTACCGTGAGACTTCGTAGTGTAGTGGTTGTCCGTCTTGTCTCCGCTACGACTCAGTCAATTTAGGGCCTTGGGTTCGAAAACCCTACAAGTAATGCATATTTCTTTAAACCTTCTTTTTGGATTTTATTTTGTTGTAGTAGCATCAAATATGCATTACCGCTGCCCGTGGTAATTTTACGATCGTTTCCGATGAGCAAATTCAAAAATTACTGTCGTAGAACAGCGTAGTATAGTGCTTTGCACCGTTGAACTACAGCAACGGGGAAATGAAACGGTTGCGGGTTCGAGTCCCTTACAGCTAATTAGCAATTTTGAGAAACTTACTTTTTTCGTTTTATATTTTTGTTTTCGTCCTTGGAAAAGTATTGACAATAGTTTCCAGAATGTCAGAATTAAACTCAAAGAGCTGGGCGTAAAATTGTATGCACACTTAAGGGTTGACATTGCGCTTGGCCGTCTGTCTGTCTGCATTCGAATGACTTTGTAGTTCAGTGGCTATGAATGACGGCCATTCGCCTCATGTACTACCTCCTAAACGGCTAGTCTTAATCTCAGGCTTGCATGCTGCATGTTTAAAAACTACATTTTTCCTGCCCTATATTTTTGTACCCTTGTGGGATCAAGCCTTAATGGTTTGCTGCCTTATTACAGTCTGGTTAAATATACACGACATGGCGCTTCCGGTGTCAATTCTAACTCGGCTTTACCGTAGAGCACCTTGTGGCGTAGTGGCTAGACTGAGAATCCATACCGACCCGCTTCTCGCAAGTCTAGAGTTCCAATCCCTAAAGTTAATCCGTTTAATTTAACGAAAGTGCTATGCGCCAGGAAAATTTCTGGCGCATAGTCAATTTGCTGTGCGCCAGGAAATTCCCTGGCGCATAGTCGGTTTGCTATGCGCCCAGAAATTCGCCAACAAAAACGAAATATTATTGTTTCAAGTTGTTAAAAACGTTGTATGAAGTAAGTATTACAATTCCACCATAACTTCTTTCAAATGAAATGCACTAAACACTCGCGATCAGAAAATTAGACAGGCTGCAAAACAAGATCTTATGCAATGTGCGGCACTCCGTCTATTTCGTCGAGACGGACTTTTTCCGGAATATTTCTACGCTTTCTGATTTCAGCGATCTCTTTCGATGTGACAACTACTACTTTCTTTTTTGGTTCGGTTCTCGGGTGATTGTTGACACCTCGCTTTCGTGGCGGTTTCTTCAGGGTTTCTGTTTCAATAATTTCATTTAACCAGCTTCGAAATTTGAACTCTTCTACATAATTGGCAGTTTCGACACCTGGGTTTTTAGAGAGAACGTGGTCAACGCAAAAGGCTGCTCCATAAACACCACAATTGTTTGATCCACCACCTTGTTGCGGAACAGACGGGCACTCAATGTGCATTTCATTACCTTCACTGCACAGTGTCCACGTTTGTAGCTTGACCCAATCCGTCGGTTCCCATCCAAGTGTGCATAAAACGGCAATTTTTGGATGTGGCTGCCAGGATGCTTTTAGGGTAACAAAATGACGCCCTACTGGATCGTAAAGTGGTTGGATGAGAGTAAGACCGTTTTTCAAATCTGCCCGTGTTTGCTGGACAACTTGGTATGGCCGGTGACACTTTAAAACCCAACCGAGCGCCAGCATTCCAGTAAGGCCGTTATTGCGTAAGAGGCCACGAGATAGAAAGCAAATCACGTCTAGCACTCTCACATCCAACAGATATCCAATTTTTCCCAAATAGACAATATCGATTCGACAAATAGCCCACCTTTCTCCCACGCGCTTAACTGTTTGAAGCTCGTCTTCTCCTAACAAAGATGCCGCTTCCCTTTGCTCTGGTATCTGCGTAGCAGGGAGGTCACCCATCGTTTTTCTCCTTTTTGACATATGTTTGACTGGTGGTTCCGTTGGAGTACCGGCTGCTTGCGAGCCTTGTGTCTGATAGAAACCGAGGCCAGTACCTGGTGGTCTGCCTCTTTCGCGGACACTGGCTCTCATCAGGCGGAACTGCGGTTCGGAAACAACTGGCGCCTCGCTTAGTCGTTTTACCGCCTGGCCAGTCGGCGCGTGTTCGGGTGATGGTGTTGGCGATATAGTCCGCTTAGAGCGCTTAGTAATCTTGCTTGCGACTTCTCCAGATACAGCCACATTATCTGGTGAAAGTAACGGCTTCGATGCCCGCTTTGAGGTTGAAGTGGGACGCTCTGGTGTAACCGTGCTCGCCACTTGTTCCGTTTGCGTGGATTTAGGCGTAAACTTCTCTAATGGCTGAACCACAAACAAGTATCCTTGGTCAAGGAGCTTATAGGCCTTTTCAAGCTCAGACATAATGTAGGCATACCGTGGGCCGCTCTGTGACGACAGAACCGAAGCAAAATCACGACTGAAGTGCCGAAATGAGTCATGAAACTTCTGCTCTGGTCTCAGTGACGCTTTCTTTTCGACAGCGGCCGCTTCTCCAGCAATATCTTCCATGTCCTCGTCCATTGTTCCTTTAATTGCATCTTCTACAATTTCCCGATAAAGCTCAACTTCACCGTTAGATTCTATCGAATTTCGGTGCCATCTGATCAGACAATCGCCAGAAGAGAACCAATCAGCCTTGCGGAATTTCCTTACGTGAAATATATGCCGACACGGAAGTCCGAAGACACAGGATACATAGCAGTTACACGTGTGTTCTCCTGTTTCCGCAGCTATCACCACTTGATACTGCTTCCCGCTTTTTTCATGTGGGACTTCGAAGGATGCATCCGTCTCACCGGCGACAACATACTTCTCATTGGTGAACAGTTGAAACTGTTTTTTGACAATGAGCGCTGCAAAGTTTGTCAACTGTGTGCCAACTTTTGATCCGGTTTTGATATCGGGAAAGTCATGCATGACCAATTTTTTGGCTTGATTGGTGAACTCAGCAAAACTGGACAATGTAGTTTTACTCTCAACGGCAGCCATCACGACGTCGATGCATTCAGAAAGATGCATTTTCTTCGGCGTTCTTCGTCCTTGTCCTCTCATTACCGCTTTAATCATTGCGAAAAAGCGTTCAATTCTGTTGGTAGTATTGTTCCCGAGTAATCGCAAGTGCTTTCGCAGATGTAACGCCCACCGTGCCTGACATGTAGACCAATTAGCTTCATAATAGTCCCAAAATTCGTCTGGACAATCGTTACGTAGATCCGCTTCCTTTGCTTTAAACTGGGTCTCGTCCACAGCGTAGACGAGTTTTTTGAATAACGATAGTATTTGCTGCTTCTCTGGCGCAAACAGTTTTAAATGCGCAATCCAAGTTTTAACTGCTTTCATGGTGTGGAAAACGCAAAGGAGTACAGCAGCTGGATTGAAGACATCGTCGAGGATTTCTATATTTTTCAGATCTTTATCACAGAAAACAGCTGACAGTTTAGCCAGGTCGTTCTGCTCGCCAAATGTTTCAAAAAACGTTCTCATCGTCTCCGCTTTTTCGTTTGCAAGAAACCCAATTGCAGCACAGCGTCCAAATCCATTGTTGTCCATAACCAGTATGGCCCACATCACGTATGTAAACAGAAAACCTTGTATCACATTACACATATATGCACATTACTATATGTACAAGTAATTGACTAACTGATATAATCACCTTTCGATATTTATGCGGTAAGTCCCGTCAACAAACAAAACTTCCGGGAATTTGCTAACAAGGTCTTTCATCTCGGATGTTTGGATGTAGATGCACAGCAGGTTTTTGTCCTTGTCAGTGACTGCTGTGACAACGGCTTCGGGATCTTGTGCGCGGATTTTGGCCATCACGTCTTCCATGACCTGCTCCTCAGTTTTACCTTTCCTTGAATCTGCTCGAAGTTTAGTTTGGACATTGGAAATGTTTTTCGAAATAACTCTTCCCTCCGTATCGCGGATTAAATTGACCGTTCGAGCAATCGCCGTGGGTGGCATGCCTGATTTTAGCATATCATTAACCCTTGCTACTTCTTCTGGGGTCAATTGGCGATTTTTCGGGTAAAACGCAAAAATTTCAGAGGATAATGGATGATTATGTTTCGCTGTCAGGGGTTGCTCATCAGCGTTGGGTGCGTTCGTAAACGTAAAATAGGCTAGCGTGGGCGTTTTGATCAGTTTTGCCACAAGGGTCACGGGACAACCTAGCTTCAGAGATGTTTGATTTGGACGGGCTTTTGGGATTTCCCCTGGGCGATGTGTGCGAGATTCTCCATAATGAATGCATTCGTATTGAATGAGATAATACTTGTGACTTTCTTTGAGCTTATCGGTGGCTTTCAAAGCGTCGACCCGTCGTCCTTTGACAAACATTTGATGGGTTTGCTTCATATATTGCTTCATATAGTTTTCAAGCTCTTCGAAGGATTTTAGCTGCAGCTCTGCATTTGGCTCTGGAGCGTTTTCTGCCATTTGCAGCAATGGAGGATCAGATATTAATATCACAATTATTAGTATCAGATTTGCGAAATTTCAATATCAGTTTTAGTGAGGAAGTAAGATTGTTTACCAAGTTCTTCGATTTCCAGAGCAGGAAAGTACTTGTATTTTATTTCTGTACAAGTATATCATTTCTTGTAGTTAGTACTTGTAAGTACCTGTAATAATACGTACTGTACTTTCTGTGATAATTCTTTAGTGTTGCTATGGTTGTCTACCTGAAATAGGCCTTACTGTGGTGTATCGAACGATTTCAACGATTTTAAGCAATTTTGTTTTATTTTTAGCTGCAAATTTCTGGGCGCATAGCAAACTGACTATGCGCCAGGAATTTTCCTGGCGCATAGCAAATTGACTATGCGCCAGGAATTTTCCTGGCGCATAGCAGTGACCTTAATTTAAAACCTTCTTTTTCGGTTTTACATTTTTTTTTTTTATATTAATATGCAGCATTATGTTGGCTTCGAGATTGCTAATTTTACGGTCACTCCCGACGAGCGAAGTTAAAGTTTAACTCCGCAGATTGTAGTGGCGTAGTGCACTGAACTGTTGAACCACAACAACAGGTGCAATGAAGGTTGCGGGTTCGAGTCCCCTACAATTAATATGCAATTTCTGAAACCTTATCTTTTTCGCTTTTGTGAATTTATTACTGTTATTGTGAAAATATTGCCGCTGACGGAATGAATTTTATAGCCACGGTGACGGTGAAATCTTAAAACTTATCAGCTGCTTCAGTGGTGAATTTTTATTATATTGTGAATTTTCGTAGTACAGCGCCTCTAGTGATTGCCAAATTAAAAGTGAAATGTGGTATAGCCATGCTAGCGTATGGGCAAGAGCAGGATTTAGTTGTCCACCTAGATGCAAGGTTCAATCCTGCGTGAATACAAATTTTGCAAAGCTTTACGAGTTTCTCTTCATTCTTTTTTCCTTTCTTTGGTGTTCTCTGTAACTTTATTCCCAGGATGGAATATTAAAATTGTTTTTAGCGTTTGATTCACGCTTACGGTGTGATATTTGATTTTACTCTGTTAATTGGCTATTCTATATCGGAATTGACTGCAGCTGCGACTGCGTATTCTCCTACACTGATTTTATTCCGGTTATTAAGAGCCTTACATAAATCCAAAATTAATCTCAAATTAAGATCTGTCCGACCAGCATAATTAACGACTATACGAGAATCTGTATGAATGAGAATTATTAAACCAACAAGAGTGAGATTAAACGGAAGAAATAACAGTCGGCCGAATTTTAGAACAAAATTATCAGACAGCCGCGGGAAATCATCAGATATATTACAACTGCTGTTAGTCCAGATCCAGATTCTCCTTCGCAGTTTTCAAGTTCGCAAGACGTTGTTCCAGCGCCTCACGGATATATGCGATATGTTTAGCATCCATCGTCGCTCGAGCCTTCAGCGTATTTACCAGCGCCTTGCAGTTATCCATAATATCCTTTTCGCGTTCAACCTGTTCCAGTAACTTGTCGATTGAGTCTGGCTTTTTAATAGCATCCGGTTCTGCAGTGCTCACTTCATTGTCAGGCTTTTCGGCCTTCTCTTTGGTCTTCTGGTTCTTCTTCTTCGCATCCGCATTTTTCTCTGGGGCAACATATTTCGGACGGCCGCCCATTGCTTTCAGCTGAGTGAGCGTGATAATTGGTTCTCGCTCAATGCGTCTGTCTTTGCTAGCCCGGATTACCAAATTCACGTTGGCGGTATTATTCTTTGCCGGCTCGATTGCGTCCAGCCGCTCCATGACGCCATCGACAACCAAATCCCCGTCTTGTCCCACGTAACCGAAGCTACAATCGGCAACGTGTTGTTCGGTGTCTCTTCCGTTGACTGTCACCTTCATAGTGCCCATTTTGATATCTACAATTTAAATCACTTTGGTTAAATTACGGAAGGCAAGGTGATTTGCAGTAGGCAGCGTTGTTGTGCTATTGTAAAGCGTAAATATCAAGAATGCCACTTCGAAAAATACAGAAACACTCACTGATGGTCTGGGCTAGAGTGGTGCAGAGACAGCAGCCGCGAATGCTTCGTAGCCACAGGTCGATGCAACTATCCACGAAAAGATTCCCGTAGACGACGACGATATCTTTCTTTTTAACCAGTTGGCGCAGCCCGCGGTCCAGCCAGTAGTCTACGTCCTGCAGCTGTACGTCGAACGTACAGATCCAGTGTTGGATTTCGGTCCGTGACATGGCATATCGGCCGTGGTACAGGATTACGCGAATCATTCGACGAAATTTTCCGGTTGTGTCGATTATCTTCGTCTCTGGATCGCGGTTATTCTTGACTTCTTCGGCGACTTCTAGGACGAAGCGCCCGTCGCGCGACATCTTCTTGAGCAAGATTCCGGCATTAATAGCGTCGCCGAGGAAGAAATCCACTCGTTCCTCCGTGAAATCATCGTGCATTTCCACAATGAATTTCTTGATAGATGACATGTCCACATAATATCCCGTAATGTCAGCCTCAAGAATGCACGCGTGGGCTGCCGTATGCATCGCCAATTGTCGACGGCTTCGGATGGTTTCGTTTGGCTGTAGAGGCTCTGCCATGGCAAACTGAACTGATTCGCGAGTTCGTCCCTTCCAGTATTCATAGTGGGCAATCGCGTCCGCTTCGGGCGATGGCAGAGGCTCTCCAGTTGGCCCCACAGGCTGTGCTGACATGATGATTAGTAAAGATTAAAATTGGAATGCAATTCAAGGAATGGAATACGCTAGTAAATGAGAAACAGAAAAATCCCGTCACCATAAAAGATAAATATTGTTGGGTTCTTCACTTTCGCTATTAATAAAGAACAGCTGACATTTCTCGTGCCATGTACCGGTATTTTGTCGCCTGTCAACCGTCTTGACTTGACAGTGTGCTCGGAAACTGTGTGGTTTCCGGTCTGTGTTTTAAATGTAACCCAGCCGCGTGTTTCGCTTTTTCGTCTTGTGATGGCTGTCGTTCATTCGAGCATCAAGCGTATAATTATTAAAAACTAGCTACAGCGCTTTAAAATTGTCCATTTTTCCCGGAAAAGATTGGTCCTTTTGTTTCATTGTGTGAAGTACTTTCAATTTTGGAAATCGAAAAATTCAGTCTGTCGCCTGTCAACCGCTTCGGGGGCAGGTTGCGGTATTTGAGTACTTCCGGCGTCGGTGCCAGTGCAGATTATCTGTTGTGCCTTTTCTCTGCGCTCCAGTCCTTTCATTTTCTGCTGGCATTCGCTTGTTTTGTCTTCCAGCTGGCATTTGTTTTATTTCTGTTTTCCTCGTCTTCTTACGATTTGTCATTTTCATGTTTTGAGAATGTCGCCTCCCGCAAAGAAAGCGACTGCGCGGAAGACTGCATCACGTACTCCGCGTCCGAATCGTGCAACAGCGGGATTAAGTTTTGGTTATTCTCCGGACAGCGATGAAGCCCGTTCTTCATCGCGTGTCACTCGATCTCGCGTCTCTCGCCGTACCTCCGCTCAGCCAGTGTTTTCTGCACAATCTCCTGCACCATCTGCAAGTCGCCGATATGATAAGCAACGGCGACGAACGATTTTGCGACGCAATGCTGCTGTGGTTCGCCGTCAGGCCCGCCGAGGATCGTTCCCTGCCAATCCTGACGTTGAGATCCGTCAGCCGTCACCGAAGAAACTGCAGACGCAGGCAGAAAGACAGTTGGGTACTCCAGACTTGACGGAAGAAGAACCATCGTCTTCTGAGACTTCGTCTGTAAAGGCAAAGCGAGGTATTACCTAGTCTCTATTCGGGCTACCTTTTATTGGTCTGCTATTTGCTCAATTCATATTTGGCTTGCTTTTCATCGCTTTGTATAGCTGTTCTGTTCTTGTCTGTCTATTTGCGTGCTTTACTTCACCGTGATTAATCGGTGTTTCACTGTTTTTAATCACTCCTCCTACTTGCTGTATTGTCTACAATGTAGTCCAGGCTCATCATTCAGCCGTGTTACTGATGATTGTACGTTTTATTCAATGACAGATGAGGAGCATCTGCGTAAAGGTGGCATCCTTTATGCCCCGTACAACCCGGATGCACCGCGGCCGGTCTTTAAGACCAAGCAGACGGCTCGCAAACGAGCGCACTCCGGAGTGTTTCCAAGAATGGCTATTGCGGATAAGCAGGGTGAGCTGGCTGTATCTGAAGCCTTCTTTTCTGGACTAAACCGCTTTCATCCTTTTTATCCACGTCTATATTTGTCGCGCTTTTTATTCCGTGACGGAGCGCTGATTAACCGTTTTGACTTATGTGCATTTACTCGGATGCTTCCTACGGCTATCGCTCTTGAATTACGAGGCCAATATCTCTATCTCAATCCTGTTTTTATTGGTCTGTTTAAAGAACTCGCCAATCGTCAGCAGCGTGATGCGGTGGCTCGTCAAGCGGTAGTCGATGCTGGCGTCGTGGGAAATGCTGAACCGCAGGCTTCAACTTCTGCTACACGCCCGTATAATTTTCGCACTCGTGGGGAAAAGCGCAAGTACAAGGAGGTTTCGCCGTCCTCGTCCTCTGCGCCAAGTGAAGTTTCCGTTTCGGATGATGGGGAAGATCGTGAGGATCCTTCGGCCGTGTTATCTCCTGAGCAGAGTGCCGATGTCGAAGCTGATGAGAACGTTGATATGGAAGTTGATTGTGGTGGCGATGATGGATCCGATCTGGAAAAAATGGATGTCGATCCGCTGCCGTCTTTGCAGCCAGTTGTCCCTGCTGTGCCACCTGTTGCCGCTGCTTCACGTGAGGATTCACCCGAAATTGCGGAACCAGCAGTTTTTGGTCAGCATCAGCCGCATTCAAATGAGCTGTAATGTTACTATCGCTTGCTATTGTACTGTCTTTGCTCTATCCTTGTGGTATCGGTGGTCTCTTCAGTTGATATCATGATGGTTCCTTTTATTTTATACTTGTAGTTGTGTTTCCTAGTGTGGTATTTTATCGTAGAGTCCAAGGAGAATTTTCTGTCTTATTGCATTTTTACTCTTTTAATTTTGTGCGCTGAGTCAACGAACTGGTTATTGCCATATTGTCGCTGTATAGTGGCTATCACTGCCGAATCTTCCATTGTACCTGGATAGATCTGATCGGATGATTAAGTTGAATTAAAGGATATAGCGCGAAGCGCTGATTGGTTGCTTCTCTTACCAGTATGGAATCTGCCGCAGTTTAAAATTTCGCTCCAGCAGACAGGTATAAAATCACTTGTGCGTCGCGTGCAGAAATCGGCATTGTGGATTTTTCGTCTCGGCCTTCTGGCACGCCGGATTTTCAGTGTGTGTAGACAGTGATTTCACGCTTTTTCACTCTATACTTTTAGCGTTTAAGGTCACTAGTTTCCTTTAGTTTGGGCATGCCGCCTATTGATCCTAACCGTGCTTTCGATAAATTGGTAGACGCCATTTTTCATTCGTCTTCCAATCAGCAGCAACAGTATAATGCCGGTTATAATAACCGAGGAAGGGGTGGAGCCCGTGGTTCTTACCGTGGCAACTTTCGTCCGTACGGCCGAGGAAATCATAGGAATTTTGGAGACAATAACTTGCGTCGTGGAAACGATCATTGGCGTCGTAATGGCCGACCTCTGGGCGCACCGGAAGTTATTGAAGTACCTGATGGAGTCGATCACCCAGTTGCTCCAGTGGAAGCTGCCGCCGCAAACATGGAGGTTGACGACCCGGGCAACCAAGCAGCGAATGCACCGAATCCGGTCCAAGGCAACGGAAATGTGGCTGCAGGTGAGCCCAATGGTGTCAACCCTGCTGTCAATCTACATGGCCCGCCAGCCTTGAATGCCGTTGTCGTTCCTCCGGCTGTCATTCCACCTGCGCAGCAGCAAGCCCCGCAGAACGCTGAATTTCCCGGTTTGCCACCAAATGTGCTGCCGCTTCCCGAAGTGCCGATTGTCCGCGATGCCCGCGATCGTTCACCGGCTGATCGTCCACGTGCGCCGTCTGCGCCCTCTGGTCCTGTTGGTTCTGCTGAGCACAATTTTGTACCTGGTTATTTGGCCCAGCAGCAGCAGCGTGAACTGGATGCTGATCGCCGACGACAGATGGCTGCAGAAGTTTCTCGCCGTTTGGATGCCGCTGCGTCTAGCTCTGGTATTACTGGTCTCTTTTCATTGGCTCCCAGTGCTGGCAAGTAACCTTGACTCACCTTTGCCATTGACCTTGTTTGCTTTCCTTGATCTCATATTGTTTCTCACTTTGTTGTACTGAAGCTATTTTGCCTTTTTTGATATTATTACTGCTTCTCTACTCGTTTAAATTTGGTTCTGTGTACCAGTAATCTGTACTGATCTTTATATGATTTTGTCTAGCTTGTTTGTTGTTGTTGACCTTGTTATTGTGGTGCAATCTGGATTCGAGAATTCGTAAGAATACCAGTCGGATGATTCATTGTTCCGTTTCGTTTCGCTCGTACGTCAATACATAATAGTTCAATCAACCACAAGCCATATTCAACTTTAAGCATTTATTGTCAGCTAATAAAGCCTTATGCCGTCTCCTGTACATACAAAGCACCGTCTAAACTCAAACGGCACAGTATCGGTAACTCATAGTATTGCCCTCCTGGATCCCTTGGACCTCCGCCCTGCCAAACCCGTGGACTTCCGGATGCCTCTTCGCCAAGGATTCCACACTCACTAACTCTCTGGGAATCGCGGCGTACAGTCACATTGGGCATCGGATGGACGCGTGGATTGTGCGGTGGATCGGGATCAGGATGGATGGAAGTGCACAATCGCACTGGGATGTTGCGGGATGGATTGTTTATTTTGGCACGGCCAAGCATCGTTCGTGGGGGTGACGTGTGGGAATAGGATCACACGCCGGAGTACGTACTGGATGCTGACTGTCCGCCTTCCACCTGCAACACAACGGATAATCTAGTCAATCTCTTCTGTGATTTGCTGTTCTCTTTTACTAGCGATGTATATGATGTCATAACGCGAAGTCTATATAAGTTCTTGTTACTTCTAATATCGGGATCAGTAGTCTGAGATTTACTTCTGAGACTGCTTTCTATTTACGATTTCCTAGCGTTGTGAACTGTGATGTGAATTGGATAAAGAGGCAGCAATACTTGTTCCTACGGAAGTGCATAGTCGTTCCCGGATTATCGCTTAGTATACAGGTTTGCTCGTGACACAATCGTCCTAGCTCTTGCCGATCCTCACAGGACTTACGACCGGAGATTGTAGTTGGACTATCGTTTAGGGATTCCTGACTCGTGTTCCTGATTCGTTCGTCTTATTTCCACCATAGTTCTTCTGTTACAGTTTGAGAGTACGAGTGCCTACCGATTGAGCATTACAGGCGTGGAAGAGTAAAGATTGTTCATGGAGCCTTAATCGGCGTGAACGCTTATACACGACAACCGGTAAAAATTACAGCAATAAATTATGATGGTCATGTCCACCGGCTGAACTGTGCCTGCTTCACTGGAGTAAACCTTACTTCATGTCTGGACCGTTTAATCATTAATATACTTAATGTGCGCAAGTTATTTATGTACTCATAATTAATGTTCATCGCCAGATTCAAGGCACTAGTGCCGTTTGCAGTTGCATGTAATTTAAACACTGGCATGTCTAAGTTACATAATTCTCGACTATGGCTGTCAATCATATGCCTGATTCATAGAAACATTGAGATACATACTGTAGAATACTGTAGAATACACAGAATACATAGAATACGCGTCCTCAATCACCTCTGGCTTTCTTATCTCCGGTCTGGTTTTGTTTTGACCAGGATTATGAATCATAATATTCTGAACCGATCTGCTTTTTAACTGGTCGAAGGAAAGATACGGCACGTTTTACAAATACCCGCGTGAACAGCTCCGTTTTGCAAATACGCATCATGGCATCAGGCATGCAAGTCATGAAAACAACAGCCTACTACGCACATACACTTTAATACATATATATACATAAGCGTCTAAATAAGCAATTATAAATTGATCTATTATCAGGCTATTAAGTAACTTATCAACTTACGTTAATTGCAATTTACAGTTTACACTGCGTTAATCAAGTCAGAAATGTACTGTACCATGTCGGCTAACTACGGTATGTAAACGTTTCCAGTTTAATTCAGCGCCACAAAATGAACTGACACTTAATTAGCAACTGATCTGCTTAATTAGTTAATTAATCTGCTTAATCAATTAATTTTTGCCAAAGGCGAAACCTTGCGAAAAATATCTCAGCACATTCTTTAGAAAAGCGGTGCAAAACATTCTTATCCATGATCCATCGCGCTAATTGTTTCCCTCTTATACGTGCAATTAGCAACGTACTACGTAGCTTCTCTTTAGAAAATTTAAAGCGAAGATTATTTTGTAAGAAAAATATTAGATTCTTTTAGTCAAAATTCTTGAAGTATCATTTCCTGTTATCATTCTCATTCCTTATCTCTTCGCTGCTCTTCGAGTCTCCGGTGCCGCTAATGCAAATCGTCTTACGATAAATGCATTTTACCGGTGATGTGCGACCAGTAAGAGTAGCATTCAAACATCGCTCGCATAAGTCCATCGGTATGTGTTGTAATTGGTTATTGCTTATCTCTTTGGACTTCGAACCAAAAAAATTGTTAATGCAATACCAGGCTGGGAAAGATAAAGCTGGATATGCTTGAGGTCTGCTAATATCCCCTTTCGCTGACTGGTATCGATCTTCCATTCAAAAAAAGACTTGCATGACCAACCATTTCGTATACAACCAGAGTAGAAATTTGGGGAAATTACGAAGCTTAAGCATCTCTCGGCTTCAGACGTTGTGTTACCAAAGCCCTGGCTCGAGTAGCCGGGAGTAATTAAGACAAAGGACAGGTGGTCGGCTTAGATGTTGCGTAAAAATTATGTAGATTTATTCAGATGACTAATGTGATTGTTATTAAAAATATTTTCCACGCGCCGTAAAGATGAGTCTTTTTCACTTGATTCACTTCCGTATTACATTTAATTCCTGTCTATCAGGTGGAAACTGCAGATTTTGCTATTAAATGTTCTTGCAACGACTAGACAGCGTGGCTGTCCTTACGTTTAAGCAAACGGGGCTCCGGCAATGTGTAGCATGACAATTCAGCATCATGCCAGCCGCGGTCGCCGAGGTCGACCGGGACTGGCATCATGAGTTGCTGACCTTTAAGTTACTGTAGCGGATTGTGGTTACTGATTGTTGTGGCTTTTTTCGGGAGTCTGATGGAAGCGCGTGGCGATAAGTGCCCGTTCGCTCTAAGTTAGCGCATGAAGGAAAACCGGTGACCTTGTGCAGTGGTGTGTAGTATACCAAGCGATAGCAGCAGTAAATTTTAACTGTACTATTAAAAAGAGTCTACTGGGTGTACCTTCACTCTATGCCAGCTTTAAAAGACTTCATGCTCGGTATTGAGTGTGATGATACGGTGGATAATTTCCGCGCTCTTACAGCTGTTAAAAGTCGTGTTGGCTCTTGGTTCTAGCCACGTGATACAAGCATTTTCCGACTTCCAGACCCCCGTTGACTGCCCGACTGGTCTGATTTGTGAGCCGAAATGGCATGGACTTGGATTACAAAGCGATGGTAAACAACCACCCGCGTATACAACATATACGTATATATAAATTACCCGTTAAAAAATCGACGTATAATATGATCATATGTACCGGTATAATGGTGTCCTGTAACTTGTAAGCACTTAATTAAAGAGCAAATGCTGAAATATAATATAATTATATATATGTATGTGATATATCTAACCCCCGGTTCCGAAAGCCTTTTTCAGAATGATTTGAGACTAAAATTGAATAAGACTGTCCTGTGCCTCTTAAACTTAATTCTCAGGGCTGAGTTTAGCGTATTTGCACTGGCGTCACTTGTGATACAAACTGGATAATTTAATATGTACCCGAAAACGATACCAAATTTTTTTTTCGTGTCAGTCTTACTGAAACTGCAGCGAGCTGATATTCAGCAACAACTAAAGCAGCTGTTAGTCGCGATTAGAAAGCGGCTATTTTCACAACAAAAAAGGGTTCAAAATTCTGATACAATTCGCATTCGGGGTTCCCATTTTTGATCCGATACCGTGCAGACCCCAGTGAGCGGCATTCGTGCAGACCGGGACCGTATAATGTAATCACATAAACAATATAATTATATTCAGTATTGTAAAGATGGTTTTTCCGGTATATACAGATCTGCGATGGATTCCCGGAGGGCGGTAAGGACCCGTGCCAAGATGACGGGTCCTTATCGCTCCCCGGAACTGTAAGGTGACGGTTATAAAACCCGTCACCCATGTCAAGGTGACGGGAGGTGGTCGTGCAGGCCAAGGACCAACTGTATGGTTAGGGTACATGCTAGCACAAACGGGACAAAATTCGCTGAATTTCCTGTCCACAGAAAAGGAATGGTAGAAAAGCAGATTGAGTTTAAGTTATCTAAACAATTCACGTTTTTGATACGAATCATGTTTCGGTTGTTTTGAATCTGTGAGTTGGTCTCTATACAATATACCCGTCCACTATTCATTTCCACAAAATTAAATTCGGACAAAAGCAGCGTGTACAGCAATGGAACAGTAATAAAGCAGTTAGCTGGATCGTTGTTAGTCACGGCAACAGCAGATATATTAAACAAAGATTTGGAAAAAATTCAGGAACGGTGATACGCGCAGCAGCTATTACTGTTAACACGGGCTATTACTATGTACCGGTATTCATAATGCGGTATTGAATATATATATTATAATGCATTTGCTACTAATATTCAGTTCAGGAGCGCACTGCTATGAGTAGCGGCAATTAAGGTATGAGTTATGATTATGAATAAAAATATGATGACCGGTAGGACCAAAGTATGGTTATGAATATGAGAGCCATTATGAGTATGAATTCTGAATTAAGAATAGGATTATGAGTATAAGGACCGTTATGATTATTAGGTAGATACCTGGCCGAATTCAATCTCGTATGTTCATGTGCTCATCGGTACTTTATTTTGTTGCTTCGTGATCTGTGCGAACAATATTTTCAGCTGGACACAGTTCTGATTTCTTGCTGTACGTGTTGCCGCAAAACTACTGTAATAGGTTTTGAATCTTTTGATTACGATAGCTTCTGTACGGGTTTCATATATGTGGAACGCTACATTGATAATTGATATCTAATCCATAACCGATATTTGGAAGTAGCGGATTACCCGTTTAAGCAAACTGACCGGTGAGTACAGTAAATCTCCCGGTGCTATCAGTGACGGCGTGCACATATCAGCGGCAATTTACAAGTACTTCACTTTACAAACAGTTATCGCATATAAACAATCTTATTTATATAATACAAAACAAAAACATTTAAAGTTTACACTTACTCGCGTAATTATTTTGGGATATCGGAAACTGGCCAACCAAGCTTGTGAAGGAAATTGCAATATATTAACTTTTATTCGGCAGTCGGCGTTGAAAAAAAATCTTCCACGCTTTTTGCTTTTTAGTTTTAATTGTTTCTGGCCATTTATGATATTGACGCCTTCAAAAGCATCATAAACATCATTCCCGCCATGGCCAAATATTGTTACCACTGTAATTGTCATTAATTTTGTCAGCGGCGTATGTATGATATAAGCGTTTCGCGCGGCAAGAAAAAGCATGATAGCATCGAGACAGCAGAATTAGCTCTGATTCCCTGTAATCTTAACGAAGTATTATGCGATTAGAAGCACAATCGGCTCTGGGCGGCCATGTAGATATGATTTACGATAAATCAGGGCGGCATGGATTTTCTCCAATGGTGAGTTCCTCTCCGGGTCCTTTGGTTACCACGAAGACCTTGTTTGTCTCGGTGAAGGCCTCACTGGAACCGGATTTGGGCACGCTAATGTCCACCTGACAAGCAAAGAAAGTTGCTGCTCCTTTGGGATACAGATATAATAAAAAAACCACATTTATACTCAAAAAACGTAATTATAAAATTTCCGGCTATCCGTACGTGTATGTACTTGTCCCTATACAGCGCTACATAGACGAAACGGAATTATTTAATGAAATGAGGTCCGCTATTTATTTGTTACAGCTCGTATGTTATACTTATAAACTTCTGTTAGACGTGCCGATCATATGCGGCAATATTCTCCAGTGAATCGTATTATCCTGCAGTTGGAAGACGAAATCGCTTACCACCATCGAGTATTTGGTGATGCCGGGCTCCGTAGCCGACGTTTCATAGCTCACGACGGTCAAAGTTGCCTTCATATGTCGGCCACTGCAGTAGGAAGCTATCGGCTTCCCGTCCACGATGTTCGCCTTCCATGCGTCCTTTAATAAATGATAAAAGGTCATTCATGCGTTTGCTGTTGGAGCACTGAGGTTAAGCATACGTTGGCAATTTTGTTGGATTCTTCGTCTCCGTCCATAGCGGCAACGTAGGCGACGGCCAGCAGCAGTACCAGCGAAACCTTCGACATTTTGAGCGTGGTGAGATAAGTTGAAGTTGAAGGGTAAGTTGAAGAAAAATTAAGTAGTGGATATCCGATATGAATGTTTTGATTCCATTCTGTACCCGCCTTTAAATAAGAAATCGACGAGGAATCAGGTGCGGTAAAAATACTTTGTTTGCTAGAAGTGTATGCTGAAGGCCATCGTTTCCAGGCATGTGTAAGTTCTTAAGGTCCGTCAGACGACGCCAGTTGCCAAAGGAATATACTCTGTCTCGACTACGGCGCACTATCCGGAACTATTCCAGGCTTTCTACCCAGACAAACTGCATAATCACTAACCACTTTGGCACAACGCACGCCTCTTGAAAAATGTTGACGTGTTCTGCGTTGATAAAACCGGTAAAAATTACAACAATAAATTATCATGATGGTCGTGTCCACCGGCTGTATTATGTCTGCTTCGCTGGATTAAGCCTTTCTTCATTTCGGGACGATTTAATCATTATAATGTGCGCAATCATTCAGATACTCGTAATTAATGTTCGTCGCCACCGTCAAGGCAGGAGTGCCGTTTGTTGTTGCAGGTAATTTGAACAGACATGTCTAACCATAAGTCATAATTACAATTATCGATCACGCCTGTCAATACTATGCGTTATTCAACCCTGACTATAAGAGTTTTGTTAATTTTCTGACTTCCGTAAAACCGTGCCTGGCCCGGCCGGAACACACAAAAAGATATCTATGAGGCGCATAGAAAACCATCCCTTTTTGTGACTGGTATCCACCCTCAATTTGAAAAAAGACTTTCTTATGGGCCAACCATCTCGCATAAAATCAGAATACTCTGAAGATTTGTGGCGATTGCGAACACTGAATGTCTCTGTGCCTATAGGCACAGAGACATTCAGTGTTCGCAGTTATAATTGGTAACACCATCTTCGAGGCCTCGAAGATGGTGTTACCAAAGCCCGGGCTCGACTAGCCGGGAGTAGGGAGTAATTAAGATTACTTAGTAACAGAATTTTCATCGTGCGCCTGATAGACAGAACTCGAATGATTTATAGGAAAGGCTCACCATTACGACGCGAGGAAATTATATTTTAATAAATAATCAAATTAGTCAGCTGAATCGACGCGGTTCTCTAGGGGCTGTATTGTATTTCATACAATACAGACTTCACTGTATACAATATCTTCACTGTATACAGTATACGTATGTATTGTATACGTATACAATACAGTGGAGCCCTTTGAGTAGGGCGATGGCTGAATGAATTTACACAGTTTGTAAGTGTCGAAGCTGACCGTCTGACCTTTGTCTTAATTACTGTATTTTATTCTCCTGCAACGGCTATGTGAGCGTGATCTGACTTTTATAAGTAAAGTTAGTAAACAGATAGTCTGCTGCATTAATACGTAGTGCTTATGCCGCGTAATACGTGGCTTCATATGCACTACGATTGTTATTGCTGAAGAGCCTAGAGCCGCAGAATGTCGACATATGATTGAGGATGGTGCTGGTACGAGGTACGAGGTGCTGGTACGTGCTGGTGCTCGTATATGTTGGATCCCTACTGTAAGGGGCTTTGGAATTCGGACAGGATCTGTCTGCAGAGTGGAACCATACGTGTATGTATTAGCAAATGTGGCGCCCGTTTATACGCAACATGACAATTCAATGTGATGCCAGCCGCGGTTGGATGGCTGAGCCATCCATAATTCAATATATATAGGTTTAGCTGCTTGAAGTAAAACTCTGTCACGTCTTGGCACAGATGTTTATTGTGCCACTCTGGCCGGATAGATACTGAGTAATAATGATAATAATGGAAATACTCGTAGTACCACATAAAATGCGTCCTCTACAGGTCAACACAGTCATGCGGGTTGCTACGCGCTAATATGGCGCGTAGCCACTACACTACATCTTCACCCTTAAAATGAAGTGAAAAAGCAGAACATTATGGCAAAATGTCGAAATAATCTTCCTCGACATTGTAGACGGTATTGACCTTTTCCTTCTTCTTGTTGTCCTTCTGCTGGCATGCCCTCTCTATATGGCCTTTCATGCCGCAACCATTGCATCTGGTGTTTTTATACCAGCATTCTTCTGGCGTATGCCGCCAGGATCCACATCTTTTACATTTCCGCCGGGACGGCATCTCTTCTTCACTTCCACTTTCGTCATCATTCTCTTCCTGTCTCTTTTCTCTACTGCTCTTCTCCTCTTTCTTCACTCTTATTTCTCGCTTCTTAATGTTGTTCACCACATTCTCTTCCACATTAGTTTTTCTCGCCTCTTTCACGCTTGTTTCATATTTGATAGCAATTTGGAGGGCGGCGTCGAACGTCTTCAGCTCTTGCAGCATTAGGTAGCGTCTTGTTGCGTCGCTTTTGACGCCTGCCACGAGCACAGCACTTAAATTCTTCTCCAGCACTGTTGCCGGAAAGTCGCATAGGATCGTTTTGTCACGTAAACGTGTCGCGAAGTCCACCAGGCTTTCTTTTTCGTCCTGCCGAAGACTGAAGAACAGCGCCCACTCGGTTATTTGGTTTGTGTACGGGGCGTAGGCCGTTTCCAGCTTCGTGACCAGTTCACCCAGTGTGAAGTCGGACGGCATCTTGGGTTTGCACATCGAAACTAAAAGCTGCAGGGCCTTCGTGTCCAGACTGTTTATTAGCAAGGCACGGTGCTTGTCCGTATGAAGGTCGGTCAGCACAGTATAATTATCATACAAAACTTCCACGCCTTCCAGTCCATGGTTTCCGGATTGAACTTGGTCAATTGATCGGTTGTGGTCGTCATTTTCGATCTCTTATTATATAGCGCTCGCTTTTCTCCTTCCGCTTCAGAGTTCAGAGAATACTACACTTCACGCCAATTGTCACGTCTTGGCACAGATGTTTATTGTGCCACTCTGGCCGGATAGATACTGAGTAATAATGATAATAATGGAAATACTCGTAGTACCACATAAAATGCGTCCTCTACAGGTCAACACAGTCATGCGGGTTGCTACGCGCTAATATGGCGCGTAGCCACTACACTACAAACTCCTTGTGATTTTATGCAAATAGCTTTCTATACAGATATTTAGTTGACTGTACATGTTGACTGGATTAATTTTTAACATAATTTTCAAAATGTATTGCCAAAATAGCTTGCGATTAGTTTCAGATGGTACTATAAATATATCTCGTGTTTTAGCAACAAAATCAATGTTTTCCTTGGCTGATGCATAACGTCGTCGAATAATGCAAATCGTTTTCCGGTATCACAAAGTCCTTAGTTTAATGCGTGACATCGGGTTATGCTTTTCACATCAACTATCAAGACACCAATAAATTAGAATAATGATGTCACCGTTATTAATAAAAAAAACGTCTTTGTTTGCCGGAAGATAGATTACATAAGTTCTTCGCCTATAACATAGAACACTAGAAAATATTAAGACCGTTAACCGAGAAGCCGAGACAACGGCAACAGCGGTTAACCAATCAGTACTCGGTTGTACGAGTACGTTAGTTACTCACAAAATCACGCATTACAACTACATCATTTCAGCACATAATACCTCTAATTTAGTTGTCTTTAAGTTGGGGTTTGTTACGCAAACGTGACATCCCTGGACAGCTTTAAATCCTGCACAAGGATGCAAGTGCATTTAAAAGTTGCAGTATTGCGCGGAGCAGCTATTTACCACCCAACCGGCGAATTCCGTTTTCATGATTCCAGAACATTACTTGCCACGCCTGGTAGCTGGGAAGCGGTGGTCGTTTTCACATGAATGAATGACATTATGGAGGTAAGAACCCATACATTTGCCGGCTAAAAAAGGGCACAAATATGAGGTATAAAGAAAACAGTTTATACCGAGAGCATTTCTGTTTTGCGAAATTATCCCTGTTAGCTACCCTAGGGCTAATGGCATTATGGACTGGCTAGCTGGGCTGGAAATCGGTCCATAATTTGTCGTTACACTCAACATTTCTGAACAAACTGAAGTTATATAATATAACAATCACTTATTTGCATTATCAGTATAATATATGTGCTCACTAGTTAGGTCCACTAGTTAGATCGTATAATTTATGTAATTTCTACTGCCAGCTCGGATCAGAACCGCGCGCGCGCGCATCTCATCTGGTCGAAATTCTCATCTGGAAATTTTCATCTGGTCGAAAGTCGATATTACCAACTTAATCGTACTTGTACAGACAAAATTACTTAAAATTTTCTACATAATTCTGCACACAGAGATCGAGGCTACACGAGTGGCGCAGTTGCAGATACAGCTGATTAAGATGATTCAAAGTTTAGACAATAATATCTTATGTAATAATACTTTTGGTAATTTTAAATATTTCTGCTTTTGAATTGGTGTGCAGGTCTCTTGAGCTTGAACAGATGCAGCTCGCTGTTATACCATATTTAAAATTAATACCTGTGCTGTGTGCGTACCGAACGGGATCGTTTCCGGTGCTCGCAAAGATTAGCTACGCTCAAAATACGTAGAGCCGCCCCGGTCGCTTTCACTGAATTATGCTTTTTGAATCAGCAGGAATTTTTGTCGGCAATTTCTTGTGTGTTGGCGCTGGATCCATGAAAATTTGGTTAATGTAGTCAATTTAGTTTAAATTAAATTCTGATCATTTAAAGTATAACAATATCTAAAAAATTGAATACATTACCTGCACTTGTGTTAGTAAGATATCGGAAAGTGAATGCTAACAAGCATGAAGCCGAACGTACTGTAGCTGCAGTTTTATACATGTGCCGTACTCGTATAATTATTGACTTCGAATCCGCAGCCGTTGCCGCAACGCATGTACTGTATTCCAGTTTCCACGTTTGTTTATTTCATCGTTCATTTTACTCACACCTTTAACTAGCGCATCATTCTTGTCAACTGTCAAAATTTTTGGCACCGGATTTTTCATTGGCATTTTTGGTTCTGTATCTACGGGCAGAACCCGTTTCGGTTTGTGCAACAAGAAACAATCAAATCAACAACTGCAACAGAGCGCTGTGCAGGTCTACACAAATTGCCGGTAAATTGTGATTTATGATAAATCACCGCGGCAAGGATTCTTTCCAATGGTGAGTTTCTTTCCGGGTCCTTTGGTCACTTCAAACACTTGGTTTTTCAAGGTGAATGCCTCGCTGGAACCGGATTTGGGCGTCGCAATGTCCACCTGTTCAGTCAAATGCATCCATTATTTTATTGGATTAACAGAGTTACAACGTCGCATTTTTGCACAAAAGCTCCACTACATTTCCTACTCTTCATACTTTGTACTGCACTTTACACATATTACTTTTACAAACCAGGGACCCGGTCCCGACACTGGTTTTCTACGGATACGGGCTACTCAATAGTATATATACTCGTATATATGTATATATATATATATATTTCTTATGTTACATTGCGACAATATTGTTAATCGACTACCGTAATAAATAGGCATGAAATTGTTTTACCTTCATGGAATATTTGGTGATGCCGGGTGTTGTAGCCGACAATTCATAGCTTTTTACCGTCAGGGTGGCCGAATTCATTCGGCCTCCGCAGTAGGAAGCGATTGCCTTCCCGTCCACGATGGGTGCCTTCCATGCATCCTGGAAAAGTATATTGTGCGATAAATCCTGATCATTGAGTTCAGCGGAAAAATATATTTAAATTAAGCATACGTTGGCGACTTTGGTGGAATCAGTATCACCCTTCTTAGCGGCGACGTAGGCCACGACCAGCAGCAGTACCAGCGACACCTTCAACATGTTGAGTGTAGTGATGTAGCAGGTGTATATTGAAGAAAAATGGAAGGCGGTGGGTATGAATGGTTTTTTTGGCTGCACCCGGCTTTAAATAAGCATTCGACTGGGAAGCAGGTGCGGTGAATGCGTTGTTTGTTGAAAATATAGATACGCTCGGAGCAATGATTCCAGCTCGGGTTGGTTATTTGTTAGAAGCCATGGCTGGCAGCCGAACAAATACCGGGTATACGGCGCAAAATCCTCAACCGTCCCATTCTTTCCATCGTGAACATGGACAGTAAAATAAATAATAACAAATGTACTAAGCATCATAGCATGCAATGATATTGAATGAAAATTTGTGATATTGAAAAATAAATGATATTGAAGGACATGCATTTTTGCGGTAAGTCGGAAATACAATACAAGGCACAAGTTGTATATATTTTTTATATTTTGAAAATGTAGATTTATGCAGTAATAGCCAATATCTATGCCTTATGTGTACATCGATACAACAATAATGCAATAATAAATAATGTTATCATATGCAAGAATTAATGCACGCAATAATGCTCTTCATTCAAAGCTCTCCCTCGCAAAGCCCCAAACGAAAACTTCGCCTTTTTAAGTTCCCTACAACCATTGTAATATCAGTGCATGTAAATACTACATAATATGCAATAGTTATGTATAGATATTTTGTAGCGATTATATGGCTCAAAGTAATTAATTCGAGCCACAATTAACTGTACATAATACTTTTATCGATGTGCCCACTCAGTACTCGCATCCGTATGGTACGAAACTTATTTATAAGGATATAAATTATATAAAGTGCTACTATGCGATAAAAACAACTTTTTGTACATAATATCCTTGTTGCCATTTATCGACCGCTAGAAAAAAACACATAAAGGGATAGTTTATAAAAAAATCAGCATTTTTAGAAGAGAATAAAATGGAGCACAACATCATGTTGTCAATTGAAAATTAATCATCGAAGTAGACAGTTTCTGCCAGCCAGCATCTGCGCATCGTCTCTTACAAACTGACATTCGCACACATCTTTTCTGTAGAAACTCGATTAATCAGTTACTTGACTATGAGTAGATAGGTCACCCAAAATCCAATGATCTGTAAGCAACGCTCAGCTAAGAAAGAATTATAGCGGGTAACAAATTCAGTACTTACGTAACATTACCAAAATCGGCCTATCGAATGAACAGAATCCTCCAAGAGTCAGCGAAGAAGGTCGAATTGGCATCTTATCTATAGTTAATAAATAGTTCAAGTGGGGATTCTTCAAAGCCTGACCAAAATCCTGCAGATCATTCCATAATTTTTCCGTAAGCTTCCGTATCAACAGCCATGGCATGTTTACATGTACCGTACTAAAAGCTACAAATGTACTGCAAACTAGTATATCACACGAACCGCAATCCCTTGAAATAATTATATAAGCAGATCTAAGCATGGTGAGGTTGACGCGGCACGCTGAACTGTCGTATGCAGTTTCAAACACTGCCGTAGAGCCACCGGGGACTAATAATTTATTACAAACGTGAAACTGTAATTTTACAATTTCAAAACAAGAGCACTAAAAACTAGTATTTTGTGCAAGCGCTAAGAACTCAAAATGCTGCGGTGCACAGGTTTTGTTTTATTTAGGAAAACAAAAGTTACCGCAACTGCTTCACAAATTAATAAGTAAAAGCGGTATATACCACTTTAGCAAGCATTTATCAGCGCTAACGCACCCGGTTATAGAATTTTATCGCCGTATAGGTAGGAACGACAATCAGCCCCTGATGTTCCAGACCAAAACAGCGGCTTGGCAGAATAAACGCTGCCACTTGTGCGGACTACCATCTTGTATGGCCGTATGGAATGCGCTAAGGTCGCACAAAACAACTGACACTAGACGGATAAGGTGCATCAGCATGATGAAAGAAAAACACTCTTCTAATTCGAAGACCACTCTTCCGGTAGCAGTGCACACACCTCGATTCTTCGAGCAACAGAACGATAACGCAAAAGTTCTGTATCTTTCTTCGAACAGAGCCCAATGTCATAGTTGAGAAATGCGCAGTAGGTGATGACTGCCAGATACGAACGCTGTAGTCTGTAATGACCGTCTACTGTTGTATTTTATCGTTACTTACCGTAGCGAAAGTTTGCCGGTCACAAGCACAAAATCCACCCAATGTGGTCAGAACGGTTTTGTTTGCATGACCGTCAGGATCCTGACGGTCGGCTACGTGACAGTTCGTTGCGGGACATTTGGCTTTACGGACATTTCGTCTAAGGACAACTCGTCTTTTTGACAAAGACTGTTCGCTGCCATAAACCAGTCGATACATTTTCGACTCCCCAAAATGGCACACAACAGAACGGCTGCAAAACAAGTTGTTCCAAAAAAATTAGCCGTTGCGACGAAAAACGTGTGGCGAACTGTCCCACGGCGAAATGTCTCGCGACTGCACTTGGGCTGTCACGGTCAGGAGATTCGCAAGGCTGGAATAATCTTCCACGGAACGTTTCGTCTGTTGCATAAGGATCCAGACGCTGTCCACCAGTAGAGCACACCGCAGGAGTATAAAATGACTTATTAAGCGTTTGATTGATGAGGAAAGCGTTTACTTATTCCTGCATAATACCAGCTCCGATTACAAATCTTATCCTGAAATGCAGAGACCAGATGTGTAGGATAATAAATAAGTCCCAAAGCGTTCCACAGCAGAATCCCGATGAGTTCCGGAAAGAGCTCCCATTTGCGATTATTGTTACTCCGAATGACGTTATTGTCCCGGCCGATGGGAACGCTAAGGATACCTGGAAAAACGTTGCACAGGGACCTCTATCCATTGTGTCCGATATGTATCCGAACAAGTTTTCAGGCGAGAATTTGTGCTTTGTGACTTCGTGCTTTGTGCGAACTGCAGATGCTGATTAAGATGATTTAAAGTTTATACATTATTTTATGTAAGAAATAATAATTTCGTAATTTTCAGTTTTCCTGTTTTCGGGTGAGTGTGCAAGTTTCTTGAACTTCTGTAGATCTGTAGAGTGTAGATGTAACTTTCTGTTATACTATGTTTAACACCTGTACTCTGTGCGTACCGGGCGGGATCGTTCTGGCTGCACGCAAGGAGTCTGTGTGTTTTTTTATTTTCGTTTTCACTGTCTAGCCCAACATTTTAGGCTAAATAAACAATGAAATTTTCACATGTCGTTGCAAGACTCATATGGAATAATTACAGACGCTCAATATACCGACATAAAAATACGAATATATATTATTAATTAATTACAGACGCTCCTGCCCGGCTTCCATGTCGCTGTCGGTTTCTTGTATGATCTACGTATATACATTATACATAAGCGGTATTTTGTAAAGAGCAGGATCGAGCGCTGTACAAACTTTCGCACGAACAGACAACGCAGTACTTTTCTGTATACATTCGCGGAATTAGGTAGCATTGTACACGTAGGTCAGCATAAACGGTTGTCAGCAGGTTCTTGTGTTTTGTCGCTGTATTTGTTTCTTCGTATCCACGAAAATTCAATTAATATAACCAAAGCAGTCTATTAGGTGAATTTTAACCCTATGAAGGTATAACAAAAATTTAAAAAAATCAGTAAAAAATATCAGTATCAGTCAATATCAATATTCTAATCAATATCAAATTCAATATTACTTTTACATGCACTTATGTTGTTAAGATAGCGGCAAATCAATGCTGCCACGCACGAAGCCGAACATTGCAGCAGTAAATACTCGTAATACACATGCTGTAGTACCGTAATATACTCGTACATAAAGTATCATGTTGATGACTTTAAATCAGCAGCCGGTGCCACAACGCAGGTACTGTTCTCTGTACTCCGGTTTCCACGCTTTGATTATTTCATTGTTTATTTTATTCACACCTTCAAACGCATCATTCTTATCACTGTCATAAGATATTTGGCACCGTATTTGTCATTAGTTTTGTCGACAGTATTTGCACGGGCAGAACCCGTTTCGGTTTGTGCAACAAGAAACGATCGAATCAGGCAGATCTGTTTTTGAGTCTGTAATTGCAGCAGAGCTCTGTGCTGGTCTGCAGATACTCAAATCGCCGGTAAAATTGTGATTTATGATAAATCACTGCGGCAAGGATTCTTTCCAATGGTGAGTTTCTTTCCGGGTCCTTTGGTCACCTCGAACACTTTGTTTTTCATGGTGACGGGCGGGCTGGAACCGGATGGGGCCGCCGCGATGTCCACCTAGTCAGTCAGAGACGTTCATTATTTCACTGAATGCAAGCGTTACAAAGACGCTTTTTTGCACACAAGCTCTAACACTTTTTCTACTGCCATTACTTTAGGCATATTTTTTTTACGAAACAGAGTTCCAACGCAGATCTAGTTTACTACGGATGCGGGTTACTCTGCGTGCGTTTTTTTTATATTTATATATTTATATGTATATAAATATATATACAGTAGCTACAGCCATTAGCTTTATAACTATCTATATTTATTTATATACGTGTATATATTTCTTTTGCGACGTTGCGACAATATTATTAACCGAAAACCGCAGTAAATAAATACATAGGCACGTTTCTTTACCTTCATGGAGTATTTGGTGATGCCGGGTGTCGTAGCCGACAGTTCATAGCTCTTGACCGTCAGAGTGGCTGAATTCATACGGCCACCGCAGTAGGAAGAGATCGGCTTCCCATCCACGATGTTAGCCTTCCATGCGTCCTTAAAAATACATTGTGCGATAAATTCTGATAATTAAATTCAGCGGAAAAATGTATTTAAATTATTAAGCGTACGTTGGCGACTTTGGTGGAATCCGCATCGCCCTTCATAGCGGCGACGTAGGCGACAGCCAACAGCAGTACCAGCGACACCTTCAACATGTTGGATGTGGTGATGCAGTAGATGTATGATGAAGAAAAATGGAAGGTGGTGGGTATGAATGTTTTTGTTAGCTGCACCCGGCTTTAAATAAGTATTCGACTAGGAAGCAGGTGCGCCAAATGCGTTGTTGTTGAAAATATAAATACGCTGGGAGCCATCATTTCCAGGCCCGAGTGGGTTTTTGTTAGAAGCCATGGCTAGCAGCCAAACAAATACCGGGTACGGCGCAAAATCCTGAACTGTTTCACGCTTTCAAACCTGAGCGTGAACAGTGAAACAAATATTAACAAAGGTAACTCAGCATGCGATGATACTGGTGAAAAACTGTGCAATACAGGCATACTTGTATTTCTACGGTAAGCCGGAAGTATCGGCAGAAATTAAACGCTATATATTGTATTATACACGAAGATAAGTAAATAGTAAGATAAGTATAGATAAGTAGATAAGTATGTTCTACACGAAACGTATAATGTACGTATAACATATTATAATTATTATACACGAAAATTTATACAGTAGTACATTGCAGCAATACTGCACTAGTCAATAATGCATTAATATGCCGCAGTGCAGCGCTTTAATTCTTTTCATTAACCAGCACCAACTAAGGTTTCGAATTTTTTAGGTCTGTACAATCATTGTAACATCCAATATCCATATATGTTATTACTTATATCACTTTTATGCAAGAATTATTCATTTTGTTGCGATTATACGACTAGAAATAAATAATTCGAACCACAATTAATAGTAATACTTTTATCGATGTATCCACTGCCCCTCAGTACTCGTATCTGTACAATGCAAAACAGTTATCAGAATATAATAACATAACCTACTCGGAAAAAGTGCAACCACGCCGTGTAATACAGTTATTTGTCTTGTTGCCATTTTGTCGATCGTTAGAAAGCGCCTGAAATGAAAATTTATGAAGAATACAACTAATTGACAGTTTGTCATAATTTCGATTGGGTATGGATCTAACAGTGAGGGTGACTGACTTGGATTTGAAAATTCATACTTAGCAATTTAAAATAAAGTTGACGTGCGTACAAATATTATTAATGAGGAATGGGAGATTTAAACTGATGTTATAAAATTTGTGACGTAATTTGTGTTGGATGTGGACTTTTTTAAAATAAAAATCTCTTAAAACCAATTTTTTCACATAAACGTTACTGGCTTAACAACCAGTCTACCTGCTTTCATATTTCGTAAGTAATTGCACGATTAACCGAGTTTTATTTAAGAGCAGTACTTATGCAAGTGCAGTTGCAAATAAGCTATTCATGTGGATTATACCCAGGCAGCTGTGTTATGCAACCACGTTGACCGAATTCACCTAAGGCACGCCTCATAAAAAAGTCTGACTTATGCATCGGTGAAAAAAGCGGTAATACATATTTACAACAATCAATTAATAATAATTGCGATTATGGCATATCCTATTATGGCGTTGCAAGTCCACCGGCTCAGTCTGCGCTTACGGTTGGTAGCTGGATAAAAGCTTTGTTTCGGCATAGATTCAACTGGCATATGCTGATTGCATGTGAATTATATATGTAATGCTTATTACTACATGCTTAGCCTTAAGCTAAGAAACGTACATACCGCATAATGACGCACATTAGTCGCGCAGATGATTTAATCGTAAATACTCTGGCATGCTTTGACCACATAAACATACGAGTACTTTTCTATTTATTGGCTGTCGATAGTGATATTTAATTCAGACCGTTAAAATTTTTTAATTGGCCGGCTTTCGTAAAACCGCCTTACCCAGTTGGGCATATAAAGCAGTATGGATAAAATAGTCGATCTATTTTTGTTAACTACGCATATTACCCACTCTCAGTTGGGATATTTAATATACTAATTTTTTTTAAATATATCCTGGGAAAATTTACGAACGGCCAGACGCATTATTCGAGCACGTGGCATCTACAAGAAAAAACGTATGCCTGTTCGCCACTTCCTGCAGACCAAGGCTGACTATGGAGCAACCGGAAGTGCATGGATTAAACGATCAAGTGTCGGTTTTAGTATCACTTGCAACTTGGGAAACATCTAACCCGGCAACTCGTGGACTTCTAAAACTCTTAAACTTCCTATAGTTTTCTGGTAGCGCATCTGAACCTGCTTTATCAGGTGGACGATGACCTTTATAATTACATCTACCAATAAATCCTGTAACAACAAGAGGCAGAGCTCCTTTATAGGTATTCGTTAACGAATGCACACATACCTAGAATGATGTCCACTACAGCAATGTTTAACGTTTAATCCTTTGACGTCCGCACACAGTTTGGGTTTACACCCAGTTCCACAACAGAAAAACCAAATCTGCAAGAGAACATGAAGTACGATTCGCTAAAAAAAACTAGAGCTATTGCATTTCCAGTACCTCAACGTGGTCAGCGTGGTAAAATTTTTTCAGTGATGCGACAGACTTCCGGTCAACACTATCCAAAGCTCTTTAAAGGCAATGTGATATACAGAGCTAGACAAGAAACACCAATCAAACGTTGATTTTAGCGTGTGGCTGCTGTTTTAGAAACATTAAGTACGGGATCGACTACGGAGATTTTATTTGCTTTATCGGTTTTTAAAATCTAATTGAGTTTAAATGGAACTCCCTGGCGAAGGCTTGATACTTGTACAGGCATTGGCCGATTAACATAAAAACAAACAGTTTTTGCTGTTTTTGTGCTACGTCTTATACCTACGTCAGTGTAAAAAAGATATACTTTAATTCACAAAAAACGAGCGATGGTTGCTGTTTTTGATGATCATATCTGTATTAGTGATGGTTGGAAAAATGAGGTTACAATAATGCGCCTTCAAGAGAAATCCAACTACGTTTGAGTGAATTTGCCCAATTTGACATTACGTGCTTTACTTGCCAGCAGACCCATAGTTAATTGGACAATCCGCAGAATTCTTTTCTGGATATATCATCGCTCATTCGTAGCGGGTATGAGTTCATTTTCTTCAGCATTTGATTTAATACCAGTAATAGCATAGCATTTGATTTATTACCGTCCCCGGCAAACCGTACAACAGGTGTTTGCAAGATGCGATGAACGTTAATTAAAATTCAAACGGGAAACTACCAGTCCAGAAAAACGTCCGCCGGAAATTCTGCCGCAAAGTTGGATTTCCACTGGGACGGTTTTGTCAGAGATCGAGTAAACCCGAAGCTGCCAAAGTGTAAGATCGTAGCCGGACGGCTTTTAAAATAGGTGGTGTGCCGCTGTGACCGGCAAAAACGTGCCCGTATACGTATTTTTGCCGTATTCCAATACCATCACCGCCAGAACGATACCCCTTTCGCCAGATTCAGGACGAATGCAATTAGGGGGAAACCGATTTCAAATCAGTTCGTGATTTTTTGTAAACTGCACACGGCGTTACCATATAGCGGTTATTTTTTATGTCGGCTTTACTGCCTCTGGTTTCCTGTATACAGATTTGGCAATAGCACCATCGGACTGTGCTGCCTATGCAAAATCGGTTGGGCGGCGCCACCAACATCATATCGTTGTTCACGAGTAATTTGCGACGAGGATCAACTGTTTCCATCGTCAATCTGAGTACTTGTACTGGAATGAATAGGCTCTGCCTCTTCTTTGTAAATATGCAGCGTGCCAGACTTCAGCATTACGAATTGAGTAATTATGCAACAATGGAAGAAAATGATGAAAGTTTAGCATAGGAGATTATCAGCTGATGGTGGACGATTTCACAATGGTCTCGTACATTGTGAAACACATTTTCAGAGCCAAACCCCCTTGCCAAAGTTTGAGGCTGATGGCAGTGATCGATCCAACCCAGTACATCGCGTACGCCCACAGTCCGGACTTGGGTAGCGTTCGGTTGAGTGAGAACGTACAGATACGTAAAGCACAAGGTGATGTGCTCTGCGTTGTCGGTGATGTGCTGTGCTTGGGCTTTAAGCGATAAAGAAGAGCTGGACGTGGCGGACTGCGTGCGCCCAGATAAGGAAACTTCACCCGGTTTTTAATTAGCAATGCTGTACATCTGTATTGAGGATACCGATATGAAGTACGAGCTGGGCAAGCTGCTTCGCTGCTGGTGCCCCGTACGTCACTTTCGTGCACACTGGTCGCAATTATAACTGGTCGCACGGACGAGGTAACGTCGCCGGTCGCAACCTGCCAGTGATCGACAGAGGACAGAGTATCAACCTCCTAAACGTTTGCACCGACCTGGGCACATGCCGTCTGGAGAACGTCACCCTGGTTATCGTCAATTTAAAAACAAAAGGCCAATAAATAAAGTATTCAGGTTCCTATATCTCAACCTGTCTTTCTTGAATTAGCAGAATCCTCCAAGAGTCAGCGAAAGAGCTAGTTCGAGCCACCCCCACAGTTAACACATGGCTGAAGTCCGGACCCTTAGAAGCCTGACCCGCATCCTGCAGATCGTGCCATAATTTTTCCCATAAGCATGCACCCGTAGCCTGCATAACAGCAACATCAGTTTAATACATGCTTGCTAATATAGCGCACACGTCACAATAATTACTGTACATGATCGACTAGCTGCGCTATGCGGAAAACCGATATGATGCGAAGGTTTCAATAAGAAAAGTTTTTGTACTACAATTAGTGCAACTCCTCAGCACTAAGAAAGCAAAGTGGTATATCCTTTTAACTTTCTTGCGTAGTGCTACGATTTGACTACGCAGGTGGGAATTTTATGTAAACTACGACCTAGCGTATACATGCCGATATTAAATGAAGACATGACGCTTGCGACGCAGCAACATGATGATAACAGTCTGCTGCAACGGATTTCTGCAACGGCCCTTTTAAGCTTTTGGCTGTGGACCAACCGAATACTGGGTATATATACCGCGTTCCCGTGAAAAAGAAAACACTCTCAATACCGAAGAAAAAACTGATCGTCAATATGGTTTCTACTTTGTCGCCGAATCTTTCACATGCACCATAAACACGATCAAAAACAACGGTTTATGGATAATGTCTGCCAGTTACTGGGCGGCGTCCATAAGATTATTTGGCCGGCTTTTTCATGTTTCATCTACGGCCTAATTTGCGAATTCCATCAAAAAAACTTCGTCGGTCTAAATAAGCTGTTACTTTATGACATTCAGTTCGCTTTATTACTCTCGTTCATAGTTTATGGCGCTGATGTGTTCCTTACGATGGAATGCGGACCTTGTGAGCTGTCCCCTATAAAGCTTAATCGTGGATTGACGTCAGGTAGTGAGCAAAGATACTTATTACAACAAGCTCCACGAATCACAACCGATACGCGCGACGCTTTTGGTGATTATACTGACGTGTACCGGCGAGGATACATATATTTTCTTCCTATATTTTACATACCCACTTTTGAAACGATTTAATAAGTTACATCGCGTATTACACAAGTAACAATAACAAAAATACACAACATCAGGCCCGTCGCGAGACCCCTGTGCAATTTTCAAAAAAAAACTCCTCCTAGAGTTTTCATCGGAAAATTTTTCTGAATACACCATTGGATTCGTCGTGAAATTTTGAACAAAATGGTTGAGGCCAAATTTCAAAATTCGCTCCTCCCCAAGCACGTCCACCCGGGCGGACGCCCATGTCACAACCTAAGTTTTGGGGCTTTCCCCTCTGACCCCTCGGAAATAGAGAAACCATTTGCGCGTGAAATACTATTTGTATCACTGAAAATGGCTCGTGAAGGTGTCTTTGACTCCCCTTGGGGGTCAGGGGGAATGCCCCAAGAACTGGGCTGTCGCATTGGCGACCGCCCGCAGTAACGGTCTGGGGGGAAATGCGAATTTCGAAAATCGGCCTCAACCGTTTTGTTCAGAATTTCACGACGAATCCAATGGTGTATTTAAAAAAATTTTCCGATGAAAACTCTAGGAGTTTTTTTTTTGAAAATTGCACAGGGGTCTCGCGACGGGCCTGTTGTGACAACATCATTCTCGCTCAGCTGAAATGCAGTTTCTGTTCTCGGTACATTCAGCGACATGGTTGAGCGGGAAGATGTGTATTTTGCCTTCAAATTTCCTCGCTGAATCTCGATACCGATTTTCTGTCGCAAAAACTCCCCTGAGCGAGGGTTGCCTGTACAGTCGCTAATTTTTCTCGACAGATCTTTGAAGAATTTCTTTGTTAGTGGTCCGAATGTACCCGTGGTTTCAAACGCCAGCGGTTGAACGTTGTAACGGTCTGCCAGCCCGCTGTACTTTCCTAACTTCCGATTTTCACGAATTTCCGCTGCGCTTCCGGGCACCCTGGACGTCTGGGCGATGTATGTTAGGGCAAAGGTGTCAGCCGCGGTTACATCCCATACTAGCGGCTTGCCATTTTTCCAAGGGAATGCTGTGACTCCATCAGGTCGCTTTCCATCTCCTCTGTTTAAGCCTGCTGGCTCAAGTGACGATGGTACTCTTGCCGAGCACAATGCCCGCTTTGTAGCTTCGTTCAGGACGGCGTGGACTCCGTGCCTTCCTTTCGCTAGCTTGCATACCAAGCCATGGTGTCCGAGACTGTCCACTGTGCTGCCGCACCGACAAACATGAGGCTGGCATACGGGAGCTCCCAACCGCCGGGCCACGGCAATCCGTAAGTGAGTGTCCTCCAGCAAATTTCCGAATATGGATACAGGCAAGGCAGATAACCAGGCGCGCAACTCCGGTGAGGATGCAGCCAACAGGCGAGGAGAGGTAAATACGTCGGCATTCTCCATCATGCGGGATACTGTCTGGGTATGCTGCAGAGCTGTCCAAACCGACTGGAAACATCGGCTTTCCGTGCGGGGAGGTTCCAAGGAAAAACGATCTGACCACGCTTCTGTGAGCCGATAACAGCGGTCTTTTACTGCCGCGTCACCTGCTATGCTGCCAACCATGCCGGCTGCTCCGTGTACCGAAGAGGCGTAGGCGGCTAGCGCGACATCTGCTGCGCTGATTAGTCCCAAGCCTCCAAATTTTGTAGGCAACGAGGCTTGCTCCCATACCGGGCCGGACATTGTCACGTTCGTCAGTTGTTCTGCTTTCACTCGGATGACTTCATCAAATTTTTTCAGCTCATCCGGAAATTGCCAGCACGGTGATGTTCTAAGAAGATACAACAATTTCGGCAGCAACAAACAGTTCTTAAGCAAAAACAGCGCCTGATGTGAAGGCAATATACCGAGCTGGTCGGCAAGCACTTGTGCTTGACCGACCTTCCTCAACAACGCGCCCGAGACAGCTTCGTTCAACAGCGGTGAACCCAACAGCTCCAGTTCCTCCGGTTTTGACAGTCGGATATCTGGTGCTACGTTCAGGATGGACTGGATTACGTGCTGGCGTTCTTCGGGAGATCCGCCGTCTACGTACAGCTCACACTTTCCTGTGTTCAGCTGTAAGCCCACCGTGGCGGCTGCTCCTTGAATGTTCACTAAGGTGTCTTTCACGGCTTCCGGATCGCCAGCAGACACACCGTCGTCTAAGTACCAGAGATTAATTTCGGCATCGCTCTGTGAGGATATATCCTGTGTCAGCAGGCCATAGTACATTGGAGCGCAAGGGTCGCCCTGCTGCACACCGCTGGCGGACGGAATGGTGACTCCGCTACTGGGAGAAATGCAGAACAATGTTGTGGCTTCGCCGTAGGCAGAACGGACAAAATTGTAGTAAGCGGGAATTCGCTCGAAAACTTTTTCCAACAATTTATCTCGCCGGACTGTGTTAAATGCGTTGGCAAAGTATACCCACTTGTACATACATTTATACGTAAACATGTCTGGCTTATTAATTTTCGGTTGATGCTTTTACTTCACACTTTACGTTTGACCAATGTTGTTGTTTGTGGGCTGTGTTCATCTTTATTGGTTTTACGTGTGATCGATGCCTGCGCCCATCCCGAAGTCTTTATAAGGCCCGCGAAACGTTTCAGTCAACAACAATCGAGTAGTGTTCGATTCTTTCGCATTTCTTCCAGATTTTTCGCGTTCTCATAGACTACCTTCGTTGTTACTCGTAGTTGCTCTCGGAGTACAGTAAAGCGAGTACCTGATATCTGCGTAGTGTTATCCAAATTACTCGTGATCAAAGGCCATTTTTAATAAATAGAGCAGTGCTCTCATTGAATCTTGCTTGATCGTCTCTGTATTCATCTGGCGCTGGCGGTGTGTTCACACGACAATACAGATTTTTCTGTGTTCATTGTTTGAGAAAATCTTCTATAGATATGATCAGCGTAGGTGCTTCATTTTAAATTGTGTCCCGTCAAGCGAGCATGACGCTACAGGTGATCTGTGACCCATAGTATCTGTTTTGTTGGCTGCATTTGTGTGGACAGATCCTTATGTGGAGCATGTAAAGATCACAAAGCCACTTCGAATCATTTTCTTGTCATTTCTTGATTTATACGATGTACGATTAAGACAGAAAATAAATAAGCTTAATTTTTTATTTAAAATAATATCAATAATTTTTGAAATAGGGTAGTGATTTCGTTGTCTGTTTTTTTTATCGGGCCGAAGGTGAAAGAAACTTGCGTTGTCAACCGAAGCTTTTACGACCTCGCCGGACGATGCCTGTCGAGGGTAGCTGCTTGGCAGCGGTACTTCGACAAATTACATACTTCCAACTCCCCTTTAAGTTCCATGCCGCATATAATATATTCCGTGCAATACGAACAAAGACAACCACCCTTGTTTGGCGAGTGTAGGTTTAGCAGCGCTCAGTGTAACTGCTTTTCGAATTTTGTTATTGATCAACGAAGTCAGTACGTACCTGTACTGTACACGATGCTACACCGACCAGTAACTATTACAGAGTAGGTTTTAGTGACTTTAAATCCGCAGCCGGTGCCGTAACGCAGATATTCCGGTTTTATTTTCTTGGATTATTCCATCGCTTATTTTAATTTATTCACAATTTCACACATTGAAACGCATTATTCTTGCCATTGTCAACCGTTTCTGGCACCGTATTTGTCATTAATTTTGTCAGCGGTATTTCAACGCACAGAACTCGTTTTGCTTCGTGTACTAAGAAACGATAGAATCAGAGGAGAATTTGCTAAAATCCATAACAGAGCACTGCATAAGTCCACTTAAAGCCGGCAAAACTGATTTATAAATGCAGCAAATTCCGAATTAAACGCCCCCCGATATTAATGCCCCTTACGGTTTTAAGCGTCTCTCTCGAAACACTCAAAACAACAAGGTCCAGGGCATTTAATATGCAATTTACGGTAATATTTTGGGAATTCAAGGTCCTTGCAGCTCCATTATGTCCGTGCCTTAATCCCCATTATGTCTGTGCCATGACATATCACTGCGGCACGGATTCTTTCCAATGGTAAGTTTGTCTCCGGGGCCTTTGGTCACTTCGAACACTTGGTTTTCCCTGGTGGAGGCCATGCTGGAGCCGGATTTGGATTTAGGGACATTGATGTTCACCTGGTCAGTTGGAAAATGCATTATTTGGCGCACTATGCGACGCAGTTTTCACGGATATGGGATTATCGGTTACATTTAAGTTGCTATAATCTTAGTTCTGCCGGACGTATCGGTAATGCGAGGCAACATTCTTAAGCGGCACAGCTATAAAAAGCCACGATAGTTTACCTTCATGGAGTATGTTTTTACGCCGGGCGCCGTAGTGGAAAGTTAGTAGCTGATGACCTTTAGAGTGGCCTCGTTCATCCGGCCCCCGCAGTAGGAAGAGATCGACCTGGTGTCGACGATGTTAGCTTTCCATGCATCCTTTAAAAATACAATATACGGTTAACCATGGAAGAGAGTGACAATAAATTAGGCGTACGTTGGCAATTTTGTTGGATTCCTCATCACCCTTCTTAGCGGCGACATAGGCGACGACCGACAGCAGCACCACCAACACCTTCAACATGTTGGACGTACTGGTTTAATAAGTGTACCTATGTTCTAGAAAAAGAAAGGTGGTAAAAATGGAGGTTTCATGTTGGCTACGGCGACATTAAATAGATGAGCGACTACAAAAGAAGTGCGGCGGAATTTGATGGAAATATAAATCTATTCGCCGGGAGCAATATTTTCAGACCCGAGTTGGTTAAGTACCAGTCATACTGTGGCTGGCGGCCGGACAAGTGCCGGGTTGGGCGAAAAATCCAACACAGATAGTAGACCCAATATTAAAACAGATGCTTACTCTTCATTTTTATTGCATAATATTAGTGAAAAAATTGTGCAAGGCGTATATTTCTTCGTTAATTCGGCAGTAGCTGAAGATTCTTTATATAAAACTATTATGCGGGTAGGTTAAACAGTAACAGCCATATATGCGAACTTATTTCAACGATAATGCAATAACATGCCTGCACCTAAAAATAGACTAAGTTTTCGATTTTGTTTAATTTCGTGGCGTGATTACAATACTAATGACCATACATTTATACATACGTACATGCAGTTTTTATTTACTGGTCGCAGCACCAGAGACACTTCCATTCGCCTAACGTACAGAGGGCGCATACATAGTGCGAAAACAGATGGAAACGGTAGAATATTATGTCTAATAATATAGAGAAATAAAGAGATATTAGTAAACAAAACCACTTTCTGATTTCTAAAAGCTCGAGTTTCTGTAAAATAAACAAGCTAAAATATTTAATCAACATTTTGTAAAACAGAATAAAATAAAGTACTACATCACTGATGTTAACTGCAAATTAATCATTGAATTAGACGCATCATCCCTTATAAAGTGACATTCGCATTCATCCTTTCTGTTGAGACTCGATTAATTAGTTCCTTAACGATGAGTAGATAGGTCACCCAAAATCAAATGATCTATAAGCAACGCTCACGATCAGCTAAGAAAAATGATAGCGGTCAGCAAATTCAGTGCATACGTACCGTTACCAAAACCGGCCTATCGAATGAACAGAATCCTCCAAGAGTCAGCGAAGGGGGTCGAGTTAGCATCATAGTTAATACATTGTTCAAGTCTGGATGCTTCGAAGCCTGACCAGAATCCTGCAGATCGTTCCATAGTTTTTCCATAAACATCCGCATCTGCACAACATCCATGTCAGGTTTATATATACTACAAGCTACACATATGCTGCAGAATTCACATAATGCACAATTTGTTTGCAAAAAAAAACGACATGAGCTCTCGTTACAGTAAGCCACTGTAAATCAACGTAAATGCAACGTAAAAGGCTGTTAATTCACCGTTAAGTCCCTGAAAATCCATGTTTGGCAATGTGCACATAAAGTAAATCAACGTAAATGTAATGTAAAAGGCTGTTAATTCACCGTTAAGTCCCTGAAAATCCAATGTTTGGCAATGTGCACATAACGTAAGTCAAAGTAAATGCAATGTAAAAGGCTGTTAATTCACCGTTAAGTCCCTGAAAATCCATGTTTGGCAATGTGCACATAACGTAAGTCAAAGTAAATGCAATGTAAAAGGCTGTTAATTCACCGTTAAGTCCCTGAAAATCCATGTTTGGCAATGTGCACATAACGTAAATCAACGTAAATGTAATGTAAAAGGCTGTTAACTCTCTGTTAAGTCCCTGAAAATCCATGTTCGGCACTGTGCACGTAACGTAAATCAACGTAAATGTAATGTAAAATTGCTGTTAACTCTCTGTTAAGTCCCTGAAAATCCATGTTCGGCACTGTGCACATAACGTAAACCAACGAAAATGTAATGTAAAATTGCTGTTAACTCTCTCTTAAGTCCCTGAAAATCCATATCCGACACTGTACACATAAAGTAAAATAAAAAGATTTAACGTAAATACCATGTAAATCAACGAAAATCAACAGAAACACCGTGTTTGGAAACTTTAATCAACGTAAGCAAATTAAATCAACTTTAATGTAACGTAAAGGTGATGAACCAATGTTAAATTCTGTCAACACAGCCATGTCTGTGTCCGGCAAAAAATTCATTAGAAATCACCATGATTGCACGCAGAATTGATAACAACTATTTGTTATGCCGCATCACCTTTATGGTGTCTGCGTAAACCAATATCAAGCAGCGGAAGTAATCATAAATGTGGCCTAAAAGCGTCGGTTACCATAAAGTACATTCGGCTATACAATCAACCGTTGTTGTTTGCAGAAGTAGCGATCAGAAGGTTCTGCGCAGTTTTCCGACCGCGGCGTTTGTGTTGTGCTGCTTTGTTGGAGGATCCTGGAAATAAAATAAAATAGGAAAATATTGTTGCTGCACAGTAAAATTTCCGAAATTTACGTCGTCGTAAAATCATTACAATTTAAAAGAAGTCAGTTTCCCCAAGACCTTTTTAAATGCTATGTCATAAAATTTATGCAGTAAATAAAGCTGTGCGTTATATGGATTTCCGAATCTAGAATCAGTAGTGTGCTGCCAATATCCTAACCTATGCGATGGAAGGCGTTTTGATGATATTTCAGGGATTGTGGAGTGGTAAACACAGGCTTTTCGAAACAATCGCTGCACACGTATCGCATTTTGTGTATGCCGCGTTGATGTAGTAGCAAAGCCGCTCTTGACTGGAAAACTTTGTTGCAAGAATGAGTAGTGCAGACGTGAAGGTGAAGCAAATCGCTAGTTTGGTCTGGGCGGCCTATGGAGACGGTCTTTCTTTTTTCTGTCTTGTTTGGTTTTCAGGTTTGACAGAAACGTGGGACAAGAAACCACGGAACACATCATCATATATTAGTTCCACTGAGAAGTTGACTGACGGCAAATCACGTATTCGGCATAGCGTTTCTTGAAGAAAAACCCCGGGATGCATTTTTAAAAACTTTGTAGTTGGTAGTTTCCATGACGTGCATTTTTTCCCAACTTTTGGAGGAAAACGTATGGAGTTTATGTATCTTATATCAGCTACGGTTGTTGCTAAAAGACGGTCTCGCAGGAGCTGGCTCCACTGATGCAAGGCTGCCGTAGTTTCGTCCCTTTTCATCTTTCGGCACTTGAATAGACAAAACAAATACATTAAAACCGTTATGAGAATAAAGTACACGCTTACCCGGTTTCTTAGTGCCAAAGAAGCGTTTGTAACAGCTAACCAGTGTTCGTCAACAAAGTTGCGCGCCTGTGATGCAGAGCCTCCCAGATTGTACACGCTATGTAGAATTCCCGGACCCAGGTACACTACTGTATTTGGGTGTTGGATGAAAAAATGTGGTTGGATTTTGAACTTGGCGAACAGAGCTCGAGTGCAGGAAAAATTCTTGAAGCGATACTCGTGTCCACAAGCGGTGGAGCCTACAAAGGTTATAAAAAATTTGGGAAAATTAGCAGTGAAATGCTACATACCATCTTTGGAGGCAATATTCAGCGAATCCAAGTAGGCATAAAGGAGCACCATGTTACGGGTCTGAAAACCTGGTACAACGATCCATATTTTCCAACCCGGTCCTAATGAAGTTAAAGGATGTAAAAAATAATTCTGCTCATTGAAATTTATTATGCGTTTTAAAAATTAGTGGGAAACGGTACCAAGACGCTAGTGAATAAGGTTGGAAGCGCAGAAACAGGGGAAAGTTTTTTAGACAGTGGTTGTCTATCCAAATGCAGCGGGGAAAGGCAATATGTGTTGTGGGTAAAATCCCCGAGCAAGATAGCTTATGAAGAAGTGCTTTAAATTTCATTTTTAATACCCAGTATGTAGTTACATGTTATCCAGAATCAGATCTATATTGCCACGAATGGGATACATCAGAGCCGGCAAACCAGAAACGAATGACGAAAATCAATATTATTTCTGAAAGCCCGTAGTCGAAAACCCGGCCAGATAGAATTCATGTCTTTCTAAACCTATCCCGCTTCGAACGCCAAAGCGGAAGAGTTTGACTATCTTCACCAACTAAATTATTAAAATAATAATTATCGTCGTGGTATGTTTTATAGCCAGGCAGTGTTGCCAGGTAAATCAACTAAAATACAATTAAAATATGAAAGTATTTTCCACTAATTAAAATATCAGAATGAACTTATTAGCAGACCGTTATTATGGTAAGAACCTCTTCATATCTAACGCTGTCATCGAGGACATTCATTTCTAAAAAAGTGCCGGCCGAGCAGCTATCGCTACACCATCCTACTGCGATTGTGTGATTGTCTGTTCAATCAGTGATAGACAGGACTACCGTCACTGTTCAGTGCACAAACCCGTTAGTTCAGCGAGTGACCGAAATATCACTATATCTTGGTTAAAATAGCCAACTAAGACAGTGAGTGACCGAACTACCACTATGTAAAGCTATGTGAGCGGTTGACCGAGCTGTCATTACTATCCGATACACAAAGCCCGGTGGGTGAGCGGGTAAGCGAGCTACCACTGCTGTCCGGCGCAGAAACCCCGTTAGGTAAACTAGTGACCTAGCTACCACTACTGTCAGTGCACAGAACCCGATAGGTGAGCGGCTGACCGAGCTGTCACTAATGTTCAGTGTACAGAGCCCATTAGGGAACGAGTGACTGAACTACCACTGCCGTCCGTGCAAATAGCTGACCGAGCTTCCACTACTGACCGGTGTAGAGAGCCCGGTAGGTGAGCGGGTGACCGCGGTGTCATTAATACGGGAGAGAAAGTCCGTTATGTGAGCGGCCGACCGAGCTACACCTATTGTCCCTGCACAAAGTCCGTTAGGTGAGCGGGTGACCAGGCTGTCACTACTGACCAGTGCAGAGAGCCCGGTAGGTAAGCAGGTGACCGCGCTGTCACTACTGACCGGTGGAGAGAGCCCGGTAGGTTAGTGGGTGACCGCGATGTACTAAAACGGAAGAGAAAGTCCGTTAGGTGAGCGGGCGACCGAGCTACAACTAATGTCCATGCACAAAGCCCGGTAGGTGAGCGGCTGACCGAGCTGCCAATGCTGTCCGGCGCAGAAACCCGCGCGGTGAATGAGTGAGTGAACTACCACTGCTATCCGGCGCAGAGAGCCCGTTCGGTGAACGAGCGACCGAGCTACCACTACTGTCCGGTTCACAGAGCCCGATATGTGATGCGAGTGACTGAGTTTTCACTGCTGTCCAGCGCAGAAAGTCCGTTAGGTGAGCGGGTGACCGAGCTGTCACTACTGACCGGTGCAGAGCCCGGTAGGTGGGCGGGTGACCGCGATGTCACTAATGTTCAGTGTACAAAGCCCATTAGGAGATACGAGTGACCGAGATTTAACTCCTGTCCGGCGCAGAAGCCCGTTCGGTGAACGAGTGACCGACCTGCCACTGCTGCCCAACGCAGAAACCCGTTCGGTGAACGTTTGACTGTTTGACTGAGCTATCACTACTGTCCGGTGCACAGAGCCCGTTAGGTGATACGGGTGAGTCGGGGTGACTGAGTTTTCTCTAGTGCATGGCGTACAAAACCGGGGAGGTAAGCAAGTAATCGAGGTACCACTACTGACCGGACGTACACTACCGGGCACACACCACTTTCCAGTGAAAAGAGCCAGTGAAGTGACGAGTCACCAAAATACCCGTAGTGATCCAGTGCACAGTCAGTGGTTTGAATTTCTATTTCGGCTTTCTTTTTGGGTAGGAAATATCGTACAAATTATCTGTATGTACAGCCAAAGGGAATGCTTTCAAGGTTGAGAAAACCATGAACTGATGTTCATATAAAATTCGTGTTTGCCCTATCGCATGTACCGATCATGTTTCGACGAAATATAGATGTTATTCTAATATATATTTATTCAACTTCAAATACATGTAAAATGGCCATGGTCCAAAGAAACGCGGAGGCGAAGCCGAGGCTGCTTCTTGTACTTAATAATGTTACATAGTGTGTACAAAAATTATATAACACAAACGTACCGAAATTAACAGAAATGCTGCAGAACAGTTCGTCCTCAACGTGTTCTGCAGCAGTACTGTTGGTTGGAGCAATCAATAACCAAGGCAATGATAATCCCTCCCCTTCTCCCATGAAATTACTGAAAACAGCCTCAAATGCGGTATGGCAGTAGTTGATATTTGGTACGTCCTCCAGGATGCAGCTGTCTTCAAAACTGTGGGCGTTAACGAGTAGGCTAGAGCTTGAGGGTAGATGACGCTTTTGCCGGAAATCAATTCGACATAATTCCAAATTTCTGCGGAATCATCGGCAATTTTATTCATCCATTCGAGATCTTCAGCTCTAAAAAAACAGTCAAAACAGAGCTGCTAAATATGTGGTTATTATGAAATATGGTCAAGATGAATGCCAAATGGCTAAGGTTTACTGTAATGGAAAAGTAGTGCCAATTGAGAGCAAGCGTTTTTCACCGGAATTATTATTACCGACTCAGGTACACGACTTTAGCATCCCCACATTTACGTTATGGGGTGGTCAACGTTAACAATGACCGCTCAAAATTTAAAGATATCAATCACTTCTGGTCTTTTATCATACGGTCGACAGCAAACTTTAGTATGCGGTTATTAAGTTTTTGACATTTTCTTTCTGCATTTAGGCCGGCTTTCAGTTCAGCTGGAGAACGAATGCTTGTAACGGTAAATAGTCTATTTAAATTTCTTACCTAGCAGCAAAATAGCAGCATTGTAATTTAAATACTTAAGCTTATGCCAGACTTTTATTTTCACCATAGCGCGCTCAAATGTAAAGCCTATAATAATACAATTCCCTTATAAATACATTTTAATAAACCCTATAAATGTAGTTGTAAACAATTATTTTTTGCAGTGAATTATTCTTGACTTATTTTTTATGCGCATTTTGCGCGGGGTCACCTACTTTAATTTTACGAATTGGCTATGCGCTTCGACAATCGAGGCGAAAGTAAATCGGCTGTGCGCCCCGCACACCGAGCGCAAAGTTAATTGGCTAAAGAGCCTGAAATCTTCAAAATTTACGTGAACACATTTAATTTTTTCAAGAGATGGGTATTTTTTTAAATTTGAATTGTAGGTGGAAATTCTACCGCTTGGGCATTGACAATATACTATACGTAAGGTGTGAGGAAAGTAGTTGCCGGTGCGACGCCAAATAAATTTTGTTGTACACAACGTCGTGGCCACTTGGTTTACTCCAATCAACATGGCTTTGGTAGCTGTTTACAAGAGTTAGTTTTTTAAATTAATTCATCATGATAAGATTTGTGGCTGAATTTATAATAAAAAAAAATTGTGATTTCCGGTCGGTGTATGCTGGGCTGCGCTAGCTTACATGTGCCCAAAACCGATCACAGTCAGCCATATATAGGTCTGGCTGCTTCGATCACAACGTCGTTTTATTGTTTTGCTCCTATTACGGATGAAGAAAACAATGTGATACAATCAAAAAAATGTTTGTTACTATTTTAGCTATAACGGAAGCACTCAGATGTCGTCAATTGCTATGTATCCACTGTCAATGATGAGGCTTGGCTGCTTACCTAGCGTGCAACGGCTGAAATATATCAAGGGTGCGGCTTTGATGACAGTGCCTGTTCAGGCAACCTGTTAATCTCCTACGCCAATGCCCAAGCGGTGGATTTTCCACCAGCTGTTTTTGAAAATGCACAGTTTTTTATACAAGAGCTGTAGAATTTCGACGGATACTGAAATTGTTAGATACTCACATAAAGTTATCACTGATTTAATTTCAAATTTCTGCCATGACTGCCAATTTACATACACTTCGTAGAACTTCACGTTATTTTTTGAATGTTTTGTGAGCGATGTGGCTCTGTTATGGTGTGTTTTACCAAAAAACGAAAATTCACTGGGCAAAGAGTTATCTTTGCTTTATCTAATGCATGTGTTGTTCCGGGAATGACGATAGGTCTAGCGTTTTAAAAATTGCGATTTTTACTGGTGGTTTTCCATCTAGAAAACGCTGTCGGGTTAACTTATAAATCTAACGCGAGGTCTATTTTCCACAGCTGCACGGTTCTGGTGCGAACGCAAGTTGGAAATAGAGAGTGCGAAGCAACGAACGAGAAATATAAAAAATAAGACGCAGGCAAGAAAAGAATAAGAAATAAGAATAAGAAATACGAAATACGAAAACGAAATGCGGGAAAGAAATACGAAAAAGAAATAAAGATAAGAAATACGAAAGCGAAATGCGGGAAAGAAATAAGAAAAAGTAATGAGAATAAGAAGTACGAAACCGAAATGCGGGAAAGAAATACGAAAAAGAAATAAGAATAAGAAATGAGAGTACCAAATAAGAAAACACAAGAAAACAAAAGATCTAAGAATAAGAAATAAGAATAAGAAATGAGAGTACGAAATAAGAAAACATAAGAAAACAAAAGATATAAGAATAAGAAATAAGAATAAGAAACGAGAGTACGAAATAAGAAAACATAAGAAAACATAAGAAAACATAAGAAAACATAAGAAAACATAAGAAAACATAAGAAAACACAAGAACTAAGTATACTAAAAAAGATGACAATTCCCCGATTAAGGCGCATGGACTGATAATTAAAACATCAATTTTTTGAATTCTGTTAAATGCGTATGTGTGGAAAACATTGCAATTTTTCAATCAAGCAAAATAAAATAAAAAAAGAATAAAAAAAACAAAATAGAATAAAATAAAATCAAATAAAATAGAAAAAACATTGACTGATAGGAAAATAAGTACGCACGATTACAATCAATAAAAGAATCCCGACTTACGAGACGTGTAGATTTTGGGCTGCCAGGGAAGACACGTTTTTCCTTGTCGCTGCCGTGTCACCTTCTTCAATAATGGTCCATCCGCAATTATGAGAAAGGTTAATGCGCCGGTGCGCGTCCTGAGCACCCACTGGATAAGGGACATCACCCAAAGTCGAACCCTTTTTCATGGCATTCTTTAGCCCGCTGGTTTCAAAGTATGTGTTCCACTGTGATGGGACGGCATTAAAATCGATCAAGAATGCTCCAATTTTTTCGAGCCAGATTGCACAATCTTTCTCACGAGAAAGTGTGCCGAAACACTGTTTATAAGCATTGCAAAATTCTTCTCTGGTCAAGTTCAAACGGGGCCTTCGATAAGCTCCGCCATGGTTCGAATTAATTGCAACTTTTTTCGCACAACGACTGTTTACTAATATGGACTGTTTCTGCTAAGAGACGATAGCCACTGCTTGCGCTTTTGGCAGATGAAGAAGTGAGCCGGGAAGTGCAATGTTGGACTTCTTTGTCTGAAACAGTCTCACTGTGCTTTGCGATTTAGATCCAGTCATCGCCTATCTAGCCAGAGCTGTTACATTGAGAGCAATTATAGCGATATTAAAATGCAGAAGAGAGCTGTTTGTACGCCTTCCTATCTTTTCCATAGCATCTTACAAACGAACGACTGCGTAAGAGGCTAAAAGGCTATCAGTGCAGTTATAACAAGCCAGGCTCTGGAAACTGAATCCATACATCAGAACCATCAAAATCTTTCCGTGTGGCAGAGCGACATTGTGAAGAACTGCTGCCGGTTGTCGTAGGTGGGAATTTGCTGATCATTGTATTGTCTTATTTCCTATTTTGTCATTTGCGCGTGCTCTTTATTTTGGTTCTTACCAGGGCACCATTAAAATCTTAGTTTTTGCAGAAACAGTGCACCATCGCAATATAATTAAAAACCAATTTCATCTGCTGAAGGTAAAAAAAGCGTGGCCAAACAAAATTAATCTGAGTAGATAGTATTGCATACAGTATACTAATACAATAGGCAGACTTTGTACATTTTGCAGTTCGCTTGTTTTCTTTCTTTCTTCCCTCAAACGCGTCATATATGGAATAAAATTACTTTTTAAACGTGCTACATTAGTAAATCTGCCAAAAACCAGATTTTTTCGTACTAACGTAAACCAACTAAAATACTATACTGAAGTATTTCCCACTAATTAAAATATCAGAATGAATTTAATTAGCAGACCGTTATTACGACAAAAACGACTAAGTACATATCTAACGTCTGTCTGTTCCATCAATGATAGACCAAACTACCGCCACTGTTCAGGGCACAAAGCGCTTTTTCAGAGAGTGACCGAAATACCACTATATTCTAGTTTGAATAGCCGCTAAGCCAGTGAGCGACCGAACTACCACTAGCTATGTGAGCGGTTGACCGAGCTGTCATTACTTTCCAGTGTACAAAGCCGTTACGGAACGAGTGACCGAGCTGTCATTACTTTCCAGTGTACAAAGCCGTTACGGAACGAGTGACCGAGCTGTCATTATTGTACAGTGTACCTGAGATACCGATCCACCAGTCTACCACTGTAGTCGAGTTGACAAAGCCAAAAGGAACGAATAAAAACGATGAAAACAGAAATTCGAATCGACCGCCCGTGGACAACAAGAAACGCAGAGGCGAAGCCTAGGTGATCGAGGTACCACTACTATCCCGTGCAGAAAGCGCATAGGTAAACTGGTGCACAGAGCCCGGTAGGTGAGCGGGTGACCGAGCTACCACTGCTGTCTGGCGCAAAAAGTCCGTTAGGCGAGCAGGTGACCGAGCTAACACTGCTGTCCGACGCATAAACCCCGTTAAGTGAATTAGTGACCGAGCTACCACTAGTGTCCGTGCAAGGAGCCCGGTAGGTGAGCGGGTGACCCAGCTAACATTGCTGTCCGGCGCAGAAAGCCCGTTCGGCGAACGAGGGACTAAGCTACCACTACTGTCCGTGCATAGAACCTACGAGGTGAGCGGGTGACCGAGCTGTCACTACTGTCCAGTGGACAAAGTCTGTTAGGGAACGAGTGCGGAAGGTATCACTACTGTCCAGCGCAGAAACCCAGTTAGGTGAACTAGCGACCGAGCTATCACTACTGTCCGTCGAACAGAACCGTTAGGTAAGCAAGTAATCGAGTTACCACTAGTGACCGGACATACACTGCCGGACAGACACCACTTTCCAGTAAACAGAGCTAGAGAAGTGACGAGTCACCGAGCTAGTGATCCAGTGCACTATAACTGTTTCGAGTTTCATACTTTATAGACTGATATTTCGGGTTTCTTTTCGGGTAGGGAATTTTTATATCGTAAAAATTATCTATAAGTACAGCCAGAGGGAATGCTTTCAAGGTTGAGAAAATCATTACATGATTATCAATTTTTTCATATAAAATTCGTGTTTGCCCTATTGCATGTACCGATCATGTTTCGTTTCGTTTCATGTTATTCTAATAAATATTCATTCAAATTCAAATAAAGTGGCCCTGGACCACAAGAAACGCGGAGGCAAAGCCGATGCTGTTTCTTGTACTAGAATATTGCACTGCAAAATTTTAAACTTATACCGCTTTATGAGTACTTTGTGCAAAAAATGATATCGCCTGTAGAATGCTGTCTCTATACTAAAAAAACTTATTGTCGTTTATCGTAAAACGTACTTGTTGAAAACGCATTAAGTTTCAAGATTTAAGTGAGGACGAATTTCTAATTGTTTTATCGTAACAGTTCAAGTTTATTGATCGGTTAAGTTAACAAACCAAAAAAGGATACAATCAAAATTTGATAATAAAAAAATACAGCAATACAGAGTTAACACCACAATAAGAACGTTAATCGGCATGGCAATATTATCAAACGCATAAAACATTAACCAGAAAACATATAAAGACATGATTATACGTTTTTCACCGTACATACATTCCATTTTGCATATGCAACTACGGCGTTCCAGTCAGATCGTTGACCATTTCTTCCATCGAAAACCCGGTGCCATGACGCATTTCTTGCTGTCCAAAATGTGACGCCAAGAGTTCGTGACGGCGCAGACGATGGTTACCTTCGTCTAACGGCAAAAAACAGGGACGTTTTGCGGCCATTCGTGGTTCTCGCGGGGCAGATTCGCCAGTTTCCAACATTGGTTTGCTAACTGCACCGGCGTTAACTTGGATGCCGGACGCGGGATTTTCGTTCAACGGTGTCAATTGGGTAGAATATCCATGATTCACTTGGTGTGAGCGCTTAGTCAGCGTTCCGGCCGATGTTGCCGCCTCAGAGACATTTTCTTGCGCGACAGCTTCTTGGGAGGAACCTGGATTTCCCTCCTGGTTATTCGGCATAACGTTTGTAATAGCAGGTGGTACAAACGGCGGTGCATTCACCGCTTCGCTCATGTTGAAACTATAAGCCGTGACACCGATGACGAGGAACGGTACCAATCGCCATCGGTTCTTAATCCTCACGTTGTTGGTCATCTCCGGTATGTTCGTCGCAAATTCATAAAATTAAATTGCTACAAAAAAGCACAGTCATTAACAAAAATTCGATTTTTGTGTTACATTAATTTTTAAATACATAAATTGTAGAAACAACTTTTACCCCGATGAAAAAATCGTCCTTCGCAAGTGTTTTGAATGTCGGTGAACATTGACGATCCAGAAAATAGCTTCAGCTCTAAGTACTCGTAGCGACGTTTCAGCTTAGGAGGCTGAGGCGATAGATTGGATACCACGTAATGCCCCCCGCCACATTTGACCTTGTAATCATCCGTCATCTATTAAAATATCAACCGTGTAAAACCAAAAACCTTCAGCCAATATTGAAAACAAATCTAACTACAAAAGCATACATTAATAGGATTGCCGGCCCTAACTAAGGCTGAAAGTAAAGCAGTCTTGGGTTTATGATATTTTAATACAATGCACATAAAAAGTATAGTGTAAACGCTTACCCATCGTATGTAGTCGACTATTTCTTTCTCGCTGTAGAGTGCAAAATGGCGGTTGATGTCCATTAGGAAACACTGGACGTGGATACTCTGCCCGAGAAGCAAAATATTTTCCATTGTCCTAACCAAGTGGCGGTGAATCAGGAAGCGTGAAGTGTTCACAGATTGAACGTTTCCAAAAAAATGCGCACGTTCGAGTAGCAGCTGAATTAAATAACAGGATCGCGGTACGTTCGACAAAACCAAGAGGAAAGCAATATATGTGCTTCATTTTCCATTTCTAACTTGCACGTTAAATGGCTGATATAGAAAGACTTTAAGAACTAGATGCATGACCTTCTGAGTGCCGATCAACAGCCCCTGTGAATTTTTGCAGTCAAATGCACTATTTCGCAAATGACGGGGTCAAAATGTCGTACGTGCCGTCACATTGCAATTGCTTAAAAACGACTGTTTTTATCGTCTAAAGCACATTATCTGTTTGATAGCTGAACCGTGTGCTGACTTAGTCTAAAGCGTTCTCTTCTCACTAACGTTGAATAAGGACATTTAACTTCAACTTCAACTTCGAAGTAACTGCGATCATGCAAAACCAGGCTTTTGATTTACAGTTTAGTTAAAGAAGGTATTTCATTTTTGGTACTGCAGACCTTATTATTCTTTTCGGTAACAACGAGTTAATATTTAGAAAATTCAATGAAACTGTTATAAGTTGATCATACATAGTAAACAGAGGTTACAATTTTACAGAGTTACAGAGGTTACAAAGGAAACAGTGGTAATTTGCAATCTAGGATAGATGACAATACCGGCTTTCACGACGATGATGAATGGCACCCGGCTATTTTACGACATCGCACCTTGCAGTAAATGACTTGGTCAGGACGTTTTGAGTTCTAAAGCGCGATAGTCATAATACCATTTTTTAAACTATACCATGCATCTGGCTCTGTCAGATGAATAAATTAAATTACTTGCTGCCTGCAAGGCAAAATACGGCTTATCACAATTTTAACTTCTGCTGTGGTTAGCCTTTGGGACTCGCGCTCCAAACGGAAGCACTTTTTATCAATGAGGTGAATGTGGGCTGCTTCCGAAGGTTAGGTGTTAATAACAAGGACATTGGCTTGTTTGCTGCATGTGATCTTTTGCTAAACTAGACAATCTAGCTTCTAAATTTGTTGCACTGACCTTATCTTCGGTTGGGACCGCTCTCGTTTCTTTCCGTACAAGCAAGCACAATTAATTTGCAATTTTAAGTTTTAGTACTGAAAACTTTAGATCCTCTTTTAGAAACCAAATTATTTGTAAAAATTGATATGTGGAGCGCTCATTTTTGTGTTTAAATAGCGCAAATTCCTTGAAAGGGGTGAACTGTTTTCTTTCTTCCATTGCGAACATCACAGGAAAACATATTGCAGAAATTCGTAACTCTTCGATTATTTTTAACGTGACTTTTGGTAAGTATTTCTTAGTACTGCATGCACTAATATGCATTAGCTGATAAAATTTTGCTATGTACGGTACTACAAAATTTACAGTAAACTCCAACACCCGTTTGTAAACTCCATGCACTCAGCCGAGCCCCGTGTGTATTCAAAAGGTCACCCGTGCACACAGCCGTAATGTAAAATTAAAGTGACAATGTTCAGGATATAAGCGGTCTGGCGGAGAAAAAGACACATAATCGAACTGCTTTACAAGCTTGCGCTTTGAAAACTACTGCGCATCAGTTGCGTAATTATTAGCGTTTGACATGTTTTTCAAAGTATCTCGATGCCTAACGTGATTTTGTTTAAAGCTCCTACGGTTTACAGTTATTGAAACGCCGTTGTTTATGACATTTTGTATCCCGTAAAAGGATGCATGTTATGTTTTAACTTAGAAGGTTTGCAAAACGCACTATAGAGGGGTGATCAAAACTGCCTGCGTACAAAAGGCAAAGTAATTTGTCTCGCTCAGAAAAACAATTGCGCTAAAATATAATCGTTCCGGCCGAATTTTATTAATCAAAATCAATCAGTGGGAAAGCAATATATGGCCGAAAACCAGCCATATAAACCATATTAGCCGATTTTAAAAGGTGTTACATTTATTCAGGGTAAATCCCGTGAATGTTCAGCACACAAAATTTCAGAAATACACTGGCGACATTGGCAAATTAAAAAAGTATGAACGAACATACGCCGGATACAATAACGTAAATAAACGATAGGGCGGGCGGTTGCCAACAGCATGTTGCTTAGATGGAATCCTGTTCAAAACGTTCCACGAACTGGGTGTTGCCTGAAATTAATTCGCATGTTAAACCGCACGCAAGTTCTTAAAAACGTTTTGCAAATTAGATAATAGTCCAGAGCAGCTGTTACACTGCATCTTGATCAGCTAGTAAAATGCTTCAAAATGAATGGTAATAAAATAAGTCATTGTTTAACACTAACAAAAGCAAAAAAAAATGCATTTCCTTTGGCTCTCACCTTTTTACGACGACTAAGGATTGCCGCGACGCCCATGCAGACAACTGCTCCCGTCACGCTTCCAATGCTAAGGTACACTATATAAATCGTAGTGGAGCGGTTATCTTCTGGCAAAAAAGTTGGTGCGATAAAGGTCGTGGTCCCTTTTGTCGAGTTCTCTGGCACGCTTTTCTGGGGGATAACCGTGGACTGTGTTGCTGGCACACTGTTGTCTGTAGTAGAGACTTCCGCAGGGATTGAGTAAAAAGTATCCTTCACGACTCCTTGGGATCCAGATCCGCTTTCGTATGCACTGTTGGCAATCGCTCCTGAGACCGCACCAATTACTGCACTGCCGATAGCAACTCCAGCTCCAGCCTTCAAAGCTTGTCCGAGCATAGGGACGTTGGTCGCAAAAATCTTTTTAAACCGACATACTATCGGCTTTCTCTGCCGTCCTGCCAGGTTCTTGCCCACGTTGTTCAGTAAAGGACTTCCGGGCCCGGCTGGCTGGGGTACAGGGCGAAAGGGGTTCCGTAACTGAGGAAATTTTGGCATTCTCCAACCCATCGGCATTCCAAAACCACATGCACTGGAGATAATCCAAGAACTTAACACAGCAGCCATTACGAAGTATTTCAGATCCATTTTTTTCAACACGAAACGTACGACCACCGTGCAACAAAGGTCAAACAGAAAAAGGTCAACTGATTCGCTCTTGTCAAAAAATATCATGAAGGAACAAATAACCTAACGTTACTGTTTATGCTTACATTGTAACCAATCATTAAAAGGCCTCCCGTTAAAAGAGTTCTTAAAATGCAATAAGAAGTACCGATATCAAAAAAACAAGCCAATCCGCGCAAATTCGAGTTTGCGTCATGGTAAATTGATAGTGACTCATAAACTGGTACTACGTATTTTTATACTAGACTCCGGTTTCCGGACCAATAAACGCACCGGAAGTATTACTTGTTTATGGACCAACCATGAAACGGTATTATTTCAATATACGATTGTTACGTTATTATTCATTCTAGCATTACTTCAATTCACTAGTACCAGCTAAACCTAAAAGCCCCATTTATTACATCCATTCCTTTTCGCACCGTGTTTGTAAGAGGCATCCTTTTAGAAATAATATGGTGTATGTTATTAGACAACGTAATATTTTTTGCATACTCCAACATTAATATCTGACTAGTAGACCCCGCGCAGTTTGCGTGGAATAAATAGGCGTGATTGAATACAAAAATAAAATCAAAACTACGAATAGTAAATAGTTTATCATTACTTTTCGTCAGCAGAGCGTAAAACAACATATTTAGACCACCTTCGACTTGGAAACATAAAATTTTTACTCCCTGAAACGTGCCGTCTGATTTTGTTGAGAAAAATGTTGTATTATATCTTTTGGTGCGTTGCAGTCTGCAAAGGCAATTTTAAATTTAATGGAAAGGAAAGCATGCCGTTTATATGTGTGCCTGTGTTATAAAAAAACCTCTTGGACAAAAAATCTCTAAATCATTTTAAAACATAGCTTATTCCGACTTGTCTGTACTGAAAATACTGTACATGCCCTTTTCCCACCGAAAAATTTCCACAGGGCTCAGTGTCTCGTTTATATTGCTACTTCGCAAGCTCCGCTAGCGCCGCAGCTTGGCGTCGCCTGCGCCTTCTATTTAACTGACAAACCCTATTTCAGTTTTCTAAAAATCTCGTTGTATTTGGAAAACGACACATTTGCCCATGATTCGCACCACAACTTAGCCACACTTGATATTTTGGTCTACTGCTACCGAGAAACGGCTCCTCGATAATTGTAAACAGTCTGCCGTATCAATCACGAAGTTGTAGGACCCTGCATGCTATTTAAAAATTAAATAAAACCCTAACACAACATGTCGGTGCTTTCTGTTTTCTGAAAAAATTGGTCTGTGTCCACTGTGAACGCAAGCTAAATGCTCAGACTAAAAACGTTTTTTTAATTCGGCATCAGCCGGAGAATATGATCATGCCAGCGCATGGTCAATTCAGTGGGCATAAAAAAATCAGAAGTCATCAGCATGGAATCCGGTGATGGTACGGTTTGCCGCCGCTGCAAGTTGAAATCGAAATCGTGCCGCTGAACCTTTACGACAGCGATTTCTCTGATGTCGTAGTGGTAAAACGGATGCTGCAAGTAAGACAGTGAGCGGAATCTTTTCGTATATGCGCAAAAAGGGACTTGAGGAGAGTTAAATGGTCTTGCAGGTCCAGGCGACCTTACCCATTGCAATCCCGAAGCGCAGGAAGTAAGGTGCATACAGAACTAACAAAAGATATAACAGCAGGAACGGAATGTACGGCTCTCAAATGCTGTACGGCTCTCACCAGTTCGTACTGTTGCACAAAATGGCTGTCCTTTTATGGGTTAAAAAATCTCATGTACTTACATCGGCACCAGAAAAAATTATTGTACTACATATTATCAGAATCTATCGTATATCATATCAATCACAAAAATGCTTATAATAAAAAGGGTGCGAAAAGGGGAGTCCATAATATAGGGGGGTTTTAGGGGTTGTCTGTAAGAGTACCCTTAAATTATACGTGGAAAGAAACAGAATTTTGTCCACAAAATGTCTTGGACTTTCAAGTCGGGTTGCTAATTTGAATTTCAGGCGCTCTTGTTTGATATTTCACCTTCAACATTTTTTCACAAAAAAAATTTGCGATCTTTTTGTGTGTTATTGCATGAAGCAAATTGCACTCTTACTTGAGGTATTTAGATTGTTGAATTGTTTTGTTCTGTACGACAATTTCACATTCGCATTCGGTAATTGTGGACATCATTTATTTTAAATTGATTTACACCACATTATTACCCGACATGGTTTCAATCCCAGAACAAAAAAAGAAAACCAGTAATATGTAAGTTAATAATATATCAATGAATATCAGTGAATAAAAACATGTCAATCAGTATGAACGAACATGAGTCGAATGAAATGCAGGAAGAAAAAATCCACAGCAGACAAATTTTACGCAGATAAAATAAAAGTTAATTGCGTTTGCCAAAAGATGCCAAAACATTTTGAATTGGGCAAGTGCAAATATGACCGTAGTCAACAAACATGTTGCTACTCGCAGGTGACACGTAATTTTAAAGAATTTTCCGGCAAGAATTGCACAGCCGAGTCTGACATTTTGTACGCTCAGGCCAAAAAACCGGATGGGTCACCTGACACTTCATATGGTAAGATTGTTGACACTGCTTGCATTTGTAAACCGGTAAAGGTTTTCCGGCTTCCTCAAATCCCTTGCACTCCGGACAACATGGTGACTTTTTCGGTTTGTGTCGCTTCGGGGCCATACCGTCTGAACTAACTGCCACGTCCAATAATCCGTCAACTTCTTTCGATCCCGCTGGAATCCGTTAAAGAACCGGCTCTAGCCGCACAAAATAATTGGAATTTGATAGGGTAAGAACACCTCAGATTACACACCTGAAGATACCCTAAATGTAGCATTCATTTCGCTGGTTTCCCGCTCTGACTGAATAACGATCGGGAGCCCACGCTTAAACCAGGTGGAGGAGCCTGCAAACAATATTCAAACATTTTTAAATTTTAGTCTCACCGAATTGTACAAAACGTTTTTACCATTTCGTCGTTGCGGTCCGGACTTTTCTCGTCGTCGAGTGTTTCCATACCCTCTTGGATTGCTGGTTCCTGTGGCTGCATTTTTATTAAAATCGTGATTCCGGGCTATTTTTGCTTATAATACTTACTTCAGAAGGCGTTGAACCAGAATCACTAGCAATTGCTGATACATCTGGTAATATTACTTGTCTGGATTGAATATCCTGAAAAGCAATGGTTTTATTCGTACGGTTTCTTCACGTTCGGCTCAAGAATTTATGAGCCATCTCGTGTTTTTTATTGTCGACAATTACCGTTTGCGTTCCTTCATAAAGATTTTCGAGTTGGGTTGACGTGTGAGACGGAATAAACGTTGCCGGCAGTCGGGTTGCCTGAGCGGATTTAAACGGAGATTGGACAGCCTTTTTCCCAGTCGTGCCATGCTCGCTGTAAATAAGTCACGTATTTCACAAGGTGACCAAGGTCGCCAGCAATAAACGCATTCTATTGCTATTTATTGACAACCGCTCTTTATTGCTATCATTTTTGAGTCTACATTAATACCTAGAACGTTATTAACAACAAAGCAGCTGCTGAAAGAACTATGTAATCATAAACCCGTTCAAAGTTAGCGCTAAACCCTTATGCTAGCATCTTACCTACACTTACGTTAGAACAAAACACTGTTTATTTTGTTTATTTAAAAAAATCTATCTCTTCCTAGAAATTTAATTATTTCTAGCATAATTAGGATTTGCTTTGGAAGGATTATATTCCGTAAGTAATTAGCGTTTGCCCCGTTAATTTTACCCATCACTGCTCCCGGAAGTGAACTAGTTCTTGCCGATAAAAATTCTAGCTCTTCGTCCGTAAAATGTGATTTCAGGACACAAATGGCGCGTTGAACTTTGCCAGATATTCCCACGGGATGAGAGTTAACGGTGCCTGGTAATTTTTTCAAATCCGAAAAATCAAATGCACAGCTATCCGCGTGAACATTCATCAGTGGAGTAAAGTCTTGCTCCCTAAAGGCCACATACGGCAGACTGCTGGTAACCGCGAAGCATTTCTTTAACTAAAAAAGCAAACAATTGTGTCTAAAACGAGTCTAGTCAAAGATAGTAATAAACACATTTAAAGGATATTAGTTGAGTTTATGCCGTTTTGTAATCCATACCTCATCAGGAGCTGCTCCCCGAATTTTGTGTATTACTTCACAAATCCTAGCTTGCAAGGCCCTATCAAAAATAGCCAGCGATGGCCCAATTGTGGTTTCGGCAGTGTATTCATAGTAATACTGCGCAACAGGAAGTAGTTGTTGCATTACGAAACCTTCAATTTTAGTTGCCCACACATCCCATCCGCATTTTTTCACAAACTAAAGAAACAACATTAACAGCAACAAAATCTGTATTTTCGGTCATCAGTTAGTCCTACCATTTCTGTTGCTGCCACTAACATAGCATAACCGTCGACAATACGATTATGGCTGTCCGTCAGGATCGGCATTGCCGCTTTTAATTGGATATCGAAGCTCATGCATGCGCTGCATGAGCTCTTCGATATCGTGGTTGGTCAGGTTTAAGATGGCCTCAAAGAACTGCGAAGCTGTTTCTCTCCCGTGTGCAATTTGGCGGAATTCTTCGCGCGTGGCACTTTTGAATTCCACAAGCATCGGTATCACTACTGCTCGGCTCAGTGATGCGAAGCTTAAAAAAGTATTGTACATTATGAAGCGCATATATCTAGATGCTCATGGTGGAACTCACTTTTTGCGAAGCATGGAAATGGTTTTTTCATTACAGGTGAAACAAATTGTTGTCCCAGGAGTCTGATTCGAGTTATGTTTTAGCACTGGTCGCGCTTCGTAGCACTCCATGAGTGCGGTTGCGACGAGGCTTTCGTCTTCAGCGTCATGAACGATTATTGGGAAGTGGTCTTCGGTGTAACGCTCCCGGAGCCTTGTCAACGTCATATCTTTGTAAATGCAGATTTGCTGAGCGTTTGCTCCGCAAAATGATGTCGAAACGTTGGCGTTTAAGCTTTTCCCTGCGTTTCGGGGCCCACACAAAAGGAGTGCTGGAACGTGACCAACGGTTTTCACAAGAAGCCGGTAATGCAAACTGATGATGGAGGTGTGGCCTACAACATCCGATTCGAATTTCAGTTAATCTCGAAACACCACTTCTTCAGTATCAAAGACCTACCGCAGGTTAACAAGAAGTTCAAAAACACATCGGGCATGCCATCTCTTTCCAGCTTTTCTCGAACCACTTCAAGAAGATGGCACGGTTCTGTTCCGGAATAGATTTGCAACGGGATGATATTAGTCAGCTTCGAATAATGCGACACCCAAACGTATTCTGATTGATCCGCGGAAATCCGTTCCACTTTTCCAGCATTTCGTTTGTAATGCAGATTAGGCCCAAAAATATAGGTTTCCCCGTCATCTTGAAGGTTACGGTGTTCTGCCGGAGGCTTATCTGGAGTCAGCTTCCGTTGGGAGCAACGCCTTAAGTAGTAATCGTAGGCAAAATTAAAGTATACCAAGAATAACTTGGTGTGCTGATTAGTTACTTCAGCTGTATACTGTCACGAAAACTGATCCACTGGATCCTAGAGTTATGACCATTTTAAACCACAACCTTTCTGCTAATTTAAGTTCATGATTCCGTAACTCCGATCGTGTAAATAATTCAATATTAAATATATGTTTTTCCTGAACCAGCAAGCAATAAAACCGCATTTAATATTTCGGATTTCGATAAAAAATGAACACTAAACCTTATACCATTTAATTATGCTGACCAAGCTTATTTTCTTACTTGTCGTATTGGGTTCGCTTCCAAACAATATATGAATTAAGCTTGTCCCCATTCAGCGATGGCGCGAGTAACGGCGGCATGCCGGGAGTGCTTTGGATGTCTGACAAAAAACGCTGAACACTTTTGAAGCCGGACGTTGTCAAGTAGCAAGACCTAAACAAATTTTCATAACTCTGAATGCCTTCAAAAAGACGAAATATTTGCGCAACTCAGATTTACCGTTCACAAAACTAGAAAGATCAAGCTAACGTAGCCAACCTCTGTCGTAAAAATTTTTATTTGAACATGATTGCCTTTGTTTATCGCAACTTACCTCCCATTTTGAAGGTTGCAGGTTTTTATTTCACACAACCAACCACTTTCTAGAGATTCCCCTTTGCACACACCTTGAGTAATTCTCAAAGTAAACCCAAGAACAAAGGAAGTCTTTGAGTCATGCTTATCCTTCTCGCCGTAATATGTGCAATGATCTTTTTCATACCAGTCAGTTGTTCCTTTAAAAAAACTTAGCGCCATTTTTTAAACAAATTGAAAGGTTAAGCAGTTAACGGCATCTTCAACTGAAACTCGAGCACAGTTAACCGCTCGCCTTTTCTAGATATGTAAAATGATGTATGCATCAAAAGCTTATAAGTCATGCGATGACCGAAGATATCATATTGCCGGTTGGTTTAATAATGCATATGGAATGCTATCTTGCGTTCACAATTTTCCTGATTCGCTGTTCAGTACAAAATAAAGACGTACGTTGTGAGCTGCAGGCTTGCCTTAGTAACGCAGAAGCTACGTTTTTTCGGCTACTAGAGCGCTATGTTTGAACATTTTGCAGTATATTCTGCAACATGCTTTTGCCCAGTAATGAGATTTGTTGAACGATGAAAATCCTTCTATAAAATCCGTTGAGCGGCAGTTTTAACTGCTTTCAGAAAGCGTTGTTTGTAACACTCCTGTGTAACTTTTTTCTCAATACTCCTAATTAATTATGGCTTCTTTGCATTCACTAATACCTGCACTCAGAGATGTTCCGAAGGAGATGCCTGTTGAAGCAATCGCTTTTGTATGTAGTTCGGTTAATCATACTCAATATTATTTTGCATTGTTATTCTTTTTCTTTAGATGCTGGCGAAAACTTTTAACGTAGATGAAAAATCTGCGTTGGCAGCTTTGAACGAAAAAAACTGCGATGTTACTACCATATTCTGCAACAAAGATTCTGCGCAGTTTGTGCTTTGCCCGCCCTTGTACCAATGCCTAAGCAGATGCGATCCTTTGAGTTTTAAAATAACTCAGGGAACAAAGGTCAGTGCTTCTCAGGTACCTACGTACCTACGGTTTCTACGACAAACTTATTGAACACAAGTTTAATCAAATATGTTTTGGTACCTCAACATATACAAAACTGGTATATCAGACTGAATACCTGTAATGATATTATGTTGGTTTCTGATTCCATTAGGTTATATTGTACTCGATTGACGAACACCCGTCCGCATGCACCCATTTCATATTTTACTGTACAAAATGCGGCAACAGATACTCTTATAACACTTATTACGTGAAATCTTATGGAAATCGGTTTCTTTATCCGGAAGCTCGGCTTTTCCTACAAGTTACGGGAAAAGTGTTCTGGAACAGGAAACTTGTCGATCTCTTGATTAACTCCGTGTAAGATCTCCTCGCTCTGTTATAATTATCAGGCTGTCAGGCTGCAAATTTTTGGTTTTCTAGTCTGCATGGCCACGTAACTTTCGAATCCTTTGCCGAAATCTGCCGCACAACTTTTCGATTCCCGTTCGGTATGAAATTGAACTGAAACATCTGAACTGGAAAACCGTCTTTACTTAAACGGTGTTATTTCAGCGTTCAAGAAAAAAATTGTGTCCAAGGCGTTTTTTGTGAATGAAATTGAACTTGACTTGCGCGAGCGGTGTTTGACTTTTGCTTTTCCTGACACTAAACTGGACATACTGGAGGTCAAACAGTTTCTTGATGGTATCCGACAAAAAGAGTTGTATCCACACAGCTGTTCGGCTACTGGAAAACGTCGTGGATGCCCGTTCCTGGTTGTGTTCGATGGCATTTGGAAGATTGCGCACCGACACTGCGCGATGGTAATGAAGGTAATTTTTTTTTCAAAAAAAAGGAATGAGGAAATAAACTGACACGTTTAGCTCCTAAAGATGTCATTTGTAGAACTCCATCAATATTGCCCATGTCAGGTTGCCTTCCGTTTGTCCAAATGAACCTAAATGCGGGCAACTGTATTGCGACGATCATGCTGATCTAGCAAAAAGCCATAACTTGCCAATAACTCGGAACGGCTAACTTTTGGAAATGGCTGGAGATAGCATTGTGCAGCTTGCTCTGGCTTGTAATCCTGATAATAATCCACCTTTCGGAGAAATTTTCAATGAAACTGATTCACAGACGGCAATTGTGCAGAAAGAAGTGTTGAGTAATGAATTTTATAACGACTCTCCATTGCTAACCGGCCCTCACAAAGGTTGCGGTAATGCCAAGGTCGCGCTGCCATGGTGCCGAAAAAATCACGGCGAACGAAAAACTGGCGTACACTACAGTCGTGGGTACTTAGTGTTCGTGCACGCTTGCGGTGCTGTTTCCAGTTTTTCGCCACTATACAAGTAAGTACAATTTTTCAAAACTTCATAGTTTGCCGACGGAGACTGCTAAGACAGTTCATAACTAACGTACATAAAGTAAACGCGATGGCATATTATTTTTCTAGGTCTGAATCTTTGAGCCAGGTGTTTGTTGCGGCCACAGAGTGGCTTTCAAAGTATGTCCTGAAACTTGAATCTGGTGACCGGGAAAAGCTGTTCCTATGCTATGATAACATGTAAGTATCGCACATCACCATTATTTTTACAATAAACCCATTTGCAATAACAATAAAGCCATTTGCAGGTGCAACTTTGCCAGGCTCAAGGCCATGTCTGAACCTTTACCGGAACCGTTTCCTTGCGATTTGTGGAAAAACGTCAACAAAATCATCGATAAGCTGCATATTCAAAATCACTGTCGGGAACAGTGTCGGTCAACTTTCAATCCAGATCAGTTCCTTACTCATCATCCAACGTGCGATAAATTCAATACCATGGCGGCAGAACAGACGTTTGCTTGGTTAGGGAAATATAAGAAGCAAATGAATTCAATGTCCAAAGAAAATCAAGCTTTCTTCCTACATCGCCTCATTAAGCGCAAAAACGAGTACAACGAATCTTGCTTGAAAAATAATGTGACACCATTGTTTGCTGGTAGGCGTACTGAGCTTGCCCGTCTTGGCCTTGCCTAACTTGTTCAACCGCATTTCATTGCACGTAATTTAAATGGGGCGTTTGATCCTCCAAAGACCGCCACCGAATTTAAACTGCAATGAAAATCTTATAAAAATCATTATTTCGAAAACTTTATCGCTATTTTGTTCTCTTATGTTTTTTTAATTTTTTATGTTTTCTTATGTTTTTCATGCTTTCATATGTTTTTTTGGTTTTCTTTGTCGATAATTACTTTTCCTCAATGTTACGCCGTTGTCGTGTTTTGCTGGGGTGTTGTGAATAAACTTGGCATGTGGAAACCATCGGAATTAGGATAAGACTTACAATAAAAATATCAGCAATTCGCCAGAAGGAAACCTAATATATAAATTATATAGAACCTTATCTTTTTTGCTAACTCAACCTACATAGAGTTGACATGCTTGAGGATGCAGAACTGTCATCCTGAACTTACGTTGATTTCCGTTATGTGCACATTGCGGAACATGGATTTTCAGGGACTTAACAGAGAGTTAACAGCAATTTTACATTACATTTACGTTGAGTTACGTTATGTGCACATTGCCAAACATGGATTTTCAGGGACTTAACGGTGAATTAACAGCCTTTTACATTGCATTTACTTTGACTTACGTTAGGTGCACAGTGCCGAACATGGATTTTCAGGGACTTAACAGCCTTTTACATTACATTTACGTTGATTTACGTTATGTGCACATTGCCAAACATGGATTTTCAGGGACTTAACGGTGGATTAACAGCCTTTTACGTTGCATTTACTTTGACTTACTTTATGTGCACAGTGCCGAACATGGATTTTCAGGGACTTAACAGAGAGTTAACAGCCTTTTACATTGCATTTACTTTGACTTACGTTATGTGCACAGTGCCGAACATGGATTTTCAGGACTTAACGGTGAATTAACAGCCTTTTACATTACATTTACGTTGATTTACGTTACGTGCACAGTGCCGAACATGGATTTCCAGGGACTTAACGGTGGATAAACAGCCTTTTATATTACATTTACGTTGATTTACTTTATGTGCACATTGCCAAACATGGATTTTCAGGGACTTAACAGAGAGTTAACAGCAACTTTACATTACATTTACGTTGATTTACGTTATGTGCACAGTTCCGGACATGGATTTTCAGGGACTTAACGGTGGATTAACAGGCTTTTACGTTGCATTTACTTTGACTTACGTTATGTGCACAGTGCCGAACATGGATTTTCAGGGACTTAACAGAGAGTTAACAGCAATTTTACATTACATTTACGTTGATTTACGTTATGTGCACAGTTTCGGACATGGATTTTCAGGGACTTAACGGTGGATTAACAGCCTTTTACGTTGCATTTACTTTGACTTACGTTATGTGCACAGTGCCGAACATGGATTTTCAGGGACTTAACAGAGAGTTAACAGCAATTTTACATTACATTTACGTTGATTTACGTTATGTGCACAGTTCCGGACATGGATTTTCAGGGACTTAACGGTGGATTAACAGCCTTTTACGTTGCATTTACTTTGACTTACGTTATGTGCACAGTTCCGGACATGGATTTTCAGGACTAACGGTGAATTAACAGCCTTTTACATTACATTTACGTTGATTTACGTTATGTGCATATTGCCGAACATGGATTTTCAGGGACTTAACAGAGAGTTAACAGCAATTTTACATTACATTTACGTTGATTTACGTTATGTGCACAGTTCCGGACATGGATTTTCAGGGACTTAACGGTGGATTAACAGCCTTTTACGTTGCATTTACTTTGACTTACGTTATGTGCACAGTTCCGGACATGGATTTTCAGGACTAACGGTGAATTAACAGCCTTTTACATTACATTTACGTTGATTTACGTTATGTGCATATTGCCAAACATGGATTTTCAGGGACTTAACGGTGAATTAACAGCCTTTTACATTGCATTTACTTTGACTTACGTTATGTGCACAGTGCCGAACATGGATTTTCAGGGACTTAACGGTGGATTAACAGCCTTTTACGTTGCATTTACTTTGACTTACGTTATGTGCACAGTTCCGGACATGGATTTTCAGGACTAACGGTGAATTAACAGCCTTTTACATTACATTTACGTTGATTTACGTTATGTGCATATTGCCAAACATGGATTTTCAGGGACTTAACGGTGAATTAACAGCCTTTTACATTACATTTACGTTGATTTACGTTATGTGCACAGTTCCGGACATGGATTTTCAGGGACTTAACGGTGGATTAACAGCCTTTTACGTTGCATTTACTTTGACTTACGTTATGTGCACAGTTCCGGACATGGATTTTCAAGGACTTAACGGTGGATTAACAGCCTTTTACGTTGCATTTAATTTGACTTACGTTATGTGCACAGTTCCGGACATGGATTTTCAGGACTCAACGGTGAATTAACAGCCTTTTACATTGCCTTTACGTTCAGTTACAGTGGCTTACTGTATCCAGAACGCGCATCTATTTTTTCCCTAAACAAATCGTGCCCTATCTAGAATTTTATATCATACAAATGTATAAGCAGACCTAAGCATAAGTAAGGTCAGATTGACGCGACACGCTGAACTGTCGTATGAAGCCGCAGGCTACTAATAATTTATTACAAGCGTGAAACTGTAACTTAAACAATTTCAAAATCAAGAACACTAAAAACTGAATTGTGTATTTTGTGAAAGCGCTAGGCACTCAAAATGCTGCTTAGCAAAGGTTTTGTTTTATTTAGGAAAACAAAGCGAGTTACCTTTAAGTTACCGTGGCTACTTTGCAAATAAATAAATAAAAGCAGTATATCTATATACAGCTTACAAGTTAGGACTAAAAAGAAGCATAACCACATACCCAGATATCCGTTCGCATGTGGCAAATGCACTTGTACGACAACCGAATATTTTAGCTAATTGTAAGTTGTACAGCGCACTGCGTCGCCTGCGCTCGGAATGCTGTGGGTGGGATTATGCGTCTTTTTAGTCCTAACAAGTTTGGTTTGTAAGCTGTACCAGTAAAGCGGTATGTATCGCTTTAGCAAGTATTTATCAGCGCTAACACACCTGGTCATGGAATTTTATCGCCGTATAGGTAGGAACGACAATCAGCCCCCCGATATTCCAGACCAAAACAGCGGCTTGGCAGAATAAACGCTGCCACTTGTACGGACTACCATCTTGTATGGCCGTATGGAATGCGCTTAGATCGCACAAAACCACCGATACTTGACTGATAAGGTGCATCAGCATGATGAGAGAAAAGCACTCTTCCAATTCAAAAACCACTCTTCGGGTAGCAGTACACAAACCTTCGATTCTTCGAGCAAAAACAACGATAAAGCCACAGTTCTGTATTTTTCTTCGAACAGAGGTCAGGGTTAACGTCATACAGTCGAGAAATGCGCAGTAGGTGATGACTGCCAGAATCCACAGAACTACCGGCACAAACATGGTGAGGTAGTAAAAGGGCATGTACACGGTCACATACGGTACCGTGACCGGTGCCGGCCAGATGGGCATCGTTGATCGTGCCACATCGTAACTGTCGCTCAGTTCCAATAACGTTTGGCTCAGCAGGTACACAGGGTAGGATACAAAAAGCAAACGATTTTCATAGCGTCTGCATACGGTTTTGATTAGCGACAGATCTTCTTTAAGAATTTCCTGTACGCTGGAGAAAAGCAAGTTAAGCATTCCCAATAAGCGCTTAATTCGCATCCGGCGTCGATAGATGATTATCGCGGTGATCATTATCGTTAGCTGGCGAACGCGGTACCGCGATGTCTGAAAGAGTCGGTCCAAATCGTTGGAGCTCTCGGTTATTATGTCCAGGCCGAATTTTATTTCAGCGCGGGTAGTGTTCAGCAGTGCCGCCACGAAACCTGCCATACACAGAAAGTGTACTATTCTGGCAATCCGGTAGTGCGGTTTCTTTTCGGCCAATGGTTTTGCGGATTCCACCAACATTTTGGCTTTCCCGTGGTCGCTTTGTTCTTCGCTATTATTCATTTCAAACATGACCTGCAGTAACTTGGCGCATGGACCGTTTTCCATTACGAACGACTATTAACAATTCTTATAAGTCCAACGAAATTGTTAGTTCGACGACATAAATTATAAAGCATAACCTACGATACTTGTACAAGACTCCTATTTTGAGCCACTTGTTTTATCGGCACTGAAGCGCGGTAATCCACGGTTAACACTCAGGTACAGGTACGTCTGGATGGTCAAATTTAACAAACATTCTACAAACGCCATTCCGTTATAGTTGCAACCATTACAGTAATGTGGTCGAATGTTTTGATAGAGTTGTTGTAGATTTTTCTGAGTACTGTATGCAATCAAGCGATTAGAGTTTCCCTAATTTACTGAGTTGAGTAAGTTCCATAAAGCCCAGGAGAAAACGGAAAGACTTCCCAGATCTGCCTCTCTATTTGTAATAACCCACGGTGCCGCTAGTGGGTATTGAGTGCTCGGTGTTAATGCCACAGTACATAGTGTAGAAAATACTATAATTTCAATTTTTATTGCATACAGATAGGGTTCTGCAGGACCCTGTTATTTCATAACATATAGCCAGCTAGATGCACGAAAAGTATAAGTATTTGCCGTCCACAGCTTGTGAACCTAAGTTACAACACATGGAGTCACACGCCATGCTAGCCTGCATCGGCACTTTCTGTAGGGAGACCGTACAGTGTGCCTGGTACTAATGGTAAGTATTCTGATCCGTTGCCTTTCTAACCAAACGGTTTCTTGCGTTTGTTTTAAGCAAGTTGCACTTCTTGGTTCTAACGAAAAAATAGGCAGTGACCTCAAAGTAGCACCAATATTTAGCGGTGAGCAAAACCAGCTAACTTCATCCCCAATGGTCAGCGTAAAATATTTTCAGGGTAACCGATCTTTCAAGACGTGCAGTTCATATAAATAATCTTGCTCGTTGAGTCCCGGTTTAATAAATCTTTGACGACAAGGAGGTACGTGACCCAAAATCCCAGAACCTAAATGCGCGACAGGAAATATGAAACACGTATGAAACCATTATGGTGGTAGAAGGGGAGTTTTAGAGAACCAGCGTACCGTTAATAAGACCTGCCGATCGAACCCAGCAAAGCCACCAAGCGTCAAAGACAGGGGTCGAGTTATCATCGCAGTAAGGATGTTGGTCAATTCGGGATACTTCGCAGAATGACCAGAATCGTGTAGACTATTCCATAATTTATCCACCAGTGAATTCCACTACCGAAAAATAACAATTATGATCTCAAGATTCATAAAGTAAAGTGGAACCATAACGTACAGTGTCATGAAACCCGATCGCTGAAAATGTTGGAATGACAATCAGCCCAATGATATTCCATAGTAAACGTCCGGCCTCCTGGGCCAAACGCTCCCATTTATGAGCGTCCTTATTCTGCAACGTTTCGTTAAATTTGCTGAGATCGCATAACACCAGGAACGCTTGGCTGATCATGTGCATCAGCATTATCAGCGAGAAGGATTCGTCTAACGAGGAAACCAGCGTGTGAACCGTAATACAGATTTTCTCCAGTCCCTTAACGTATCCCAGATTTAGCCAGTCATCGCGATATTTCTTATAAAGGGCGGTAAACGTTAAGGTCATGCCATGGAGAAACGCGAAGTACGTGACAATGCCTAGTTGCCAGAAGAAGAAGGGTACACACATGAAGAGATAAAAAGCCGGCATATACACGGTGAAATACGGGACGGTGACCTTTAGCGGCCAGACAGAAATCGTTGCCATCGACCAAAGTTGGCTGTCGTACAGCTCGAAGGAAATCTGGAACACGGCAAATGCGGTGAAGAATACCAACAGCGAACATATCTGACATTTATAACTCAGAGCCTTAATCTTATCCATCTGCTGCTTTCCCAACAGTTTCTGCGCAGTATCGAAGAGCACATTCATCTTCCGGAACAGTCGAATTATCTGGATGCGTTTGTGGTAGACAATTACGCTGGTAATGAAGACGGTGGATTGGCGAACGCGATACCGTGCCATCTGGAACCACGTCTCCACGTTAGCATCCATTGTGACAATATCACTTGCGTATTGGGCAACAGCGCGAATAGTGGATATAGACGCGAGTACTAAGCCGGTCAGACAAAGGGCATGGATTAAACGGTTTGACCAGCGGCGTCGTTTCGGTTCGCTCAACGTTTTCTCCGATAAAGCCCCACTGTTTTCGTCATCATCTTCTCCTTTGCTGGGATATTTTCCGAAGAGACCCTTGAATATTCTCGCGCATGGGCCTTTATCCATTCTTCCGTTCGCTTATACGGTAGTACCAGGAAAAATACAGAGAGCACAACTTCTTCTACATTTAAGCTGTCACGGTGTAGCCGAACTTGTTTGGCGCATCGTAAGTCTGCTTCTTGCAAGATCGTCGTCAGCGCACCAAGCTTGTTAAAAGTTCACAGATCTAGAAGCAGCGCGATAATAATGCTTCTTACTTCCTCTATTGGGCTGGTTTGCGCGCGTCATGGGTTGATGTAATATATCTATCTGCAAATATAATATTCCATAAAACAGACCGGTGCGTCCCAGGTGACCTCCGAATGACGTACGGCAGGCTGTTCCAGGAAACTTGTTGAACTTCGCGTCATACTGGAACCTGCGTTCCAGTAACGGCCCGCAAAACAAAACAATGAAGTGTTAGCACTCATTTCCATTACATTTTCTTGTTGTTTCGTAGCACCTGTTAGTATGTTTCATTGCAAAGAAGACGCCTGGATCGCCTGATATCTTTCTACACGAACTACGATGCCTTATTTGACAGACTGCGTTATTTTCTTCACGAAAATTAATGTACAATAGCACTTTATGGTATATACCGGAGACTTTTAGTGTCTGTGTATTGTCAGTGGCATTTCGAGAACACGTATGAGTATCCTGATTTAACAAACAAGCGGATAGCAAAACTACATAATATCCCAATAACAAAAATATGTAATAACGAGTAAATCATTGGAAAATGCTGAAATCAGACGATAAACAACCACTGCAGATAATATTAATTTTTAAAGTACTGTAATTATAAATGCTGCGTACAGAGCTATATTTCTCTGTAAGTTTCGTTGCAGTGTTGCATAAAATGCGACTCTCGACCAACTAAATCTTTGACGATAAGGAGGTATGTCATCCAAAAACCGGCAATCTAAGAAACGGCAAAAAACGATTTCAGAAGATTTGCATAGTATACATGTGAGCGTTTAGGAAGCAAAAATATCGCCTTATTTCAGGGACCTTGCAAATTATTATTGGTCTTGTAAAACTTTTTTTAATAGCTATGGATGATACGGTACAAACTAGAGTATGTAAATGATCGTACGAACAATGTAACTTGTAACTAGCTAGTACTGTATTTTGCCGTTATTTACCGTAGCGAGAATTTCTCGGTCAAAAGCGCAAAATCCACCTAAAGTGATCGTAACAGGTTTTGTCTGCATAACCGTCAGGAGGTTCGCAAGGTTGGGATAATGTTCCACGGAACGTTTTGTTTGTTGCATAAGCATCCAGACGCTATCCACCAGCAGAGTGCACTGTGCGTGTACAAAATGGCTCATTTAGTGCTTAATTAATGAAAAAAGCGTTTACTTATTCCGACATTATGCCAGCTCCGATTACAAACCTCATCCAGGAATACAGACGCCAGATGTGTTGGATAATAAATTAATCCCAAAGCGTTCCACAGCAGAATTCCGATGAGTTCCGGCAAGAGCTCCCATTTGCGACTATCGTTACTGCGAATGACGTTGTGAATGGCGCTCAGCTCACAAAGAACAAAAAATGCCTGGTTTACGATGTGCACAAGTAAAATTACTGAGAAACATTCCTCCATCATAGCGGTGACCTTTCGAAGAATTAACAGTGCATGTGTTATCAGTTGAACATCCGCCGGCTGCAGCAAAAATCGTGTCTGAATCTGCCCGCGCAAAGCTCTTACAACACTCGTAACGACGTGAAAGGGGGTACATATCGCATTTACGGCAACAATCCAAACGCAGATTGGAAATGCCATCATTGCGTAGAATAACGGAATGTACGTTGCGAAGTACTGGACTTTTCCTGCTAGTGGCCACAGATTAAATAGAGCGTCAGATCCCTCTTTAATCCAGTCTACACATTCCACGAGAAACTGGCTCAGTACAAATCCCGAAAAGAAAATAACAAGCAATCTGCGTTCCAATTGGCGCGAGGTGGCTTTGATTTGCAGCATTTGCTCGTCTCCAATAATTGTTCCAGCACTGTTGACAAGATGGCTTACACTGTGTAGGAAATGCGATAATATTTTACGCTTTTGGTAGATAACAATAACAACAACGAGGACAGTTATCTGGCGTAGTCGGTAGCGGGAATACTGGAAGAGGGTGTCGAGGTCATGCGTTGCTGTTAGGACTTCGCGACCGTAGTTCACAACAGCCCGGACTGTACAGAAAATAGCAGCTACAAAACCCAGCGTGCTGATGCTTCGTAGTACTAAGAGAAGGAGCCGCTTATAACGTCTTTCTGAGACAGAAACCTTCGCTGGTTTTTCGTCGTCTGGGCCGACTGGAAAGTCCAAAACCATCTCGAAAAACGTTGCACATGGACCACTATCCATTGTGGCAGATACCTATCCGAACAAGTTTTCAGGCGAGAATTTGTGTTTTATTCTAATACAAACGAATGGTGTAGAACTGGATCCCGATGTTGAATGATGCATGTTTAATATCACCTATTATGCATATCAGTATACGGTTGTTTTCTTTGATGAAAATTGCGTTGTGGGTCAACAGAGACGTAAAAACCGCTGAGTATTACTGTAATTGTTTCTTTAGAGTCTTCAGGGAGTGCAGCAGTATCAAGGGACTGACCATGCTTGAGTGTATGATGGATTTCCAGTGCTTTTGCGAGCACAAGTTGTATACACATATACAGTAATTATATTCGTGGCATTGCACTACGAACTCCCGCAAAACGAGCGCAGAAGTACTTACACTACTACAGATTAGATAGAGCTTTGACTTTCCTTGACAGAATATTACAGTATTTGAAGTTTTTTACATATTCAACGGAATTTGTAGCAGGTTCATAGCCCACGCGCTATAGCGCAGAATACAGACAATAACCCATAACTTCATTCACATACAGTAAAACTGTGTTAGAAGAACATAATGCGTAAAATAATATTATATACCGTATATCAATATTTCCTTGTGCACAACTTTACAAATACAATTAATCATAAGAAAACATAGTGAAAACCATGCAGTTTAGTAAGTACAGTTATAGCTGTCCCTTTGGGTAAGACTTGAATCTATCCCGACTATATCCTTGACAATAAGGAGGTATGTCATCCAAAAGCCAGCAATCTGCAAACAAATCAGTGCATGATAAATAACCGTTGACGAAGAGTAGGACCCAGTTATAAAAACCAGCTGGCACAGGTACTTCGACAAACTCTGTAGTCATTTCGTACGCACCGTAGCCAAAACCTGTCGGTCAAATGCACAAAATCCCCCTAATGTGACCGATAGCGGTTTGATCAACATGGCTGACAGCAGGTTGGCAAAGTTGGGATAATCTTTCACTGAATGCACCTTTTGATGCATCAGCATCCACAAATTGTCCACAAGTAAATTACTCTACGGACGACAAAATAGGCAAGGTGATTTACACATTAAAGCAATAAATAACTAACAGCTCTTTCTGTAGATACATATAATTATCTAGACGTGCCTCTTCATGGAAAGCTGTTGCCAGATATACTGGAAGGAAAATGAATCCCAGAGTGTTCCACAACAGGATCCCGCTGAGCGCCGGCAAAAGTTGCCATTGGGTATGTTCCTTGTGACGTATCGCATTATGAACAGCGCTCAGCTCACAAAGAACAAACAAGGCTTGATTGACTATATGGATAACCATAACTATGGAAAAACATTTCTCGAACCCAGCAGTGACCTTTCGAAGCGCAATCAGTACATCCGTTATCGCTTCCACTTCTTCGGATTTCAAAAACAAATTTGTGTAGAATGATTTGCGAAGAGCTTTGACAGTGCGTGTAATTACTTGTAAGGCCGCAGAGTAGGTTATAACAACGACGATACAAACGCAGAGTGGAAAGCCCATCATAACGTAATATAACGGAATATAAATTTGGAACATTAACATGGTGAATGGCAACGGCCACAGATCGATTGTCATGGTTGGGCCCATTTGCATATAATCCACCCATTCCACCAATAGTTGGCTTAGTGCGAATGCTGTAATGAAAATAATAAGTAAACGAATTTCGAATCTACGAGAGAAAGCTGATATTTGTTGTGCCATCTGTGTTCCAAGGATTTTTTTGGAGCGGCTAATTAGGAAATTGAGTTCTTCGAAAAATCCCGGTAAAAAATGACGTTTCTGGTAGAGCGTGACCACAATCATGACGATCGTTATCTGTCGCAAGCGATAGCGGGAATACTGGAACAGTGTGTCGAAATCATGTTTTGCCGTTAGTACTTCTCGACCGTAATTCAAAACCGCCCGGGTCGTGCAGAACAGTGACGCTGCAAAACCCAGCGCGCAGATGATACGCACTGAGCGATTAAGCAGCCGTTTATATAGTATCTTGGAGATGGGTATCTTTTTTGATTCTTCGGGACAACGGACCCTCACTCCGAACACAACCTTGAAAAATCTCGCACAAGGACCGTTTTCCATGGTTAATGGGAAAACACAAAAGCTGCTCACGTGAACAAAGGTGACAGTGCGCCAATTGTTTTAAATACAAACTGCCAGTAACTGTTGCGATTCTGTTGTTACACGTATTATTTGTTGCAAACGTAAACGCCGCGCACTGTATGGAGTGCCTCACTATTAGTGTACCGGAAATGTCCACAAAATACGACACACTATTTATTTATACTTTACTTAATGGACCCGTCTCGCGGGAGATGAGTGACGAAGCAAACGATCACGAGGAGGTGCGTTTGCGTCAATTTAGCGGATCAAAAGCAATGAATACAAACTGCAGCATAGGGTAGGTATTGCGCAATATACGGATGGTGGCAGGGTCAAACTTGTAAACGTCAAGGCCGGTTGCATGATGAATGGGTGGAATTGGTGAACTTTTATTGCGGATGCCGCAGCAGGGCAATATAAGGAGCCCACTAAACGAAGACCAGCATAAACTTATTCTGATTCTGACTTGCCGAAACTCAAAACTTTTAATTACTTTGTGTTACTTAATATACAAGTTCCTCTACCGTCCACCATGAACGGACTTCGCTGCCTGATTGTGCTCGTCGTTCTGTGCACCGTGGTAAGTTCAACAAATCACTAATAATTATTAGAAACCGGTGTTATCTTTAAGCGCTGTACAGTACTTAGAGCTTTATAAAAATTCTGAATTACCGACGTTATATTTTGTTTAGTAAATTGCTATCAGTCTGGCTGACCTTTGTTCGTTTATACACCGGCAAAGACGTTTTTCACACATTCTTGCAGGTTGTCTGGAGTGATGCGAAGCCGTACGATGGCGGCAGCAGCAGCGGTACTCAAAGCGAGAAAGTCGTAACCAACTCCAAGCCGGTCGTGCGCAAAACGGCGGCGAACTGCGAAATCAGCAAGGAACACGAACCCTGCGACTCCAAAAAGCGCCGCTGTTGCCGGCCCTTCGTCTGCAACCAGAATGTCTGCACATTTATGCCGATTTAAATAGCGTCCGGGATGGCAGTCGGATTTTGTTACTCTGGGAAATAAGTTTTTCTGTTTCTTTCCCTGGTAACCGTGAAATTCCGTGGGTTTGTGCAATTTGGAATAATTGCGGTGTATCGAATTTCTCAAATAGCTACTTTTCTGAAAATTTTTATTCTGATACTATTTTCTTTTGGATGGCTGATAACTTTCAGATGCTGTTAAATCAATAAACTGGGAAATGACCAGAGTCTTCACTGCAAAAAAGATACTATTACAGATAATTCGCCGTACTCGCACAACGAAAATAAATGAACCTAATCAGTTATTACCTTTAGATGTTAGGTTAGTTTATATCTATTTGCCGAAAGTTTATAGTACTAAAAATGGAAAATACATAAATATACACGGTTCATATGTCAGTACACTGAAAATAAATGTTTTATCATAACTCAGTTGTCGTTGTATAGTGTGTACTGCTGTTGCGCTTTCGCACGAGATGCAATAACAATTCTTTAACTTCCTGAGTTAGAGCCATTTGTGGATCGGAGTCCTTCTTGTCGCCAAACTGTATCACAACCACGGCGTACGTGGCTACCAATCCAATTATCTATGAAAATTTAGATTTTCGTAGTGTCAGCTCATATGATTATGAACGTAATGACCGATGAGAATACAAGAAAATAACGTATGCAGTTAATATTTGATGTGACCATACATGTATACATAATAAAATTTGTAAGAGCCTGTATTTCTACTCGAGACAGGAAATACTGTACCGCTGCCAAGCAGGTACGGTCAACGGGCATCATCCCGGCGAGGGAGAAAGCTTGCGGTGATAATTTCAGATTTTGCTGACGGATATACAGCGCCATCTTTCCATTGAGGTCTCTTTCGTTTTCGGCTCGATGTCCAAGATATATAACGAAATCACTACCCTGTTTCAAAATTCAGTAAACAAAATTTACTTGCTGTGCCGTATAAACAAAGCAGTAACGAAAACAAAAATTAGTGTGCGACCTTTACCTGCTCCGAAATAAGAATTTGTCCGCATAGAAAGGCAGCCAGGAAAGTCAGCTGGAAACAAATACTGCGGATCACCTGCGGGGTTATGCTCCTCTGACGGGGAATAAAATTAACCACAAACGCTAACCACAGTAATGTCACGAATATTAGTGCCATATTACACAATCTGATGTGCTCGTCCAAATCGCCAACGATTTTACTCAGTTTCATGCGATCTTTGTGTAAATTGTCCAGCTCTGCTTGTAGCAGGGTTTGGTCCCTTCGTATGAAACGATTTTGACCTTTGTACAAAAAGAGGATCTCCACAAACACTGAACACAAAAAAATCTGCACAATCACTGGAAGCATCGAATGTATAAGCTGCAATATGTAAATAGCCTCCAATATGTGTCTTTGCTTGTCCTCACTAACTGACGTTAAACCAAGAAGCTGAATAGTACTGGTAAAAGGTCAATAAGTACGGATTCCCTCGTAAGGAACACGTGAGCAGCATAGGCTGCAAGCGAGATTAACAAGCCGAACTGAATGAGAAGCACGATTAGCTTGTCTCGATTAGTCCAGTATTGTAGTGCCATTTGACGGAATTCGATAATTAGCCGGAAGATTGCCCGTAGGTGAAATATTAGGAAACCGGTGACATACATCACATGAACGCCGCCCAACAACTGACAGGCGATATCCACCAAATCCGGTATGTCTTTGACAGTTTTTATGTTGAAGGAACCGATGACAAAGTAGAATGCCTTGGATGCGTTAAAAGCAACCGACCATAGCACGAACACGATAATGGCGGCCAAATCTTTCTTCGGGGTTAAGGACGGTTTCTTCACAGGAACCAGGTATACGCCCAATATTCGAAAGGTCCACTGCCAAAAGTGTAAAAGAGCGCCGGAAACCATTTGCAGCCAGTTATTAGCACTGCATTGCTGCTTCGAAAGCGTCACGTCTTGAGTTAATAGCGGCATGTGTACGCCTTAGCTTATGAATACAAAAGGCGATTCTCTCATCAACGGTGTATAAAATATAATGGAACCAAATAAAAAAAATTCGGTATATAGCATGTAGTTTCGGATGAGATGTCATGAACGGCAAGAAGGACGCGCAGATTCCGGTACGCAAGCGAGGGTATTCAGCCGATTCGTTGTCTGGTACTGACAGGGATACTCCTTTCCTCGAACCAACCATCCCAGGAAAATTCCGCTATGGGACCAGTAAAACCAATATCACAGATCTAGATCAACACGAAGCCACTGAGCGCCTGCTGTTAGCGCTACGAAGGGACTAACTCAGTGTTTTATTAGTACGACCTCATTTGTTTGTATTTTTATGGATTTAGATGGCTATTACCTAGAGTAGTTATTAACTGAATCTACCAGGCATGGCACTACCAGGCACCATCTGTACACAGCGAGAAGCACGCATACATAATTATGTAAGATATCAACAGAGTACGGATAGATTTCAGATCTACCTTTACATATACATATTACCGCGAGCAAAATACAAAAACAAATTCCGCTATCCACGATACAAGTAAGAAGACCAAATTAATGTCGTAATCAGAATGCCCACGGCCAGGCCGTCTAGAAGCAACGGTAGCAACCGTTAGTGCCTAACACTGTCTACGACTGGTGAACTGTGAGAGAGTAATGTATTCGGTTGTCCCGCCATGGGTGTCATGTTTTTGATACCGGTTTTATATTGTGCCAAATCGTCCCGATTTCGACTACTCTACAGGCTTACAGAATATTATCAAATCAGTCTATAACAAAACCAATGGTATACCTCAATGGATTTAAACTTTATGGAATTGATTTCACCCATAATTTCCCAAGCGGATAAGTTGCGTGCAGAAACGGATTTCATGCGAACACAGACAAAGCACTTGGCTACAGAATGTCATAAAACGATGAAAAAGGTATTAATAAGTATGCAAAAGCTGCATTTCGTCTATGTACCCGAATTTGGCGCTATGTATACGGGTCATTCCCCTGAATTAACGAAACGTCATTGTGTAGCGGTGAAAAAATTTGCACAGCCGGTATAAAAGTCAATGCTAATAACTGGCAATCATAAATCAGTACGGTTACAAATTTCTTTCCATTCTGCTCTCGAAAATCACTCCGCCGCTTGCAACGATGCATGCATCTTTCATTCTAATCGCTGCCCTCCTGGCGGCACTGTCGGTGACCTTTGTCCAGTCGGGCAAGGAAGCGGACTGCTTGGAATGCAACAAGAAGACCCACCAGTGCACCTGCGGCTTCCCCATGTCCGAAGAGTGCCAGCTACGGATGGCGCTCTATCTCCACAACAAGTTCAAGACTGACAACAAGAAAATACAGAAAGAACTCACGGCGGCGGAAGACGACACTTCCAATTCGAACAAAATCCTGGGGTGAGCGAGCACTTGTCGGTGACAAAGGCTTTGACTTTTCTCAACAACCTCTATATAGATCTTTCAACTAAATTCAGCAACCGTGTATACCGATTTGTTGAAGGTAAAAAAGTTTCAAAAATAGCTGCTGTACATAGTCTTTACTTTGAATTAAAGACTTAAAATTTAAACGTGCCAGAGAAATTCGAGGTAGGTATATTACGTTTTTGCCTTGTCAGTGCTGTACTATACATATGCGTGATTTCACCAGTACGGTGGGTACATCAATCTAGCAATCTTAAGTACTCTTGTTGCTCTAAGTAACTATTATAACAGAAGCAGAAAAGATTTATAAAAAATGTTCTTTTCAGGTTTGTCAAGGACGAAATCGGCCATTCAGGATGGATAATGAACAAACTGCACGAAATCCATGCTCACGAGACGTCACCGCTAGAGTTCAAGAAGAAGTCAAAATGCACAGTCTCGTAAACGCTCTTGTCCGTCCACTCAAACTCCAGGATCACGTACCGCTTTTTATTACACTGCAAGGAGGCTTCCGTTTGACTCCGTTTATTAACTTAATCGATGCGTGGGTTATAATTTCGAATTATTACCGTAGTCCTGGAAAATAAGTTTCAAATCGTCTATGCATCGACCCCAGCGCGATCGTCTCCCTCCCTTTATTTCATAAGTAGCATCAACTGATCGCAACCGAGTTACGAATGTTCTTTTCCGCCTATGTTGGAATGTTACTGCATGCCGCCGACAAGTTTTACTTACCATTGTTGTTTTTGCGCTTAAACTTCTTAATGTTTTATCTCTCTACTTTGCTTGACTTCTGTGTTTGTAGCCTACCAGAGGGAGCAACTGCTCCGTGCAAAGGACAATAAACTTCCACTATTATTATTATTATAATTATAGTTTCCTGCACGCTGCACGTATGTCGAAAACTACCCACAGCGAACTGTACACTTTTTTATTACGTCTGCACATTTATACCGATTTAATTCGCTTCCGGGATAGCTGGCGTATTTCGTTACTTTGGAAAATAGTTTTTCTGTTTCTTTCGATGACAACCGTAAAGATTCCGTGGATTTGGTGAATAATAAAACGATGTAATTTGGAAATACCGAACTTCTCAAATAATTTCTTTTCTGAACTCTGAAATTGTTTATTTGGGGCTATTTGCTAATAAATGGCTTATAACTTTGAGATTACAGCAATAAACCGAGAAATGACCAGAGCCATCATTGCAAGAAAGACACTGCTACAGATAAAATATTCTACTCCAAGATAAAATTTACTGTACCGCTGCCAAGCAGGTACGATCAACAGGCATCATCCCGGCGAGGGTGAAAGCCTGCGGTGAGGATTTCAAATTCTGCTGGCGGATATACAGCGCCATCTTTCCGTTGATGTCTCTTTCGTTTTCGGCTCGATGTCCAAGATATACTACAAAATCACTACCCTGTTTCAAAAATTAGTAGAAAAAATTTGCTTCTGTGCCGCATAGACAAAGCGACGGCGAAACTAATAAGTAACTGTATGATCTTTACCTGTTCGGCAATAAGAGTTTGTCCGCACAGAAAGGCAGCCAAGAATATCAGCTGGAAAGAAATCGTGTGGATCACTTGCGGGGTTACGCTCCTCTGACGGGGAATAAAATTAACAACAAACGCTAACCACAGTAATGTCTCGGCAACTAAGACCAGATTGCACAATCTGATGTTTTCGCGAATCACTCCACTGAAAGCAACGATGTACGCATTCTTCATTCTGGCCAGCGGCCTTTTGGCTGCGCTGTCGGTGACCTTTGTCCACTCCACCAAGACCAAAGAAGTGGACTGCTGGGAATGCAACAAGAAGACGCACCAGTGCACCTGCGGCTTCCCCATGTCCGAAGAGTGCCAGCTACGGATGGCGCTCTATCTCCACAACAAGTTCAAGCACGACAACAAGAAAATGGAGAAGGAATTGAAGTCGGCGGAAGTCGACAGTTCCAATTCGGAGAAAATTCTGGGGTGAGCGTGATTAATGCTTTACGCGTATAGCACTTCAGCTATGTTTAGCAACCAACCACTTCAGCTACATATTATGAACAGTCGATCACCCACGTATTCCAGTTGGAGTTGCTTGAAACTTTTCAAAAATAAGTTTTTTACATAGCCTAAACTTTGCATTTGACTATTGGCTTCACTTTGCCAGAAAAACTCGAGTAGAATACCCTACTTGCATTCTTACCCTAGTGATGCATACGTGCCAACCTTAAGTACTCCTGTTGTTCTAAGAAAGTGTTGGAATCGAAGCAGTTTTTGTGACGTGTGCTCCTTACAGATATGTCAAAGACGAAATCGGCCATTCTGGATGGATAACGAACAAATTGCACGAAATTCATGCACACGAGACGTCACCGTTGGAGGTCAAGAAGAAGTCAAAATGCACTGTCTCCTAGGCGTTCTTGTCCGGGCATTAAAACTCCGGTATTACCCGCTCCCTGTATGACACTACAAAAAGACCAGGACGGAGTTTCTGATTGACTCGATATCCCGTCATTTTAATTTCTATTTATATGTGTACTACTTAATACTTTTTTAAATCGTCTAGTTTCCTCGGCGTTGCACGCATCTCGGGAACTACCGTAGCTATACTTTTACACTTGATTAAAATGCGTAAAAAACTGTGCAGACTTAGTCATACTCCAGTAAATCGAACTTTTCGGTTATATCTGCACCACCAACGTTAAGTACCATGGTACAGTAGGTTTAGGTTTTTAGGTTTAAACCTAAAAACCTAATGAAAATCCTTGTAGAATATGTCAAAGGCGGTGCAGCCATTTGTAAACGTACTAAAAGAAGGCGTATTAATTGTACAAAAACGCTACAGTTTTGTTGTAAGGCCGGTCAGATGAAACCACAGTATAGAAGTCCTACGGCAAAAAGGATATTTTCACGCGTCCACTATGAGCTGCAGGAAAGGTCACCGTCGTTTACGGAACCGATTTCATTTGTTTCTGTCGGTTCCTCTCGTATATGCACGCACCTGTACATGCAGGCCTGAAGACAGTCGTGCGAAGTGTCGGCAAGCTGAATCACCAAGCCGAAACAGTTTTGTGGTTATACAAAGGAAAAGAGTGCGTCAGAATATTGTGTAATACATTGCTCAAAAGGCAGCATTCAGTTGTTTATTACTAGTTACGCGAGACTTTAATTGGCAAAACAAAGATAATAAGCCAGTGCAGCTCTCAATTTGAAACGGTTATGCAAAATTAATGCCTTAATGACCATCTTTATATAAGTAATCAGTATCACAATACCATGTATTCACTCGTTGTTCATAAAGTTTTTGTAGGGTTCGTTACATGATCATGTAACATTATGTGAACCGAATTTAGAAGAAGTGTTGTTTTATAATTACATACTTGATTTTTGTATATCTATAGATACTGAAGTATGCCGTCAACAAAAAAATAATTTATAGGCGGTAACAGCTAGTAAGCGACTTAAAGCGAGTGATGGCTGACGGGTACAGCAATTACCGTTATCATTGTGGTTTTTTAACTGCTCTCAGGGGGTCGTCATGACTCAGCTTTTATTATGGTTGCACAATGCATTACTGTACACGGTGTCTTTTACGCATTCTACAGTGGCATCCTTGTTCACACGAACAAAGCGATGCCTACGAGTAACCTTTTAAGCGCCGTTTTTAATACGCACATCCTCTCCACACACCGGTAACCGGTAAATTTAACTGCATATACAGATAAAATAGCCATAAAAATTAAGAGTTTCTGACAAGGCTTGCAACGTGCAAGGCATTAGTAACCAAATGCAACGTTTTTATTTGCTTTCGGCAATCGTTTATCAATAAAATTTGTAGTTTAACGTTATGAAATTTGAGCACACGATAGAGAAAAATCTCGATTTACAAGTTCTTCCGTAATTTCTACCGTACAGGCACAGACAGCGCGTGTTTTGCCCTATGAGCGATTGCGACTGCACTTCCTCTGCCACAGTGACGAATTTACTCCTATCAAGATTTAAGATAATTATCACAAAGGAGAAAAGTTAGTATTCATAATTTATAAGATAATTTCATAATTTAGTATTTCATAATTTATACGATTAATTTATACGATATTTATAATTCATAATTTATTTTATAAATAGTTAATAAATTTTAAATCGATATTTGGCAAACATCGGCCTCTGTAAAATGCATGTAGAGCGTATATAAATCGTGTGGCATGCAGCGCGCCGTAGTATGGAGTTTAACGTAATATCGCTGATTTAATGCAATAGAAATTACGGAAAATGCTTGTACAAACGTTACAGTAATAATTCGTAAACACGGCCGCTGCTGCATTATTTACTGGATTTCATTACCGAATCATAACAGATATTGTCCAATTTGCTCTTGGCACGCAAACTAGCGTTATCATCTTCATGTTACCAAATCTTCGCCATGTAGCACCACATTCTTGAACAGTGTGCTTTGTAATTAACTGTCCTGCGTTGCAGCTAGCATGGCATGGGTCAGGTGTCCTTCAGGTGCTGCCATTCGACCGCTTGTGGCGTTTATGAGACATTTGCAATTTTAAATGTATATAAATATGAAGTGTAACAATTTGCTAATTATGTCATCCCATAAAAAATAGCTACAGCGCAAAAACTCACAACATCCGCGCACTCTTCGGTTAACTTAATTTACGACGTGTCAACCTTACAACCGCAATATAGTGAAGGATACTGTACGCAGCACGCTGTGAACCGGCGCCAGAATAACAATTTTATAAATTATTACGTTTAGCCTTTAATGTATCCATTGGAATTTTGTGGCAATTGCGACGTAACAACGCTGATACACACACTGTGAGCTCTGTAACACAACAATTAAATTAAATTTATTTGAAGTTTGTTTAAATTTATTGCATCTCTACGTAACACTGTATCCGTTACTTTGTTGCTTTAATTGTTGCAATTTATAGACCGCCTAGATACATAACGGTACCGATACAGTTAACACGTCTGGGAGCAAAACAATTGCCGCTGGCGATTGCGGTTCGTATAAGTAACGCCAAGTGCGTCGCTAATGCCACGCAGAAATGTTCTCGCACTTCGTGTCAGTCGTCATGCGTTCCCTGTATGTCGTGCTGATTTTAGTGGTGTACGAACAGTGCCCCTTGCGCGGTGTCGTCCGGGCGCAATCCCATTATCCCAGCTATGACACGACCGTGGCGCCGCCCGGTGGCCCGACGGGCAGCGACGGGCTGAATGGACCGGGAACCGGGACGCTGCCGCTCAACTTCCTGTCGCTCCCTTATATGGACAAAATCGACATTATCTGGGATAAAATCCTGTCGATGAAGCACGACTGGAATAATCTACCGACGAATAATTACAGTATACCACAATTTATCGATGAATTTGCTGATTATAATAGGACACTGGTGCCGATTTTTACGCAGCTGGGTGATGAGAATACGGTTCCGCATACAAAGGTCATCTGCCCGCATGGAACGGCTTATAAGGTAAGTGAAGTGTCCGATATTGTCTTTTATCTTTACGTGCGGCACACGGCACAATTCGCTCGAATTATTATAGCAAATTAATTCAAGTACTGTTATAATGTGCATTAAACATGTAAATTACACCTGCGTACATCGTTATTTTGATCTTTACGTACCGGTACATGCATTATCGTTCCCGATCATTAATTACACGGCATTATCAGGACGTTAAAAATCATGTTTTTACCATAATATTGCTACAGCAATCAATATTTGCACCAAAACCTTATTAACCATTTATCATAGAAACAGGTCATTAACTGGATTTTACTATTCCAGTGTTCTGAATAAAAATTAATTATAATCACTTCAGCAGCAACTACCTGCACTATATACTCAGTGTAATATGTCGCATTTTGCGCCACATTTAAACCGTTATTGCGTTGTAAACGCATTGTCACCATGGCTGTTGCCATTTAGTTTTAAACTGTCGTAAATCAAATACACATAACATCTGGTCATCTTGATGACCATCGAGACGCTAGGTGCTGTAGCAATTATTTTGCCAGATTTTTTGACATCTTACTTGATTGCATACTGATTTCACAAGATTTGATACAGAATACTACCATGAATCTACGCATATAGATGTACTACATACTGATACAATGCACAATTACAAAACCACAGCTTCCTTGGTCAAATTGTATAATAAGGGGTGTCTCGGCTGTATGCATAAAGCCGGTCAGAAGGTGACTCATGCTCGCTTACGGCGACTTTTAATTTTATACCATCTTCATAGTCATTACGTGTACAGGCGATGATGAAGATAAACGACAACTCCACCTACACCGGCCTCTTCGGCCCCAACCAGGAGATCCACGGCATCTCCCGCCTACTAACCCTCGGGTACTCCCCACCCCCCACCTACACGGACAACTTCGCGCCCTTTGCCTCCTTCAAGTGGCCCATCAGCGGCAACTTCTCCCAAGGTATGGTCGCCGGCTACGACATCATCGGCCAGATGCCCAACCGCAACTTCTTCATGCGCCACATCCAGAACCTCCTGGTCTTCCCGGCCAGCGGCATCCTGCCCTTCCCCCGGAACATCACCGTCGCCGGCTTCCTGGGGGCGGTGAACCAGCTGGAACCGCCGCCGCTGCGCCCGGAGACTTTTCCGCTGACCATCGCCGTGTATGAAGCCTGCGGAATCTATCAGAACGGGACGGTGGTGCAGCAGCCGATTAAGGCGCCGTACACGTTCCGGCTGGAGCCCAACCACCAGTTTGATATCGATCCCAATAGTCAGCAGGATTTCCGGTTGGATCTGAAGCCCATTCCCGCCGGGAGTATCATCTATGACCTGTATGCCCAGGAGACCAATACCTCGGATTATATTCGTATTGGCCATATTCAGACCATGTCCGAGCAGGTGTCATCGGAGTATGCGGATAAATACTTTCGTGTTCACCACGGCGTGACGCGCTGGTTGTCATCGTAGATTCGGTGAATGTTCTGGGCGTGGTTTTGCTCCAATTAGTCAGCCTAACAGATTTTTGTTAGATGACTTTTTTATACGGGTTTGCAATTTTTTACTGTTGGACTTTTTATATCGTGATTTTATGATGATGGATATTGTGTTCGTTGCCGGATATTCTGGTATTTGCATGTTTCTATTCTCGTTATTAATTTTGTCTTTTAAATTCTTTTTCGGCAATAAAATTCTGAATTTTGAGTTGCATTAGGTGGAGTTGGTGTCTTTTACAGAGTATACAGCTAGCAGTAATTCGAAATTAACTGATATGATTAATATACATTAGATATGATTATTTCAAACTGTAACCGCGTTGGCCCCTTAATTTTTAAAAAAAAGCTAATGTTAATACTGTAATGCCCTCAACTGCATTAAACCCGGTCGTAGTATGTACATAGTACAGATACACACAACACATAAAATTATATCGAATTGATTGTGCCCCATATGGAATTCAATCCTGCAGTTAACTATTACGTACACGAAGACTATCAATAATACTCATACCATAATTCTGCTGCTAAAGAAAGCAAAACCCCGTATCCGACGGGTACCTGTATTTTACTTTCAGTACGCTGTACCTATTCACACCGTCAGCTAACGCAAAAATTCCCGGCTTGTGGTACGACCGAACGTGTTAATATTAGAACGTTACAGTCCGGGAAACAATTATAAAGTACTGACTCCAAAAAATTTGTGATTAAGAATCCAATCGCACGTTAAGAAAGGCTTACAATCAGCAGCTAATGAAATGCATTATCGCTTTGCTGGTAACGGTTTTTGATACACATTCTGATAACTTTTCCAGTGTGACACCTGTAATGATCAAACATTACAGTACATTTAGGTTTACATACAGATACACCAGCAGTACTTCAAAACCGGCTGGGAAGCACAGTACCACTATGCATAAGTAAATTGTTAACGTTAGGAGACCGGCGCCTTGATTAGGCAAGCAGAAATCACAATTAATACTTGGGACCGCGTGATTCACGGCCGCTCTTGTCGTCTCGTTTTGGCGCACTCCAACAACAAACCACTTAGCTGACCCATCCCAGGAAAAAAACTGCCGATGCGGCTGACCTGACCCTCACGCAGCCGATCGAAATTCACCACGCGCCAGCAGCCCGACATCACGAAGCGCCCAGTGGACGACATGAGGACCTGGTAAGTACTCCCTGCAAAACACCTGACTCCAGGAAAAAACCTGCACCCAACAGCAACTATCGGCCGCTACCATAGGGCGAACAACAATGCCCGTGAAACGTATAAAACGGTCTTGTGACATGCAGATTGGAGTGTCATTAGTGGGGGCCAGCTGTTCTTTACTATCAACTTTTAACAAACGTTGCCATAATGATCCGCTGTATTAGCTTCTTGGCCTTGATCGCCACGGCGATGGCGCGTAAGTGGACAAGGTTTTGCTAGGTGCAGTAAAAATATACCGCGTTTTTTTATGGTCTGTATGTTTGACAGAATCCTTCGGTACTTGCGGTAAGCCGACCATGAGCCAGCCGGATATCAGCTTCACTGCCGGTTCCCGTATCGTCGGTGGTCAGGAGGCTGCCGAAGGCGCGTGGCCCTTCATTGTCGCCCTGCTGCTTGACAACGGCGAGGAGTACTATCCCTCGCAGTTCTGCGGTGGTTCCATCGTACGTACTGGATAATACACAAATCTCCATAAACTTTTTATCGTAATTACACAAATTAATTAAAGAATAAAATTATAAAAATGATAGAATTTATTAGTTTTATCATTCTACACATTATTATTTTTATTACTCGTTACAGAAAAGTTCAGAAATTAAGACAAAAAGCATCGGTGATTTTTTTGTCATACGAACTAGCTTTCTGTCCTAACGGTCCATTGTACTGTTGCATGTAAATGGTATTTTATGATATTATACGCGTAATTTGTAAGGGCGTACACCCAGCTTTTTCAAAGTACATGCAGTGAATTCACCACTCTGGCACAGATCCGCCGCCAATGGATCGCCACCGCCGGTCATTGTCTGGCGGATATGGAGAACGACGAGATCGTCCGCCGTGTCCGTGTCGTCATTGGCGTGAACAACCTGGAAGACGCCATGAGGAACACCAGCAAGGTTCTGCGCGTTGTCAAAGTGGTCAAGCATCCGTCCTACGATAAGCGCACCACCAACAACGACGTGGCCCTCCTCAAACTGGAGAAGCAACTCAACTTCGACTCCAAAGTACAGCCCATCTGCCTGCCGACCCACGATGCCCATGACACCAGACTGGCCGCCAACGTCGACTACTCCACCGGTCGCAAGGCCTGCTTCGTCGCAGGATGGGGCCTGCTCCGCGAACAAGAACGTAGGTTGCAGAACAAAATAATATTCGAGTGAATAATTAGCATTTACACAGTACTGTACGTTATTACATCTACACAGCACGTATTAAAATATACAGGCTATAAAATGTGTAGTTAAAGACTGAACAGTAAATATACCGCATATATGTACGAATATATATATACACATAATTACAGTATTATACGAACGAATTGCGAATGTATTCTATAGCGTTTACAGTACACTAAGACACATATTTCAGAATATAGATATACGATTTATACTGTATTGAGGCAGTATCTAAACGGCGATTTATCATTCTGTATTTCATAGAACTCGGATCGCGTGCACCCGGCACCACGATCGGAGGTGGTAGCAACCGTCTCAGCCAAGTGGCCGTCGATATGTTCACCGATCGGGAATGCACACAGTATCTGGCTAAAGTCGGAATCACATACACCGACAAAATGGTATGATGGAATGGTTTTTGGCACATCAATATAAAGAAAGATCAAATTTCTATTTGAAACTAATTTTTAATAATTTAAATTTATTTTTTTAAAAGACAAAATTAGTAGAGTAAATGCACTTTTTTTCTTGTAAAAAACGTCTGAAAATGTTTTACTGGTATTGCCAATGTATGTACAAATGCACAGAACTAAAGTAAGGGACATGGATAAATTTCGGAAAACCATAGGTCGTACGTGTAAACCGTCATGAATAAAGGTAATCTGTCTGACCTTTATCTAAAGAAACCACCGCGGCACCGCCTAATGAAAGCTAGAGATTCACAGATATGGTGCACGTTGTAGATCTGCTTGGGATTCCCGCAAGGCGGTGCTGACTCCTGCCAAGGTGACAGCGGTGGACCCCTGGTCTGCAAGGACAAGGACGGTCATTGGGAATTGTCCGGTATCGTCTCCTACGGTGTGGGCTGTGCGCGCGCCAATCTGCCCGGTGTGTACACCAACGTCTACAACCTGAAGAGCTTCATCGATTCCAACACCCTCAACTAGATGTTTGACCTTTTCAGTCCAGGTCGCCATATCGACAAATAATTTTTTTCAGTTCAACCACTGCATGAAATATCTCGAGAAATATGCGGTATCATGGTTATTAGAAGGGGTCGGGTGGTTATTTAACTGGTTTGGAATTATGACCTCGCAGATTTTTTCACATGTTCAAAGATCCGCGAAAATAATCAATAAAGGTTCACTTTACAGTGTCTAAAAGATTCACTTCACATTTTTTTGGCTAAATGACTGCATAATGACTGCATTGCAAAATGACAATTTGCATTCGGCTTCTACTTCACAGTTTATAAGTATGATATAAAATGATATATAACCTAATTTTCCCGCAAGATGATTTAAACCTTCGATGGTAAACTATGTGAATCAAAACACAATTTTTAAATTTAAGATTCCTCTTGGTAAAGTTTTATCGTAAATTAATGTACTTTTTATTACGCATATATTTCCAAAAATGCTTAATACTGGCTGATGTCAGATATTGCTGTTTTATAAAACACAGATCAAGAACTTTGGACGAACAAGCTGTATAATCGTTTCAAGAGAAAACACATCAACTTTTTTTTACTTCGATGGTTGTAAATTATCCACCAACAAGAACCAGTTGCGTTACCAATCAAAACCCTTCTGATGACATGCATTTAGTCGTTAAAGGAAAAGCCGAATATGCGTTGGATCAAAAGGTGCAGAAACCCTGGTTACAAACTAACGGACCGCAGCAGCGCCGATTATGGAAATTGCACACGTTATTCTCCAGGATCAGCTCACAGCCCGGTCCGCGCACGATGACCGGGTGTCCGTGGGGACGGCCCGCTGGCCGGATAATAGGTCTGGCTTCGGTGCGAATAACGCGTGGTTTCTCGACAACGGTCCGATGGACGACGGGTGCTGAATGCTTTGCCTCGGTCTTGTGCACGACGGCGGCGTGCGCTTTGGGCTCCGGATGGTCAGCCGCATCGGAGGCGCTCATCTAGAGAAATTTATAAGGATGATTATAAAATAAATATGTTAAAGTGCAGTATGTAAAGTCGCCTGCACTGTCTGCACAGTACAACGGAAATAAATGAGTACAGAGTACGTATCGCATTTGCCGAAATCCGAATAGCAGATAAGGAGTATTTAGAAAAGAATACATTTAAGGAAAGGAAAGGTCACTCTATATTGGTAAAAAAGTAGCATATGGACTATTTAGTAAAACAAGAAGAAATGTTTTTTAGAAACGAAATTTAAAGAAGGAAAAGTCACTCACCAAATTTATAAAAACAAGAAGCATGTGAAGCATTTCGAAAAACAAGAAAAAATAAATATAATTAAAATCTGAGACAGGAAAGGTCACTGCAGTAAAAATGAGAATTCTTACCGAAGCGCATAGAACGACGATACCAGCGACGCACAAGATGAAAACCTTCATGGTAAACGAGATTTTGTAGGAAAGTTAACTAAACTCACAAAACTATTAAAATCTATAAAGTTTTGTTTTTCACGGTCCGAGCTTTGGCAGAATATGCTAGCTTCTGGATGCACCGATCTTTTATACAGGCATGCAGAATCCGTGATGAGACGGCAAAAAGCTACGCGTAGCGGTCAGTCGCATCCGCTTTTCTGTGTGTGAGGAGGAGTGGCCTCTCCGTTCACCCGCGCACAGGCGGCTGCTAGGTTGTTTTGCTGTTTTTGCCGTGTTTTTCTCCATCTACCAGATTCTAAATCTGGTAGATTCTTCAGTTGCTAGATTTCGTCGTCTGAGCTGGATGCTTTTTCCATTTTGCCCCGCAGCAAGGTGCTGCGGTGGCCTTTGATGTGATGTATGTGAGAGAGATAAAGTGTGCAGTGTGTTGGCGTTCAGTTTCCGTTTCTGTTCGCGCACAGGGGTGAACTAGCCGTTCATTCCCTGTTAGATGGTAGCAGATCTCGGAAGAACCATGTGCACCCTTTCGAGCCCCAAGTGCGAGCCCCTGCAGCCCCCAGTGAAAGTTCACTTTGCCGAAGCGGCATCCCCGGATACGACGATGGACGGGAGGAATGACCCCCGCCGGAGGCCGGAGGAATATCACCGAAGCGCGGTGAGGGAGACTGAGGAAGGACGTGAAGGATGATGTCAGCAGCAGCCAGCGACGACAAGGCCAACTCCAGTCCGTAGCAGCTCCAGGACTGCCATTCACCGAAGCCCACGTGAACCCTGCCATCGCAGAAGTGCCAGTGAGCTGCCCCACAGGGTCACCAGTGTCTGAATGCCCCAAACCCCTGCCCGTTTTACCTGGAATGACGACCTTTCCCGGACGGATGCAGCGGAATTTCCCCACCGAAGAAGCGTATTTTTGGTGTTTGCAGGGTCACCAGCGTTCCAATGCCGCAAACCCCTGCTCGATTTTCCTCAGAAAGTGACCTTTCCGTACAGCAGAAACAATGAAATTTACCCAGTTCCGGGTTGGACGCCATCTTTCGTCGCAGCCAGTGCAGTGACCCAGACAAGGCAAAGCAGGTCAAAGTGGACCGGAGTCGAGCCGAACCAAAGCGTACCGTGAGCCGAGCCGATGTGAAGCCAGCCGTATGTGACGTCTATCCAGTACCGCAGGCACCGGTGACGTCAGCGGATACAGTTTTTACGCGAAGGTGCGTTAAGCAAGGTGCTTACACTGTATGTGTCCGCTTTTCCAGAACCGCAGGCACGGCCCGTGCCTGCAGTGTGAAGGATGCGCATCGGCTGTGTGGACGGACGAGCTGAGGCTTAAAGCCCCAATGGGCAGCAAGGACGCCCGGGAAGACATGGAGGGGAGTTCGCGACGCCGCGCGATGCATTCGGAGGACCTCATGGGATCCACCCGCAGGCATGTGAGGAGGAGTGGCCTCTCCGTTCACCCGCGCACAGGCGGCTGCTAGGTTGTTTTGCTGTTTTTGCCGTGTTTTTCTCCATCTACCAGATTCTAAATCTGGTAGATTCTTCAGTTGCTAGATTTCGTCGTCTGAGCTGGATGCTTTTTCCATTTTGCCCCGCAGCAAGGTGCTGCGGTGGCCTTTGATGTGATGTATGTGAGAGAGATAAAGTGTGCAGTGTGTTGGCGTTCAGTTTCCGTTTCTGTTCGCGCACAGGGGTGAACTAGCCGTTCATTCCCTGTTAGATGTGCTATACCCAATATGAAAGCGATTGTGCACTATTTTTTTGCGTAAGTTTTGAAAAGGAGAACACTCTGCCTCAGGTGTTTGTTTTCTGCTTCGTCATTTTGATCGCCACACTTGGTCCGATTCTTTTCAGTTATATCCTAGACTGACCTATGTTTTCAGCATTTTTTCGTCAGTTGTCTTTGGATTGTTTGCAGTGACGTTTTTACATTAGCATACAGGTCTCAGATATGCACATAGGGTTTAATTCAAAACGATACAGAAATAACTACTGTATCTTATTATATAATTAAAAACACAAACAAAAAGTAAAAACATGTCGATGTTTTCTAAAATGAAAGACATGCTAGTGCGTTTTCAAATGCGCCTTCACAGCTTGCAATAAAATTTTGGCTTTATATGAGTGGCCTTCGCCTTCTCCTTCCGCCTTCTCCTTCGTCTCCGCCTTCTAGCCGAAAACCTTCTCCTTCGCCTTCTCCTTTTAAGTTTTACGCCTTTTCCTTCTCCTTCCACTTCCTAATTTTAGGCCTTCGCCTTCTGACTTTGTTCAATGTGAATTTTACAAGATATCACAATACGGAACATGAAAACATCATTGAACAAAAACTGAGCTAATTCTCATTATTTTTTATATCCGTTTGCAATTTTCCGTTAAATTATTAAATTATTATGAAGGATTTTGCGGTACACTTATCAGTTTACGGCACTTGACATTTTTATTAACGCTTTTTTTTGTGGGAGGCCTTATTTTTCAAACCGGTCAAGGGAAGAGAGCTTATTACGGAGGAAGGGGTGGGGCTTATTATGGGAAAGGTGCAGATTTCATGGTTACGGTGGATGTAATTTCCGAAGCTAAACAAAGAAGATACTGTATGAAATTGTGCTGCATCCAGAAACGGCACCCAGATTTTGATCCAAGGGTGACACGCCTCGACCCAGCCGTAAAACTTGAAGAGTTTCCCGACATTGATCTGAACGCATTTGCTGCATTCAAGGCCAACAGGAAGTTTCCACCTAATAATTTTCACAGTTTTGCGATTGTTTAACCGGTAACGCTCTAACGGATTTCGCATGCGATACAGTTGCTTTACTAGATAAGAACCTTGTTGAAGTGTTAAGGTCTTCTTGACCACTGGCCCATTACAGACGCCAGATCTAGAAGGTCATGAACTACAGGGTTATCGCGCCAAGTGTGGACAGTTGCGTAAAATAAATTAAGAAACTTTCCTGTAAATCGCTTTGGCGCATGTTTTGCTTTTTTCTAGTGTACCTTTGTATTGCGGATTCAGTGATACCAAAACTGATATCTGTTGAACTATCCGAAAGGAAACGGGAGGTGCTTAAAGGGAGGGGGTAGCGGTCAATTTTTTAACGCTTACAATGACCCCTCTCAGAAATTCAGTAAGGGGTGTTTTTGCGTGACCTTTATAGTAAACTATCGAGTGCTCTACAAGGTCTTTATTACCGGTTAGCAAAAAATTCTAGCACGATCTCTGCTCGTCGCGAGTTCAAAACAAGATGTGTCTCCCATAGACTTGTATGTTAAAACCTACATTTCGAAGAATGTTGTTGCCTGGATCCTGGTTGCGTTGGAAGAGATGTTAGTGGTTTAACGGAAGTCCGAAAGGAACCATTAGAGCATGATGTTATTACGTGGTGGTTCTCAATCGTCCAACATTTTTAAAATATTGCTGGTTGAACGTGACTATTTCTCGTTAAGCAGTGCAATTTTTCGGAGAAAACGAAAGTAAATCTTCGGCTCCCGTTTCCTGCAGTATAGCTTTTAGAGCGGGAAGATGGCCAAAGAAGCTGCTACAGACCAAGACCTATCATACAGGGTGGTCACGCCAAGTTGTCACCAAAAGTTTGATAATTTATTTTATATTCCAGAGTGACTCTAGAATTTTTATTTAATTTTGATATGATCATAATTTCTCTTCTGCATCATTTGAGCCCAAGACCGCCAACAGGTAAGGGTTTTTTGACAAGTTACACCAGAAAACTCGCACGCCACCTGCTTTAGAATACGTCCCGACCCGTCTACCTTGTTCGCCTACCGTTCGCCATAAATTTAATTAAAAATCGAGGTCATCCCTTGGCTAATCGGTGAAAAGTCAAGACTTTTCAACCACCAATACTGACTTTGGGCGTATATCATGTGGTTCTTTTCGAACCCCTGGGAGGTCACAACTGCGACTTGAAAATTAGCACTGTCAAAATGGGGGAGGACCCCCTTTTAGCGATCCCCACACAAACGAGGAATGTCACCCCTAATCATTTTTAACATAATATGATTACGGACATATGTAGCATCAGTTTCGCGTTTGCTATAGACCAGGTGAACGCGGCTCATTCCGTTCCAGCGAATCACCATCGGGCACATAATATTTTTTGACGAACGCTTTCTTGATTCTTTCTTCCATTCGTAGGTGGTTCACAGTAAATCAGGAATGTGATCTATATCCTTGTTTACTTTAGGATCTTTAAAATGATCCCTGCAGCGTATTTTTTAACGATCATTCGGACACCTGAAAGTTCCAGGTATTTACGAAAAAATTTTCGCCGCACGTACCGTATAGCATTATAAAAGCCTGACAATCTCCAACAAAAATTTTTTATAAATGAAGTAATGGTTCCACTGCGTTGGTTCACTTTTGCAACGCTTACCTAATGTATTCTCAGCTTCTTTAAACTAATTTCGGGAGTATAAAATGTTTTCCTGTTTTTCTGATGAGGTGAATATAATGATCACAAATGCACCACCAGGGATCTCATTTCGGACCTTGTTTCTAACGTCGATTTCAAAGCCAATGGTCAGATATTAATTTCAGTATACGCAGAATTAAATTCTGTACTAGCAACAAACAAATCAACTGGAGTAAGTGAACTTTTTCTAATTTTTAAAAATGAATTTCAGTGATGGTGACAACTTGGCGTGACCACCCTGTATAAAATTAACATTAAAATTTTTGACTTCACTGATTGCAACTCGGGAATTTTTTGTACCGTCCACACTTGGCCCAATAACCCTGTAATTATGATTACGGTACGGTGTACCTACTACCTTGCTATGTGCTATACAGTTTGTAAATGAATAAAGCTCAATTTTTGTTCAATAATGTTTTCATTTTCCGTGTTGCAAAGTCAGAAGGCGAAGGCCTAAAATTAGGAAGTGGAAGGAGAAGGAAAAGGCGGAAAACTTAAAAGGAGAAGGCGAAGGAGAAGGTTTTCGGCTAGAAGGCGGAGGCGAAGGAGAAGGCGGAAGGAGAAGGCGAAGGCCACTCATATATAGCCTAAAATTTTGCTATTAATCGTTCTATAAATTAGTAATAACATAAAGGCGAAAAAAGCGATCAAATGCAAGCAGACAAATCGACATACCAAATTTGTTTTACTGAATTTTTAATTAACTTTTAATTTAATTCTGTACACTACTGTAATATCGCTGTGGCTAGTAGTGTGACGTAAAATCCAAACAGAAAAAAAAACTTGTACTATTAGACTATTAGTCCACTACTACCGTCTCTGTGCGGCGTGTTTGCATAAACCGCTTTGATGAACATTTAGCAGACTGCAACGAATCTCAAACTGAACTACCGTATAAAAAAAAATATACTTACTGCTGTTGCATTCATTGTACAGTTTAACGGAATAATTTTCTCCCAGCGCAGCACATTGTATCATCTTATATACAGAATTAACTTTCACCTTCGCCTTCGGAGATGGATACTTTTTTCGCCTACGTCAAGTAATCATTCCAGTAGCGTAGCCATAAATTATGTCTTTCACTTCTTCGATCTGAAAAAGTAAATTAAAAATTGCAGTGAACGGTGCAACGGTGTTGGACCATGGCAGGAATTACAATACGGATTATCGTCATCTTCGCCATCGGTTCCGTGAGTTATGGTCGTAAGTCATTCACGGTATACATCCGACAATACAAAAATAATTACAGCTGGAAATAGGACATCAGCTGGTAGTTTATATCCCTGATTTGCAGAATTCTGGCGACCTATAAAAGGCAAGAATAATCAACAAGGGAAGCCGGTGACACCGCGTCCGCCACGCACAACAACCGGCTTCCAGCGCTTTCCCTGTGGCCGGCCGGATCCCACGCCGGATTCCATCTGGACGACAGATTCGCGGATTGTCGGCGGCGTGGAGGCGCCCGATGGCGGATGGCCGTTTATTGTGGCGCTAATACGTAATCGGTCGGACCAAGGCTATCAGGCGTATCAGTTTTGCAGCGGCAGTATTGTACGTCCTTCAGTACTTACCATTATCCAAAGCGTATAGCGAGTTTCAAAGAACTGTTATCAAAAGAGGATTTTCATTAATAATTATTATCACCGAATAATATCAACCAAATAAAATCCGGAAATTTTTTAGGAGTTATTTTTTTATGGATTATATTTAACGAACACACCAAAAATATGAAGGGAAAATGTTTCTTTAAATATACAAAATATATTTTCGAAACAGTTTTAAAACAAACTCAGCAGATAGTTTACTTAAATTGTTTTCTCGCTTTTCTTCGGTCTTTTAAGGCAAGCCAGCAGCGGTGCACGTTACTAACAATAATAAGTAATAAATATCCCATAATAATTACAAAATAATTGCGTATAGTAGTATTAATAACTGTATTATAGGAGTTTATTTTATTAATGTAATTTGACATTTTGTTTATATTCAGAAATACTGTTACAAAATATATATTGTAGATCGCAACACGATGGATTCTGACTGCCGGTCACTGCGTAGCCGCCCTCACGGAACGCCAGATCGTCGATGATGTGCTGGTCGTAGCCGGCGTGAACAATCTGCAGGACGTTGTAGCCGATCCGGAATTGGCGCTGCGCATCGCTCGGGTGTTTAAACACGAGGAGTACGATGATCCCCAGAATTCCTACAACAACGACATTGCGATGCTGCAGCTGGCCAAGCCCTTGAAGTTCGACCAGTACACGCAGCCCATCTGTCTGCCGGCAACGCACCCGGACAATCGAACCAGATGGGGAAATGTCGATAAAGCACGCGGTAACAAGCGCGTGGTCTTTGCGGCGGGATGGGGCGTTTTAAAGGAGCATCAGGGTACGTATCGGTCAGATTAACTGTATTCAAAATATAGTATTTTAATATTGACAATTAAGATTATGTTTGAACTTCCAAAGTGAATTACAAAATTTTTCTTCTGCAGTACATGATATTGGATCATTCAGATCGTTTTCATTAAAAATTGTCTCTAACGACCTTTACCTAATGTACCATGTGCATTTTCGAAAAAGTTTTAAATTTTATTCTGCACTTAAAGTATGTTAAAACTTTTACCTTTGCTTAAAATATTTAACGAAGTACGAGTCGTAATAAACAACATAATTTGTTAATTTCTCAGCGCGAACTGAATAAAATTTCTCTTATTGACTTTTAGATAGCGATGACCCTAGCCGTATGGGCGCTGGCACCGATCAGCTGCAGCAAGTGGCGATTGACCTTTACGACAACAGCGAGTGCAAACGACGCCTCAGCAATTACGTCTTCACCGAGAAAATGGTGAGAACAAATGGATCAATTTGATAACATTGACAAGTTTTAACCGAACGTCTTATGTATAGATTTGCTGTGGTATCCCGGAAGGCGGAAAAGACGCATGCCAGGGCGATAGTGGAGGCCCACTGGTGGCGAAGGACTTGGACGGACGGTTCGAACAGATCGGCATTGTTTCGTGGGGATCGGGATGTGCGCGAGCCAACAGCCCCGGAATATATACCAATGTTTTCGCATTTAAAGACTGGATTGGCACGACAATTATAACTAATTAGGAGTTCGACCAGGCCATTCACACGCTTTATTCCCTAAAAATTTTATACAAATTTGAAAAATAAGCGCGACGTTTCGTATGTTAGAGCAAGGCCAGGGACAGCGGTATTAAAAAAATACAATTTTGTAAGGATTTGCCGCTGATTTACCGCTGTACCAAATGAAAAAATACAAATGTTTAACGCGACAGGATTGTTTTGGTGCCGGTAGTGCAATACACAGTCATATAACACGCTGCTTTAACACAGCACTAACATCAGTGATATAATTTCGAAATATTGGTCAATGCTTCCACTTCAGCACTCCTGCAAAAATGCGAAGAGAAGCAAAATTCTCCACTTCACCTTGGCCTAAGAAATGCGCTCACCGAATCATGCACATGTGATTTTCACAACCCGACTGCAAAATTATATTGCGTATTTCTGCCATAATTAATTTTCACCACCTTGGCGGTGGAATAATTGTAACAACCCATTAGCGGTTGCTGATGTCAGTTCACTTAATTATGATTAAATCACTGTGCATTTTCATATCCTTTGCGGCTGCTGTTCAAGCTCGTAAGTATCAACGTAGCTTAATTATTGTAAAAATAAATATTTTTTTCCTGTTCATTCAAACCTTGTTTTATTTTTATTGTCATTATGAAATAATGAATTGATATGCACTGACAGAATGGTGGAAGCCAATCAGCAACAACCCGGCCATTAATCCCAAAGCTCCGCCTCTTCCGGCCCCAGCCACGGGAGGCACCGCCGTCGGCGATTCCAATACACCGACCAAAGTGTTACCAACATCACTATGTGGTCGGCCGACGAACAGTCCGGACGCTCTGTGGGCCACCGGTTCCAGGATCGTCGGCGGTGTGGAGGCGCAGGAAGAAAGCTGGCCATGGATTGTGGCGCTCATCCAGTTCCGGCCGGAGTACATGCCGCCCGTCTACCAATTTTGTGGTGCCAGTCTGGTATGTACAGGTAGCAATGTTTAAGCGATATGTGAGTTTAAGGCTATTCTTCATACATATTATAAAAACATTTATCTACGGCATACGCTGCGTTAATTTTCTGCACATACTCGGTACTTGTGTTGAACACGCCGGTTTGTCAGCGAGTTTGTTTCTGATTACTTAAAATCGTAGTGTAGAGGCAATAGAGTCCGCCTGAACACTATCCTTACGTACATATTTCCTCTCTTTCCTGGAAGTTCTTGATTTACTGCAGAACAAGTAAGATTAAAAAAAACCATTACATTTTTAATGCGGAATTTCTTATTGTGATTTTGAGGTTTTAATGCTTCTTATTGTAATAACGCCCACACAATTTGTGCCTAAGTATTTGCACAAATAAAATAATCATTAACGTATATATTTAATTAAGCCTTAGGCATTCGTATAGTTTTCAAGATGAACACACCGTGATTTATGCTTAATAAGGCACTTTCCTTTAATAAAATACCATTGCACTGCCTAATTGACAAAATTGCACTGCAGATTAGCGACCGCTGGATCGTGACTGCCGGTCACTGCGTGGACAACCACCCCGACGACTTCATCACCACCCACATTAAAGCGGTGGTCGGGATTACCGATTTAAAGCAGGTGCTCACCCAGCCGGAGCTGCTACTGCCCATCTCTCGGGTCTTCCACCATCCGGACTACGACAATCCCAAGGACACCACAAACAACGACGTGGCATTGCTGGAATTAGCGCAACCGGTCAAGTTCACGTCGCGTATTCAACCTATCTGCCTACCGACGCATCCGTCCACGGATGTGGTCAACGCCGCCAATATCGACAAAGAACGCGACGGGAAGAAAGTGGCGTTCGTTGCTGGATGGGGCCATCTGGTGGAAAACCAAGGTCAGACTTTACTATCATACAGAAGTCAATGATACGATTTCTTAGGTTTTCTCAATGATTATTAAACTGTAATTTTGGAACTGAATCACAAAGTCAGTAAAGGTCATCTAGTGTTATTAAATATACTTTTACATAGTATATCGCAGTTTCAAGCTTGATGACAAAACCGCGAAAAATATCATCAGGTGTTAGTAAAAACAATAATACTTGTGGAATTTATCTTATAACAGGAAGAACCGACAATAATTTCGCCGTTCCTATCTTGGGCGCCGGCTCGGATAAATTAGAGCAAGTGGCGATCGGTTTATACGACCGGGCTACGTGCGTTAAACAGTTGGAGGGGTTCACCTTCACTGAAGCTATGGTATAACCTTTGTTGCTTACCGGCAGTTCTGATTACCTATATAGGTTCATATATTATCTGACCCAAAATAACCGGGTGCCGTGAATTTTCAGATTTGTGGTGGATTTCCGGAAGGCGGGAAAGATTCCTGTCAAGGTGACAGCGGTGGCCCGTTAGTGGCTAAGGACAAAGATGGGCATCACGAGCTGATCGGGGTGGTGTCGTGGGGGAAGGGCTGCGCGCAACCCGGTGTGCCGGGAATCTATTCGAATGTGTTCTACCTCAAGAACTGGATCGAAAGTACTATTGCCAACGCCACCAAATCGACATGAATTTAACCATCTAGAAGAAATTTCATTTTATTAAAAACCTTCCGTTGCACATATACTGATCGATGCTAAAGTTATATAATTTTGAACAAAGAAACAGTTAAACCCTAAACGATATCAATTTAACGTTGGTGTCAACAAGTGATGACAACTTGATATCTTCTTGATGCTTCCATCGCTCGAGGGGAATTTATATAAATATGATTATATAAACAGATTATATTAATATAAATGTAAATTAACGTACTACCAACTCTGTATCAGTGCACACACACTTACAGACGCAACCATTACTTATTTATATGATTAGGGATTTAGGTGTTTATAATGCTGGTTGGGGCAGTAGCGTTCTTTGGGTGTGCCGTAACTCAGGCTAATGCCACTTCCTTTTCCTTGTCTAATTTGTTTTGAACCAGCTTTAGACTCCCATGCTAGATTATGATACCAGTTCTTAATGGGTTACACTGCCGTTGCAGTAAAAAATAAACAATGCATAACTGCAACTGTAAGTGTTGTATACTAAACGTGTGTTGTTGTGTTTCGTCTCTAAACGGCCGTAGTAAAACGCGCAACTTCTGCATAGGCTATGCCAACCTAAAGCAAATTTGAAATGATGAGTATTTACTATTTAGCAAATGATCTACGTGTTTCGATGCAGGCCTGCATTCTCTGTGACGGAGCAGTTTTCTGCTAGCAGAAAAAGTATGCCAGGTCTCCCTGCTGGCAAAATTCTGTAGAAAGCGTTTATAACCAAACAAGATGGGCAATTTTTCAGTAGCACCAGTTCACATCAGTCGATCGTAAGCGCAAGTGCGCAAGAGAAGCCCGTCGAACTGTAATTACAAAGATGACCGGTACTACGATAAAGATTATATTATGTGCAGTTGCCTTGTTGGTATTTGTGAACACTGGTGCCGTGACGTGTGCTGCCACCGATGAACTGCCTATTCTGTTGCCTGTTGTGACATCGAATATTAACAACACATCCCATACCGGCATAATTTCCGTAGACCAGTTTTTCCGCCTACACGGTACGCGTGCAAAACGGCGCGTGAACTGGGCAAAAGCAAAATGGCTTGGCACATGTGGAGCTGTAGGTGGAGCAGTGGGGCTGACATTAGGAGCAGTAGGAGGAGCGGCAGGAGGACCAATAGGCGTACTGGCAGGAGCCGCAACCGGCGCGCTGACTGGAATCGGAATGGGTGTAGGTTTCGGAGATGCAACGTGGGACGACCGCGGAAAACGGAGTGTCAACGACACAGACGACACATGCCGAATTATTGCCACTGCCTTCGCCTATGCTGACGTCAATCACGACTACGTCCTTGAAGCGAATGAACTCACTAACGATCCAACCCTAAATCGGACAATCATTGATCAACTGTATAACACTATCGATATCAATAAGGATGGAAAATGGCAGCCTAGGAAGGCACATCCCTGCTTGGAAAATACAGTTATACCTTTAAGTCATGCACGCAGGAAACGTTGTGATGACGATGACGATGACGACGTCCAGGAAGCCGAAGTCCAGCCATCATACGAAACGACAACGACATGGTGCAGCAACGATGGAGGTGCAACCTACTATCAGTGTTAAAGAGCTCGTACGGATTAATATCGTATAACCTCGCTTTTTTCTTGGATACAGCTAACAAAAAACTTGTATGCAAAAAGACATCCATTTGATCTTACTGTAGACTAGTACTTATAAAAAGTAACTCCAGCAAATTTTATGTTTACATATTTATTAAAAAGGGCAATAAGAATAAAGCTCGTGTTGTTTACCTGACTTTTTCTTTTGAACGCTTATTAAGATGCAACCCTTTGGCTTCTCTCAATATTCTCTGGTTTTCACCTCAAACAACCTTACCTTGAACATGTTGACTTACGATTAAAGCCATTCAGAATAGTATGTATCTGAAAAACGGTCCCTGCCAGTGTTTAAATGTATATCGTACACATACGGAAAAAAGATAGCGATATGCCAGTGGCTATTTGCACTGAGCTGCCCATTCTCGACAAAGGTCATGTAAAAGTAAGCGAAAAAAGCAGCAGAATAGGGGCGAAAAAGGTTTAATAGTGTTCAGCGTAGTACGATATTATCGGACGGCGATCATGGGCATGAACCGCAAGGCCATGTCCCACGAGATGAAATTTAGAAACAAACCGTTCAGTATCAGAAAGCCGGGACAGTTTCAAAAATTACGTACATCAAGCAATCTGCAGATGTGTTTTTAAAGAGAATTGTTCTGCACAAAATAATCTTTACCAATGCTCCAGCTTCTTGTGCAAGTGAGCCGTAAAAAGATATCTGTACATGTACAGTATCTGTAGCGTTAGCAGATGCGTCAAGCAAACAAGAATGCGTCATAGTTCGCTCGTGTTGTAAATTAGACCGGATATCCGGGCAGTGCGAGTGGGTTTTCCTCCTTACTCAAGAACATTTGCATTAAAAGGGGACCATACTCCAAGAAAAGTTTAAAAGAGCCTCAGGACATTTGAGAATAAGTTGGAACTCACTTGGAAGCATGAATGCAGTTTTGTCTTCGCCAAAAATATGATCTGAAAAAATAAAAAGCAGTGTTAACCTTCCTCCAAAATATGCACGGCGTGTTACACTTACAACATAAAACTTACTTTCACATTATTCGATAAAGCTAGGTTTTTGCAAAACCAATAAAAAATATATTGTACCGGACTGGTTGCGTATTCAAATATCAAAAATCCTCGGAAAAGCAGTTGCAGAAACGGATTCGCTCGGTATCCATCAAAAAAGGACGCTATGGGCGCCGGGAGCAGCGCTATGGAATACCATATGGCGGTTGGCACACCATCTGCGCCCTGTGATAGCGCCGTTCCAGCGACACACTCAAATGGGAACTCCGTTGATCCCCGGTGTTAACCCACCGGTGAAAGGTTACCGATCGCCACCACACAAAGATAAAAATTACCAAATAAATCACGGCCAACCCGACGATGGGCATCGCCGCTTTGACGGCTGTGAGACACCTAAAAAATTACTGTCGGGATGCGGCTGGGTGGTACAAGTGCCCTACGGTCGTGAGCACTGCAGACTGACGCCAATATCCAACAACATGAGTAAACTACAGCCGAAGGGAATCATGTACAGGGAAACGAGCATAATGACGATGACCATTGTGGTTACCAAATATTTATAAGTGTGTGGGAAGATGATGTTGACAAACCGGTTGATCCCGATGGCGAGCTGTACCCAGTCGACCATGTCAACGCAAGACATGGATAGAAAAACGCGACATACCGGCAGAAAATTTGCCCATTGACAGAATGGGGTGGAAGCCAATCAGCAACAACCCGGCAGTTAATCCCAAAGCTCCGCCTCTTCCGGTGCCAGCCACGGGAGGCACCGCCGTCGGCGACTCGAAAACACCGAGCAACGTTTGTTGCCCATTTCCCGTGGATTCCATCATCCGGAATACGACAATCCCAAGGATACCACCAACAACGATGTGACATTGCGGGAATTAGCCCAACCTGTAAAGTTCACGTCGCGTGTTCAACCTGTCTGTCTGCCGACGCATCCGTCCACGGATTTGGCCAACGTCGCCAATATTGACAAAGAACGCGACGGAAAACAAGCGACATTCGTGGCTGCATGGGGTCAGTTGGTGGAAAACCAAGGTCAGACTTTAACTACTATTTTATTACAAAGGACGCTGATACGGTTTTCAGTTTTTTCGAATTACTGTATTAAATTGTAATTCCGCATCTTGATTACAAGTTAATAAAGGTCATCTTGCGCTGTTAAAAAAACTTAATATATTATGTATACCGGGGTTTCAAGCTTGCGAAAGCTGCGAAAAAGGTTATCCAGAGCTGCTGAAAATAATAAAAAGTGGATTTATCTTCAGGACGAACAGACAATAATTTCGCCATTCCTACTTTGGGCGCCGGCTCGGACAAACTGGAACAAATGGCCATTGATTCATACGACCGGACTACGTGCGTTAAACAGTTGGAAGGGTTCACCTTCCCTGAAGCTATGGTATGAACCTGCTGCTGGATTCTGATTATACTGGTATATCCAGCGCAAAATAACCGACTACCGTTAATTTGTAGATTTGTGGTGGATCCCCGGAAGGTGGTGAAGATTTCTGTCAAGGCGACAGCGGTGGCCCGTTAGTGGCTAAGGACAAGGACGGGCATCACGAGCTGATCGGGGTGGTGTCGCGGCGGGAAGGGCTGCGCGCGCCCGGTGTGCCGGGAATCTAATCTATGCTAATGTGTATTATTTAAAGAACTGGACTGAAAATACAATTGCTAACGCCACTAAAAAGACATAACTTACAAGGCAGTAAAACAATGTATTACGAGTTATCTTAATAACCAGCTGGGAACCGAATCTATATTTTGCGATGTAACACAAATACTCGTATAATCGTATTACATGTCCAAGCGCAATATTAAACTAGTTAAAGTACTTAACAAAGAGAAGATGTGTTTAGCATAAGTGATGCTCTAAAACGTTTTACAGTTTTCACAGTGCACTTTTCTTACTGCTCATAATATGTCCGTCCAGCATAAAGTGTTTATTAGTGTCCCGTGCTCTGCCTCCGAATCTAAAAGCGTCATAAAATGTGCATATTTTAGTAGAGCGAACATATGAAAAGTTGTAATAAATGAAATAAACGCATAAAAAGTTTTAACATATGAAACGTATGAATATTTGTATGTATTGCGGAGGTAAGAAATTAGCTCCACAAGACTACCGGAATATAGACACGGCTCTCACATACTACAAGAAACAGCCTCGGCTTCGCCTCCGCGTTTCTTGTGGTCAACGGCCACTTTATTCAGTTTTCAATGAATATTTATTAGAATAACATATTTCGTCGAAACATAATCGCTACATCGTACTAACGCAAAAAAAACGGATTTTATATTATATAAACACGGATTTTAATTTTTTATGATTTTTTTAATCAGTTCATGATTCTCTCAAATCACCATAAATTCCCACAACTGAATTCATGATTCTGTGAACCTCTACTTGATGAATCTGGGTGGTGGAAGCTCGGTCACTCGTTCATTTGACGGGATCTGTGCACTGGACAGTACCGGTAGATCATTCACCTGCTAGCTCATTTGCCTACCAGGCTATTTGCGCTGGACAGTACCGGTAGCTCGGTCACCCGCCCATCTAATGGTCTCGCTCAACTAACGGTCCCGTACACAGTACCGGTTGCTCGGTCACCCGGTGACCTAAAGTGCCCCGTACTCCGGACAGAGCCTCGGCGAAGCCGAGGCTGTGTCCGGTCAGTAGTGGTACCTCGAGATTTGCTTATCTAACCGGCTCTGTTCGCCGGATAGTACAGATAGTGGTAGCTCGGTCGCCTGCTCACCTAACGGACTCTGTGCACTCGATAGTAGTGGTAGCTCAGTCACTCCTTTACTTAACGGGCTTTCTGCGGACGACAGTGGTAGTTCGGTCACTCATATAGATATACACTGTACAATAATGACAGCTTGGTGACTCGTTCATTTACCGGGATCTCTGCACCGGACAGTAGTGGTAGGTCAGTCACTCGTTTCACCTAACGGGCTTTGTACATGTACACTGGACAGTAGTGACAACTTGGTCACCACTCGTTCGCCTAACGGGCTCGTTCGCCTAACGGGCTCTGTGAGTGTGCACTGGACAGTACCGGTTGCTCGGTCACCCGCTCGCCTAACGGGTCCCGTAGACTGGACAGTACTGTTAGCCTGGTCACCCGCTCACCTATAAAGGTCCCGTGCACTGGACAGTACCGAGAGCAAATAGCTCGTCTGCCTAACCTGCTATTTGCGCTGGACAGTACCGGTTGCTCGGTCACCCGCTGACCTAACGGGTCCTGTGCACCACTGGACAGTACCGGTCACTTGGTTGGCCGGCACTCGTGCAGAAATTGTCCTCGATGACAACGTTACATATATAGTCGTTCTTGTCGTAATAACGGTCTGCTAATTAAATTCATTCTGATAATTTAAGTAGTAGAAATGACTTTCGTTTTTTAGCTATATTTTAGTTGGTTTACGTGGCAACATTGCCTGGTTAAACATACCACGATGATAATTATTGTTACAATAATTTATGTAGTTGCATTTGGTGAAGTTAGTCAAAACTCTTCCGCTTTGGCGTTCGAAGCGGGAGAGGTTTTGAAAGAAATGAATACTATCTGGCCGGGTTTTCGACTACGGTCTTTCAGAATATAATATTGGTGTTGGTCAGTCTTTTCTGGTTTGCCGGCTCTGGTGTATCCCATTCGTGGCGATATAGATCTGAATTAGGATAATCGTCGTGAATGCATAAATAATTTCGCGCTTCTTTTCTCAGCAAATCTTTTCCTTTTTCTCAGAAAGAATGTTCTGTAAGAAAAAGTAAAGTTAATTTAAAATAACGTTTTTGTATCACTGAACACAGTGCCTTCGATTTGTTGGTTTTTAGCAAAATACATCATTCAAAAGAACAAAATTGTTGCAGCGCTCGTCTGTGGCTGGATAATAAGAACGGTATCTATGTTGTTTATGGTTTATTGAACTTACAGGTAATAATTTCTTGTTTGGTTTGGTTTGGTAGTAGGTAACCTTTTATCAGCTACGATTGCGGGGTAGCATGGGAATTTAATCCTGGCTATACAAGCACAAGAACTTTCTGATGGTGCAGACTTGTAGCAATGTAACGCAATAGGGAAACTCGTAGTTCTGGAAAATGGACTGGGATGTGCATGTCGATAGTGCAGTATCTTTTAATTGGTTCGACTCCATTAGAAATATTATCGTCTATATGCCCGCGTGGTCCCTGGTTGAGCTCTTCCGGGTATATGTCCACATTGATCATGACCCGAGGAAATGCACCGCACCGAAATATATGTGCATCCTGCCACACGTTACAAGATCCAAGCGCCGGATATCCGAATCAGGTCAATTTAAACCTGTACAGTTCTTTTAGTTTGAAAGTTTGTAGCAATTGTACTTTATACGTACGCTGTCGGCAGCAGTTTATTCGATGACACCGCAAATTGACGAAAACCATGATTAGCTGGCTACAATATGCCTTTATAGTATAGATACAGTATACTATATATATCTCGCACTTATCGTTATAAACAGATGTACAGATGGAGCAGGTGTTGGAAGTAAATAATCCTGTGAAGTACTTAAAGGATTCGGTCCGGTACATAGCACCAAATTTGTCTGCATCCACGGCAACTTTCGCTGTCGCGCACTCCTAAACACTTTTTTTCCATTGCTTTATGATATTTTGTAGCCAAAGGATGCGTAAACATAGGCGAAAAAACCGTTTGTGCGCGCAGCATCCGGTTCGGGAGTTATTAGCGAAATAATATTCCAAAAGTTTAAACGCGCGGAGGTGTACCAAAAGTCTCATTATGAACCAATGCTCTTCAAAGTTTGCACGAAAACGCACATTACCATGAAGATCGTTTTGGTACCGAACCAACTTTCTACCATTTTTTTCAAAATTTAAAATGATTTTTAAAATTTTTGAAATTCATTTTAAAATTTAAAAATGGTAGAAAGCTGGTTCGGTACCAAAACGATGTTCACACCAATATGTGTTTTCGTGCAAAATTTGAAGAGCATCTTAATGACTTGTTTACTGGGGCTGGAGAACGGTTGATACTGCAACTCATTATTGCTGTTTATGTCTTTAAGATACAAATCTTAAGCAGCTTTCCATATTAATTCTTAACTAATAACCGCAATACAGAATTTACATTAATGGTAGGTACCATCACGAACATTACATTACCATCACGACACAAAGTTTTCTGTACAAAAGCGGCGAGGGCGAATCGCATAGTGCAGTATGTACTGTACGACATTCGCTTACAGGTTACAGAATATTTACCAGCCAGAAAACTGCTTAGTAATTGCATGGATGGCCAGCCCGACTTTCCGGATATCCGCTCAGCTGTGGCTTGGTGCCAAGGTCACTGCGCCCGGCTCTTGTTTTATATATGAAAATAAAATTTAGGAGACTTCACGCCATGGCTTGTTTGGTAAAAAACAGAAATATACGACTAAAAGATCCGTTATCTTCATGGTTAATTCATATGATGTACTTGAAGTACTAATTTTTAGCGGACAGACGCAGCTGGTCAGCGCATCAGTTACAGTTGCGTACGCAATTTGCATAGTATTAGAAATGTTGGTTCTGCATTCTATGGACTGTAGGACGTTTTGCGTGTTGGCTGGCAAAGTTCAATATTAAGTGATAATTGTGAGTTGTGACAATTGTTTCAATTTGATGCACAGGCTGCACACTTTAGTTACAACCATTTTAAAAAGCTTTTTATTCAATGATGTTTTATTTGTGTATGTTTGGCCTGTATTATGCATTTTGATTTGCATTTGAAAATGGTTAGTCTCTGAATATGACCGTTGTCAAACGCATTATTAAAGCATGGAAAACGCACATCCAAGATGCATTTATTGTAAATACCGCCGGTACGTAGATACATAACTTCGTGCCGAATACCCAGCGTGTTATTATTCCGGTTCGCTAAGTTATTATTATGCAGATGATTGTTTGGATGGGAATTTCTTACTTTCCCCGCAAAAGTAACGCTCGAAAATTCTGCAGCTGCTTGTGCGGAAGTGTCGCAATAAGTCACGTGAAACCTGTGCGTAGCATCAGAAGATGCGGGAAACAAAAAAATTATGCTCCGCTAGTATTGTAAACCAGACCGGATGCTCGGGCAGTGCGAGTGGGTTTCGCTACTTTCAGAGGGACGTTTGCGTCAAGATGCGATTGCACTCCCAAAAAACTTAAAAAACGCCTTAAAACAGTGGAGGATAATATGGCAAGCTGACTGCGGTATCGCTTTGTCTTTGCCAGAAATATGATCTGAAAAAACCAAAATGCAAGTTTTTCTTAATTGAAAATCAGTGAATTGCGATATGTATACACATTACATCAGTGCTGCATTTTTAAATAAAACAGCTTTTTCATAGCTTTTCGCAGCAATAAGAAAGTAATAACTAATAGATTACTGGCTTTATCAGAAATGTTCTTACTGTTTTACACATTTTATACACTTTAGAGTCTTACCGTTTTACACATTTTACATATTATATAGATATATATTTTATTCGATTATATTATGTAGAGATACAGAGTACAACATAGATTTTACATTTTCATATAAAATAATATTCTACGAGTATATCATAAAACTTCATATTTTATATATGTACCGGACTGGTTGCATAGGCAAACAGCAAAAACGCTCGGAAAATCAGTTGCAGAAATGGATTCGCACGGTATCCATCCAAAAAATAACTGGACGCAATGGGCGCCGGGAGCAGTGCAATGGAATACCAAATGGCGGTTAAGCACAGCATCTGTGCACTATGGTAGCGGCGTTCCAACGACACACTGAACTGGGAGCTCCGCTGATCCCCGGTGTTAACCCGCCGGTGAAAGGTCACCGATCGCCACCACACAAAAATAAAAATCGCCAAATAAATCACGGCCAGCCCGACGATGGGCACCGCCGCTTTGACGGCAGTAAGGATACCTAGTAAATTACTCCCGGGATGCGGCTGTGTGCCACACGTGCCCCACGGCCGTAACCACTGCAGACTGACGCCAATATCCAACAACATGAGTAAATTACAGCTGAAGGGAATTATATATGGAAAAAGGAGCATGATGACGATGACCTTTGTGGTCACCCAGTATTTATACGCGTGTGGGAAGAAGATGGCGACAAACCGGTTGATCCCGATGGCGAGCTGTACCCAGTCGACCGTGTCGACGCAGGACATGTAGAAAAATGCGACATACCGGCAGAAATATCGCGGGAAGGTTTGATAGTAATCGCCGTAATACGTGTTGACGGTTATCATGGGCATGATCATCCCGCACAGAATTACATTAACAAACAGACAGTTGAAGATTAAAATACCGGATCCGCGACGGAAATTGTGGGAGGACAGGATAACGAATATAACTAGAATATTTAAGATTGTCCCGATTACTGCAGATGTTATCATAAAAGCGAACCACACGGTCAGGGAATTTTTATGCAATGTCCAGAGTGTAATAACCGATAGGTTGGAGAATGATTGATTACTAAGATTCTGCGACATATTAATTTTTACTTCGACATTGGCGAATGTTACGGTATATTGGCTTTGAGCGAGGCTTTCGCAACGCACCGGAAGTTGTTGGATGTCAACTTCATTTTGTTAACGCTTACAAGTAAGACAAAATTGAAAGAATTAATCACGTGCAGAAATGACCGGCTATAAATTGAATATTTACATTCCACAATAAATTGAATATTTACACTATGGTGAAAGAATGTTTGGATATTGGTAACGATGCAGTGGATGTGTTATTTCCTGTAGCGTGATGATGATCCACCATGGAATCAAGGATTCCAAGCAGGCGATGTAGCTGTTATACTCGTATATACTGCGAGCACAATACGAAGCCGCACTATAGGCCCTACTCTTACACTTGACGTAGCACAAACCGTCTTTCCTAAGGCAACCCGTAATCTCATTGAAATTTTACCAAAAGCCAGGAAAATTTCGAAAGTCGTTTTAATTAGGCCTGGCGTCATGTTTGTCACGCACTATTATAACAAGGACAATCTGGTAAATCAGTCGTAAACTATAAGCTGACCTCGCCTCGCGGTGGCCGGAAAATTACACACTGCAGCCTCATGACTTATTAGTATTGTACCACTTTCAAACGCTACAGTGAGCACTTGTTTGTACAGATAGCACAGGAAGCATGTATGTATTGTACTCGTACATTGTGCAGTACTTCTAACCGCAAGAATCCCTTTTACAGTGTCACCAGTGTTCGTTGTCGGATGATGTAGTATACGAGACATCAAGGACTCTGATTGATAAGGTGTTTAAGCTCTGATTTCTTATGTGAAAATTTATTTATGGTATCTACAGCTACCCGGGTACTTACATACAGTATATACTCGTACGTACTACGTCGAAATGGTTAATACTGAAAATTAAAGAGAATGCATCTTCTTTTTAGAAATATTTTCAGCTGTACGTATTCCAGTTTTCGCTGCTGCATATTTCCTCCGGAGAATTTTATTATAGGGTCTAAAATTATAGAACATCATCCTGCGCTAACTGACGAAACAAGTAGGTTATTTTTTAATATAGTCTATAGTAGTTTTAACCTTCAGTGTACCGGTATACTGTAATGCAAACTACTCCTACGTATTTTGTATTATACGTTCATGACTATATATAATGTTATTAATTATGTATGCCATGTGGTTGCAGTTAAATAATCAAAGATTACAGTAGAAATACTCGGCAGTTGGTATCACATCCGATTTTAATTCGACATTGAGCAACATATGACCACCCGAATGTTTCAGGAAAAGCATCAAGCTGGTTGTATTACAGAAAGTCATCGTCATGCGAAGATGCAAGCGCCTGCATCAGCGACATCGTTTTGGTGACCGTAGGTTGCCTTAATACTGCAAAGCGTGTGACACCCTCCAGTTGGGAAGGGCACTCCGGAAGTTTAGCGGCGACCGGCCGATCGCGGTTTAGGAAGAGGCTTGGGCTTAGGTAAGGCAGCAACCGGCTGCACAGCCAAGATCTGCGGGGCTCCCACACCGGGCGGGACGTAGTCAGCCGGAGGGGTATCGAAGAGCGGCTGGTCAGTGTACAGGCGGGAGTTGGCGAAGTCTTCATAGGCTGCGAATCTGCGTGGTGAAAAGCGCACTTGTCACGTACTCGCTCGAAAAATAATCAATCATAAAAGTATATTATACTTCGCAAAAATTTAAAGAAATTTCGAATAAATAAATTTACACACAAACAGTATGTAAAATATTAATGTGTACTTTAAACCAGATTACATAGTTCCCTGTAATAAAAATCAAATATTTTTGTCTACTGGTAGGCATGTTCATATTAAACTTATCAGAAATTCATATGTATACATTTACTGTAATTGTAACAAAATTTTTAAAAAGTATTATAAACTGTACGATGACGCGTTTCGAATAAATCTAATAAAAAATTGCGTGGAAATACTCGTACGTATAGGTAAGTAGACAAAATGCCTTACCGTTGGCAATCGACGTTAAAAAAATAATCACAGATGAGCGTCACTTGGTTGAAGACGGTGCTGTTAACACACAGATAGCTAGTCTGGTTGCCGTTGATATCGCAGCGATGGAACACCTGGCACTGGGCCTCGGTGTCGGCGTAGAATCCCGGCTGCTTCTTGCTTTGACAGTTGAATCCCGTCTGCGGGATGGTGTTGTAGTTGGGGTACTGGTTGGTGTCCCGGTTGGCCAGGATAGTCTGCACTTCCGCCGCGTTCAACGCCGGCTTCAACAGATCCCACACGTACTGCCGTTGGGCGGCCGCCATGGCGACAAGGCAAAGGAAAACGACGGCTTTCATCATTTTTACCGGTGAAAGTTGGGGACTGCCACGCCTTTATGTGGGAAAGTTAAACGCCGAAAACGCTGATGAAAATGGTTGAAAAGCGACATGTATTTTATACTCGGTAGCAGAAATCGGAATGACTGCAGGCGCTTGTGTGTCATACTGCATTTTACCGGCCAAAACTGAGATGCATAATTATTTACTGCATATAAATTCATACCTGTGATACCACTCATGCCGGTTACGCCATCGACAAGGTGTTGAAGTTGTCGCTACACTTTAATGAGAACAAAAGAATTGTTTATACGCCAAGCGATCATTTACATGTGGCTGGCATACCTTTAAATTTGTTTTGAATATTATACCGGCACGCTACAACACTACGCTTTAACAAGGAACTGTGCTTTACAACACCAGTATAATTATGGATTACAAGTGTAAAGGAAGTTAATCACTGCTAAACGCTGGCGTTATGCAACAATGCAATGAAAAATCCTATAGGAACGACCACAACAAAAATTTATTATAACGCGCAAATTATTAAAAGCACTGTTATTACAGAAAAAAAAGGGGGCGAAAACATTCGTTGAAATAGCACGTATCTTAAAGGTTGTTTGTAGGCGCTTGCATTTTACACTAAACGATTGCATTTTACACTAACTGGTAAAATTAATTTAACTTTTGGATACATGATACATCCAATAATTTTGCCGCATACTACTCGTGTTAGTATAAATTGCTTTGTACAGCAACGCGGAGTACTTTATAATTAGTATAGTGGATGTTCAAAATTTTATGCTGCACTATATTATTCGCCGGCATGTCGTATACCGTACATTGTATTACGTAATACACGTAATATTACGCATAATAAAAAGACATTAACTTTAGTTTGTGGTTTATTTGAGCCGGTTTCAGTTACAGTTATAATGACCGGGTGCGATAGCCATTTGATTCGTCTGGTTACTGAAATATCACATGAATAACCCTGCTGTATACACTACTTGTGCAATACATGATTGTAGTTTGAGGTTAACTAACGTCAAGGTATTGATTACAATTACAATAATCAATAAGCGACGTCATCCAGTAATTGTGAAGAAAAGTTTAACGTCAAACTAACGCTTCCGAAAAATGTGTTCGGCTTATGCGGTAGTAAATACTTGTGGATGTCGATTGGCAACTACTGTACTGTATTGTACCATAATGCCAGAGATTCTGTTATTGTCGAATATACACGTATATATAGATATAATAGATCCAGCATAGGCATATGTACATGATTAATAAATGTCTATACTTCTACACATATACAGAATCCCCGAAGAAACAATTCCATAGCTAACATCCAAGTAAGCGCGGTGGGTTGAGAGTTACAACAATTGACAATTGCATAATTATGTCATATACAAATCGTCTCCTAGTCTTTTTTTGCTTCTACATCTTCAGGCTCAATGTGCCCAACACCGACACCGACACAGATGTGGAGAAACGTATAAAACAACCTGGATTCTCAGACCACAATCAACATCACGCCTAACTACGTAGAGGACGTATATACATACCGGCTCCCGCAGCGCAGCCGATCACAATTACTGAGTATTACACAAGCACATGTATTTCGTCATCCATACTGAGCTATTCCCCATTATCCCTGCCATGCTCCACATCCCCGGAAGCCGGGAACAATTGTCTTCTCAATTGTCCGCTTTATGAGCCAGTTCCCGGTAAGAGTATCCGGTTGTTTTCATCCTGCGCGGCCGCTTCAGCAGCCGCCCGTTGTGCGGCCATCGATCCAACCGGGTGTTTTAACTGTTTTTTCAGTGCACCGCTGTCGAACACCGTCTGACGCACCACCACCGGCAACAATGCTGCAATCATCCACTCCGCCAGATCTATAAATACCCGGGAATCCTCCACATCCAACAATCCAGTAATCACCGCACTATTTGATCACGACGGAATTCTTTATTACATTAACCCTAAATTTACCGTTTATTGTCGATTACATACCAGATACCGGTACTTATCTTTCACCGTTGATTGTCTGGTACGTTTTTACCGGCTATTGTCGATTATATAGATATACGTACCTATTCCACCAGAATATCGGTCTATTTTAGCACGTATTGTTGGTTACAGACCAGGCACCGAGTATATAAGACGCCTCATTAAAAATGCTCTCCGCCGATCACCAACATCACTCCCGTTCGCGTTCCCCATCACCGAACCCGCATTCTCGCTCACCACATCGTCACCATCATCATCATCATAACCCGGCCGACGAGATGCCCAACCCGCCGCCCCCGGGCCCGGACGGCGTGACCCCGCAGTATAATCTCCTTTTCGGACACAAACCGGATGACCATAAACATGGACATGGACACGGACACGATAAACTGGATGTCCACCATGATAAGCAACACCGGGACCATTCGGCCGATCGTCGAGGTCATCATGCCGGCGACACAGGGAGCCAAGGTCACGGTCATAACGATGGACACATGCATGCCGGTAAACAGGAGGAGCATCATGGATTTGTCTCGGATTTATTGCACAAGATGCATCCCAAGCACTGACTTCTGTAATTGCGAATTTATGAGATGGAATATTTCGAGCAGCTTTGTACCATGGCCATTATTGCAGACCGCCTTTCCACATACTATTGACAAAAAAAAACGGGATTAATCGATTTAATTCATGGCGCATTGTTGCTGTCGGCAAACGATACCGCCAAAGTTGCGACCGTTGAATTGTGCAGCAGTGCCAGGTTTTAATTCTTTGTTAATTTGCTAACTGCCATTGTAATACCTTCCGAGCCGGTGACTCCAGGTTTAAATTCGTAATTATGTGGGTAAACACTTAACATATACATTAATAATGCAGTAATTAGGTGTCACGTTTGCATTTCCATCGATGCCGGTAGCATGTACGAATGCTAGGATTTTAATATACATATGTTCACTGTAATAAACATTTAATATATGTTATCATGCACTGTACAATTTTGGATTCTAAAATTGCCGAAAAACAAACCGGAAATGATTAATTTTTGTGTTGCGCGCTCGTACAGGTTCTATACTTTACACTCTGTTTTTACCAATGATGCTCATAGTTTGACGCACTCTGAGATCTTCAGAGCAGTGCTAAATGCGAGGACTGAATTTAATGATTTTAATACAATACCTCCACATACGAAGTACGGAACCACAATAAAATCATAACAAAACGTCTGTACGGTATCACTAATTTCGTTGCAGTGCAGGCATTTTCGCTGAGTTGGTGAAAATATTAATTGTGCTGTCTGTACTCTGTACCAGTACAATTATAAAAACTCTTTCCGTTTTTCATTTTTGCAGCTCCTATCTCGTTTCTCGCAGTAATTGCACTTGCAACTTTGCAAGTAATTGTATGCGCGTCGAGCAGTTAGTTATACTGACTGTCAGTATATAGATAAGATAATTATAGTTAACGTCGGTAATGCATATTAATTAATATGAAATCGCGTCAGAAACCATACTGGCAATCCGTACGTAATCGACAAAAAAGCTAAATAATGAAGCCTAAACTAAATTACAAAGTACTGCAAATACATTATACAGATATACTATACTATATACTGCCAGTTTTCGCAGTTGAATGCCATTGTTTTTCAATACGGCATTTATACGAGATATCGCACAATCATTGATTGGCTAAAGAAGAAAACGAAATACAGATAACAGCCGTTTGCGTCAAGTATTTGCTCCAGGCTCCAGCTTAATGTCCTCTTTGATTTTCGTTATCAGCAGGGCATGCAAAGCCTCCTGTTTCTGCGTCATGCCTTGCTGCTACTGTACTTATTACGAACCCAGTTCAGCGCTTTTATTCGTCTCTATCCGACAAATTTATCGAACTATCTTGCGGCTTGCCTTTGCACTCGATAGCCTATGAGTCGATTTTAACTTTAGTTTAGACTTTAGAGTAGAGCCCTTTGCCCCATAGGCCCTACCTCTCTACGTCACTGCCAGTGAGTAATCTTTTATGGATGCATTCATTGCTTTCTCAGCCTTCATGTTTGCCATTGGCAAGAGTGCTCAATGCCTTAATCGCTTCTAATAAGCTGTGACAGCATCGCCATAATTATTAGTGTATCTTGAAGTATTCAGAGTTTTTTAACTTTTCTGCTGTGTTGATTTTCGGCCATTTTCCAACTGGCGCAGCTGGCGCGAAGTCATGCGCCACCCCCTTCAAAAAAGCTAAAGACGGGCCTGGCTGTGTACGGGTAATACTTGAGTACGAGTACTACAAATGGCTTTTTAGTGTTCCGCGAAAATACTTAAGATTTTTTAAGAACTCCATTTCACTTCCATTTGACACCCTCTTACCAAGGCCGCAAGAAGTAAGGCTGTATCAAAATATACTTACAACTTACCATGTAAAATTTACAGAAAATATGAAATTTCGCGCGAAGCTGACGCTACGTTGTAACGCGCGAAGTCAAATTCTGGAAATTCTATAAAAGATTCTAAATTATTACGAATTTTTTGTAAAGCACTTTGTATTTCATAAAGCATAGTTGATTTATAAACAAGTAAATCTACTCAGTAAAATATGTGCATCTTAGAGTATTGTAGAACATTCGCAGAAACCATATTTGGCGCAGGGATTTAAAATTCATTTACTGTAATCAAATACAGTACAATAATGGTTAAATGCTGGTTTCGCGGGAGCGCGAAGCTGACAGTCGGTTATAGACTTATAGTGCTTTACGGTTTTACCAGCGAGCTTTAATACGTGTTACGTAATTATTATTTGAATTAGAGCCCCCAAACATTATAAGTACTGTAACTTTTAGTCTGTAAGTACTGCCGTATACGGTATATTTACTGTACGGCACAACAGTCCGTAACAAAAGTGAACCAGTTTCAAGTCCAAAGCACTTTCCCGTAATTTTGAAATGAATTTTAAATTTTTGAAATTGATTTTAAAATCGGAAATAAATGCTATGAATAATGAATCTGATATTGGTTCGCTTTCTGACTTTATGACCATGTGTCTTTTACAGCAAAGTTTCAAGAAAATCGGGTAATTAAATAACCAGACTTTTGGTACATACATGCAGTAACCAACCATCTTCACCCTGTGAGATTCTGCGAATTTATATCTCTTTCTTCTTTGAACAATCGAACATTTTTATTGCTCGAAAAGTATTCAAAAATGATGTAGCTCACAATGGTGCTTTCCGCGGAGACAAGAAGGCCCCGGTTCGTGTGATGTATAAGTTAATAGTCTAGGTTCTTAACTAATTTGAGCAACTTTTATTACAGATTGTCTTGTCTTATCTAAGCAAACTCATACTGCAGGCTGTAATTTAAAGTTCTAATTTTTTGCCTTTATTTACTACAGTACAAACCTGACGATAAATTTAGCATTCGTAAATACAGCGAAATAACAAATTCACGGGTTACGCTTAAACCCATACTACAGCGCGCCACGCCACACTGTTTAAGCACGTAACGTGCATTTGGCTGGCTGGTGGCTTGATGCATGGTTTAAGGTATTTGCAATATGATAAGTTATCTGACAGTCACCGGCTGTAAATTCAAAAAATTTCATCTTTCGGGTCAGGCTTTTTTCAACCCTGTCAGTAGCACAAGGGAATGAGTGATGTTCACGGCCTCGAATGCAGCCTTCAGATTTCCTCGCATCGATTACGGTTCGAATATTGCCGTTCCCTGGTCAAGCCCGTAAACAAATTCGGTTGATATTGAGATAACACAGAGCCGCCGTATTCAGCGCCCTTTTGCTTGCGAAATCCATTCCCTGACCGTATCCACCCCTTTTGTACTTTGTCTAACATCATTAGAGACCAATTAAACGCTTGGTTTCCGTCCTCATATTCCAACCCGAAAATCGGATTTAAATAAGTTTTTTTTTAATTTTAAGCGATTTAAAAAGAAATAACTTACCCGTGCACTTAGCCTAAACCCGTGTTTTCCGTGCACGCAACATCGACCATTAATTAATAATTGAGTATCACGTGACAGGTTGTGCTGCACTTAAAACTGCGTTCGTCTGGTCAGTACATTACTTACATATTAAAGAACATTTCGAGGAAATGGGAAATTTTTGGTTCAGTAACGACAGACAAGTCTCAACCGAACCACCGCCAAACAAATCGCAGTGTTAGCGGTTTGTTTCACTACTTCAAGGCGGCCCTGTTTTGGTTTTCAGATTTCTGCATCGCGCCTAGTGTCTTCTTTACAAAAACATAACAAATAACAATTAAGAAAGAGCGAACGAAAGAGCTTTCGAATGAAACATTTACCAAATGGATGCCAGCAAGACTCAAGAAGCTGGCTTGTGTGCGCCGAGCGATATATGCTTTAGCCGAGGTCACGAGCTGCCCAAGTAAAATAAAAAGGCGCTTGTCATTGCCTATCCTAAATGAACAAAAACAATTTTAAATAAAAATTCTGATATACCTAGAAGAACACAAAACTGAAGACACCGTATTCAAGACTGAAGATGAGGTCGAAATATGAATGGTCTAATTTTAAAGCGGCAAAGTGCACTGAAATCCTTGTAACAGAATTCCGTTGTTTTTCTAGGAAATTGTGGACATGCTAGAAACAATGCCTCCATATCAGGCGTTGTTGGCGGACGCCAACCAAATGAACTATCATAACAGTGTTGCTGTTCGGATGCCTGACGACACTTGGCTGTTGGGATACATTCAGGACATCGACGGCAACCACGCCTTCATACATTTCAGCTCCACAACATTCGAAGCTCGCTGGATGCACATGCAAAACGTCTGGCCTCTCCCATCGTACTGGGAAAGCGAGCTTCCTGTAGAACGTCGAATATTTGCGGCACTGCGCGATGAAGTTGACGGACCGTTTCGTTTTCGACCGGCTGTTTTGTTACAGACATTAGATGGTTATCAAATGTTCTGCATCGAAACTGACATTTCCGAAGCTGATGCTTCTGCTCACAAAGCTGGTTTTGAGCTGGTCCATCTGCGCCAAGTGGCTAGTGCGCTACCACCCACCGGTCCATGCTTGCTGGAATGCCGCAGCGGTTTGCTGTATACCAAATACTTTATCCCGTTTGGCCAAGCGAGGATCGTTCTCAGCGAGCCTGCTGATAAATTTCGCATCATCAAGCACGTTTATGACGCCATAGAAGCTAAATTGAAATCAGGACGGGAAAATCTGCCGGACTGCTGCCGGTTTCACCTGCGCATCCAATCTGAGGGTTGCCTGTTTGTCTTCGTCAGCCTCCCTACAGACGCGCAACAGACTCAGTGGATGGAAGAAATATTGCCGAAAATCCTGGAAACACATCTGACCAGCCGCCCCTATCTACTACCTGTCGATAATCTAGCATTCCCAGCACATGAGAATATCCCTCGCGAAGCCGGTTGGTGGACTGTCGTAAATGTTATCTTTACGAAATTTAACCATCTTTTTAGTGAAATGCGAAATAAACTACTGTGTGCATTAGTGCATACGTACAATCTTTTCTTCGTTTATTTTGCGGAGGTATTTGGTTACAAATTTTAAAAATGGGAACGGTGAAACGAGGGTGGAAGGAAATGAGTTTGATCCAAAAAATTATGAAATGGAAATGGGTGAGAAAAACTGTTAGAAATTGGGTACTTCTGCTCGGAAAAACATGGAAAACATATCTACTAGGATTGGAGTTTCAAATTGGCGACGCAACAGACTGGCGCAACTGGCGTCGGACCTTACATGTTAAAAAAAGGAAAATTTGGAACTGGCGCAATTGCTCTTTCTCGGGAAGAACAATGGTGCGCCCACCCCTTCCAAAAAGCTGAAGACGGGACTGTTTGTATATATGCATAAATAATATATATATTTTATTTGAATTTTGCATTTTATTATTCTGGTAGATCTCGATGTTGATGCATTAATGTTGACTGCCTGCATCCAGGATTTGACGCTTTCACTGCTGAGCGACATATTATCGCATTTGGATCTACATTCACAAATGAAAGCCAAACGGTACGAACTATTAGCCTGAAATAAATTAGGTTGATACAAGTATTACTTTTTATCTCGTTGAGAAATCCACCTTCATTTTCGATGCAATGACAAAGAAACACAAAGTGTAATGTTCGTAAACCCACTAAACACTAATGAGAGATGAACAAAACTATCGTACAGTATGTCAGCATAAAAACCGGAATCTCCGCAAGCCACAACTACTCTAATCGTGTCCCTTCATTTTGTCCACCACTCATTTTGTCCACCACTCATTTCGTCCACCATTCATTTTGTCCACTGTACATTTTGTCCACCTTACAGTTCCATGCACACTAAAATGAATGGTGGACAAAATGAATGGTGGACAAAATGAATGGTGGACGAAATAATAGGAAGCCCTCTAGATCCCTAGCTGAATTGAGAAAACGCAAGCTCCTTTAATATCTGCAGACCACTTTACCCCCTCCCCCTTCGAAGAGAACAGAGAATATTTAAGAAAAGTCATTCGAAACAACTAGCCGAATAAAGCAATCGCAAAGTACGGCTGTTTTTTTTTATCGTAATGACACCAATAATTTAACATACAGTATATGCAGCCTTATGCACATCACTATCAGTGAGCACTGCTCAGCACATCAGTGACCACTGAGCAGCACTCACATCTCAGAAATAAAGAATAAAGACAAGGGACTGTGCACAATACACTAACAGCACTGGCTACACTGCCACGCATAATCTCCAAACTTAAACGTTGAAACAAAAAACAAGTCGCACGACTCTCCCCGTTCTGACAAACAATTTCTTACCGATCTCCAATTTAACAAAACAATCAGGCCCACCACAAGGTTTTTGAAAGAAGGGGGCGGCCCGCCGAGCTCAAAGTATGGCGAAAAGAAACACGTGACACGTCCGCCAGCCTCGCCACGCCCCTTTTCAGTACTTTAAATTCGCCCCGCCTTTAAAAAATTGCGGCCTCACACACAAATGCAAAATGTCTCACATGCAATGGGGACAAAAATAAGTAATAACATCGATCGGTAAGCGACTTGTACTTCCCCATCTTGTTGGTGAATGCCAGTGCGGCGGCTGCGCCCACAGGCCCCGCACACTTTGAGCTCGCGTCGACATACGAATCCGCCATCGTGTCTCTACAGGTCTTCTCTCCAATACTAAAGGTTGTCCCGGGTACCATTTCCATCGCGTGGCGCCATCCGGACGCTTTTCATTTTCGCAGCCAGCAGGCTCGGGATACGATTCAATCCTTACATAACGCTCGCAAAATAATATCGTTAATACCTTTATGCCGTTCCCTTCTACCGACACACTTCTTACATTCACAAACTAATCCATGATGTCATTTACCGGTACTTATACAGTTCAGAGTTTAACTTCAGACACCCCTAACGCTACCATACGCTGCAATCCGACAGTGTCTTTGTCTATTCAATAGGTTTTTTATTAAAATTTACCGAACACTGCTTGGTAGATAGGTGTAGCCGTACAGGTCTGCCGACTGTTCAGTATGTCCGCAAAAATTTCACCCGAAGCCCAGTGGCGAGCGAAGCCATTTCTCATAAAAACTCCACTCTCGTATTAATACGGTGTATTGGTTTTGATAGAGCGTGTGCCTTATGGCATTTGTTGCTAAGCAACCCTCGGATGATGGAACACGTCAGCATCTCCTTCGAAAGCTGCTGGCAACTCAAAGCCGATGGTGCTAAGTGCTTCCTCAAAAGAGACTCCGATAACTGCTTCAAAGCGGCCTCTTTACTAAGCCGCTGCATCAATTCCACGACAGTTAGTCTGACCCTATTGAAGGTCTTCCCGCCTGACCATGCAGCTTTATTGTATCCTATGCTACGTACGATGAAAATCACGTTGCCTTTGCTTGTTCTCAAAGATCACATTAACGTCAAACCTGTGGGACTTTCTCAACAAAAACAGTCGCGTTTGAAGCACGGAGCAGCGATTGATTTAACATTATATAAACACACTTGCAACTCCGTCTTGCTGCACAACTGGAAAATTTCTGACCTTTTCGGTAGACAAATGTATGATGTCTTTGTGAGTAATTTCTACTATGAGCGACATTCCGGCGTGGGAGCGATTCCTTGTCGCCTGCCGGCGCACGAGCGGGAGTGGATGGTGAGTCTCACACGCCACGCGCACGAACTGGCCATTGACAAACTGCAGATCACTATTCCGAAGCTGCATATACACTGCAGCGAAGGCAGATTCCATATGACACGCCGCTTGATGCGCGCGCTGGACGACAACTTCCCGCCGGTCACACAGGACATGCTAGCAAAGGTCGGGGCAGTCCGTGCGCGCTGGATTCGTACCCTGAGCTATCCTGATGACTGGCAGAGCATTCGCAATTACCTCCTGCTGTAAGTGCAAGAACTTTAATTTGGTCTTCGGCTTAGCAAACACAACCCCGTAAGCCAGTGTTTCGCATCATTGAAACTCTGACCAAGATCAGTATAATCAATTCTGGCCTATAAACTCCCACCACCAAATCTATGACTACTAGGAAAATGCACAACAAAATTTTTAGAGTCTGCTGGCACTCATGGCCGGAGCCTAGAAGAAATAATCACAAATATGGATTATTGCTAGCGCGAAAATTTCTAAAAATTTTGTTGTGCGTGGTAGCAAGAAGGAAAACAGCAAGGTTGCCAAATATTTGCTGCTAGGACCGTTTTACGAGATAACGGGTATAAGCCTGTCTTGTTTTTGTGAATACCGGCTCCGCCACGGAAAACCGCCGAGTGCATTGAACTTGTCTTTGAACATTACATTATACAGTGACCTTTATTTACCGTTTTGCTGCTTCTACCCCCCAGCTCGGCCCCAATGACCTTGGTTACGATCTTAGCCGCACCCTTGCCCCGCGCTGCGCACGATGAAACGTCAGGCACTTCCGTAGCCGGTTGGCTGCTGCTGCTGCTCTTTGTCACCTTGTACTGCTGCGCCATTTCTAGGGCTTTTCCAACGTGGAGAAGTCCTTCGTTATTAGATACTAACGAGTGGCAGCGCCGGCCACGCCATTAAGGAACATACAGATAGAGGACATGTTCTTCTCCAGAACTTCCGCTTGAAATGCGCAGCCTTCGGCGGCAGCTTGTTGCAATACTCCAACAGCGTTTTTGCGGCCTGCTGTTGCAGCTTGAAGTAGGTGGCCCACTTCACGTTCGCGTTCGTCTTCCGGACGTACGCCTGTTATCCACGATCTGCGCTACCGGGTAATCGATGCCTAAACTGGCACGACCTCGACGTCATGACAGTCGCTTCAAAACGCAGCAAGCCATATGCGTTATTTCCTTCTCCACCGGAAGCTGCGGCAGCGGCCGATGTTGTCGTAGTACTCCCACTACCACCGGCAGCCATTTGGTTATCGCTGAGTACCACAAATATTATTCACGCCACGGTCACGGCTCGTAGTTTATTGCACACTTGCACCACACACTAATGATCTCACACTGATGACCATACTCGGATACAACTACAAGTCAAAAAACATGCCCGGAAAAACTTAACTTGTACTAACTTTACCATAGGTGTATACCGTGTATTTGCCGGTCGATACAGTTACTGGGTATGGAAAAATTGATGCCATTGAACTTTTTCGCTGTGGTCCTATTGGAGGCAGCGATCTTTGCTTAAACTTAGCAGTTTTGTAAAGGTGAGCAATCTGCAGCAAATGTGTGTAGACTGTAGAATGTAGCTATTCGCTCTAGTTTAAAAATCGGGGAAATTCGAGAAGACGAGAACCAATGTTTGCAAAGGAAAGGTTTAGTAAAGCAGAGACAGAGCCACGGATCTGACGGACGGAAGTGACAGACGGGTCTTGCAACGGGGTTCAATGAGAAAGTGGTTGAGTGCGTTGTGCACACACTCATAATAAGTACAGTAATTTAAGTAGACTCATTCCGTCAAACTGTGTCGTGTTGCGTTGTCTCCAGATGGGTTATAAATTTTTGTACGCAATTTTAGCTTAATAAACATTAAAATATTTGGATATTGATCTTACTGTTTGGAATCTGCCGCTATACGCTTCCCGGCAAGCGAGAGCGTGCTTCGCAGAATATAAGGGGATAGCGCGGTTAACCTCCCCGGTTCAATAACTGGAACGGATAATTTAAAAGAAATTTCGCTGCGGAAATTAATTCGATTCTTGCTACAAAATTTGAATGGCTTGTCCAAATAAAAACAGACATCTCTTAAAGTAATTAAGTGCAGTACGTACTTATACACTGCATTTATATCAGTTCCATGGAATGTTAAGATCTGTGATTTTAAGAGTTTTTTATGCCTCCATTCTTTCGGTGCTAGCACTAAATAGCAAGCATTGCGATGCATTTTGTGTTAAGAGTTTGGGTTAAAGCGATTCGGCTTCCGTGATAAATGTTTAATTGTACTATCATCTAAACAGTTGTTAAGCCGCACCGTATTGCGGAACGCAGCTTCTCAACTACAGAGTAGAGTACAGTACAGTATTTACATAAGTATCGTAATCACTATTCCTTGTAAAAAAAGCTGTGTCTTCAATGCGTGGATTGACCAATGGTTCTAGAATAAATTTTTATTCGCAATCCATACTTTTAAAGGCAAGCATCGCTCACGAAATACGTTCAAATAAAAAATTTGTCCCAGTTAGCACGAGAAGGGACTATATACAACACACTCCCAGCAGTCCCTCGCGATCGCATTATTTCCAAACTTAAACACTGAAGCAAAAAATAAGTTGAACGACTCTTGCCGTTCTACTTGTTGTTCTTAATTAGTAGTTGGAGTGACTAATTGTTCCGAATCCGGAATCTCGAAGTAGCATTGATCTGAGTAAGAACAAATCCGTGAGTTTTCCAAGAACGGGGCAGGAAGTAGGAACTAGACGCCACTTAAAGGTTCCTTTAATGCAGTTTGATAATAGTTAATACTGCGTAGTAATAGTAGTGCGAGTACGTATACGAGTACTGAAAGTACTCTCTAATGTGGTCCTTTCAATATGGCTCGAAATCTAATGTGGTCCTTTCAATATGGCTCGAAATCAATAAATTCTCATATTTTTTGTGATTTATTTTGGAAAACGGTTAGTGTCATAATTATATGTATCGAACGGCATGATCTTTATTATGTCCGCTCGGTACAGCAGCAGCAAACAACCAACTAAAAAACATAACGTAGCAATGCTGGTACTTCCAATACCAGTTGTTACGGCACAATGGGCATCGGACAGTATTCAAATTCACGAGAATACACATCGTTGTACCTGTACGTACGTGAACTCGCACTATACACTACAGTTAACCACGTGCACATCCTGTTGGGTAGGTTCAGCGGATTTCACTCGGACGGAACACCGAAGGTATGGGACGAGGTTGATCTACGGTGTGTGCATCTATCCACATGGAGCAAAATGGCCATATACGGGATAAACGAGGTGTTCCGAGTATGAAAAAACATGACCGCATGATGATCAACGCTGATCCCATTCAGCAAGCTATCGTGACACTGCGAGAGTAATGCCAGCATCGAAAGATCTCCTGTGACAGGAGAAGTACACGTACATCACATCGAAATTCATCTGGCATTTGTCTGTCACTGCCTACCTTACGAATGTTTATAAGTAGCAGGACACTTAGTGTCCTGAGGAACCATTTTCGATAAATTTGTCGTTGTGTCTTCCTGTTCTTTCTTTGTGAATTCTCAGCCGACCGTTGGGTCTCTTCATTCCTTCGCTTGCTTCTTATTTTCTGCATGCTTCCCAACTTTTAAATTTCCAGATGCTTGAATTTTAGTTGAATCTTTTAATAATAACTTATTATCAAGAAGTGCTGTCACAGCCCTTACGCTTTTGTTGATTTTATGGCTTTGCTCGACTGCGCAATCGAGATTACTCCAGGACAGTTATGAAAGGCTATCCTGCCTGGAAAATCTTTTTACGGGACGTGGTACTATGTGCACGAATCTGCCAATATTGCTTACTGGCGCTAATCTCTGTAAAAGGCTGGAACGAATACCACCACACATTTATCTGTGTAAAAGGTCATCTATTAAATTTTGCTATCAGGGTTATCAAAAACCCTGTTTTTAAAAGCGATGAGTTGCAACGATCTGTTCCTTTTGTTTTTGGTTTTGTGGATTTAAACCATTTTAAGAAGGTGAAACCGTTTAATAATAACTGAGAGCACGGTATTGCGCACACCTACATACTGTAAGATGCGGCCAGTACGGTACGCGCAGCAGACGCTGCCGATCTGGCGCCTAAAGTAAAATAGCGTAGATGAATGCATAATATTGCAATGGAATAATTATAAATTAAAGTATATGAAGTCAGAAATCGGGTGAAAATTAAGCCATGCCGCACAACTTGCCCATTGCGGCAGTGTATTTTTTTATATTACGTACGAAGCATCCACTAAATTTCGGCCCGTCAATAATATTAATGGATGTATTCCTACAGATTTCATTCAGATACAGTAATTACATTAACATTTAAAGAAAAGGCTGATACACTCGTAATACAGTATGTAACTACCGTATTTATATTTTTATACTGAAACATTTATACACGAGTATTATGCCGCCTCCGCTCATCACTCCATGGCGTTACACACGATAGCATTTCCAAAGAAACAGAGTTTATTGCTTATTGTAAGAGTTTATCGTATTTACTTTATACCGTATACGGTATTCGCTCCGGCTGTGTTGTATTGATTTGCTCTTGCATGAATGTCCCAGACTTGCAGCAAACCGTTTTGACACGATATTGCCTGGTTTTTATGTCATGTTTTATTTTCGTTCCGGTTGTTTTAACATTTCTTCCAGATCCGAACACTTCCAGACTTCCAGCCATAGCTATAGCGTTAGTAGCAAGGACGATTCCGCGCCGCGAAATGTGCCGAATCCATTGTATTTTATCCGCTCTCGCTCGTTTGGGGATTTTTCAGAGTTTGATCCTGCCTTTGGCGAAACGATGTTCTCGTACTTCTCGAGAAACTTGTATCAGAAATAGCGAAACAAAGGCGAGCTAATGCCGCAAAATCTTTATTGAGAACACAAGGGAACAATAAAGGCACTCTGCCAAGAACCCACGACAGAAAACCAACAGAAAGCATACGCAAAATCCATAGAAAATCTAGTAGTTAATTGGTCTAGTCTGGTTTAGTACAGAGTGTACACATAAAACTTAACTTTATTGAGTTCTAGGCTGGCAGCCAGTCGTCGCAAAACGTTTCCTACAGCAATCGGTCGAACGCCGCCATCCTTCTTTGACACGGCAATCAGGTTTGCAGTTTGCACCGAACAGAACAGGTTTCAGCTCCTCTGATAACTTGCCGGCCACAAGAAAATTAACTAGTTTGCACAGTGCAGTACGTAGTGGAGACTCGACAGCATCTTTGGAACTAAGCATGTCTTTTAAGTGCTGCGGACGGAGACCATCTAAACCTCCAGCAGAGCCGCTAGGAAAACTGAAAACGGCGCTAATAACTTCGGCGGCTGTAACTGGATCGAATGCAGGTATGTCGTTGGCGCAGGGTGACGGAAAATTACTGTCCATTGGTGCATCGGGATGCTTTGAGCGCAAAACAGATAAAGCCTAGATGATGATTACTTAAGCTTATAAGTTACAGCTTAGGACAAAAAAGACGCATAGTCCCACCCACCGCATTCCGAAAGTATGCAGCGCAGTGCGCTGTACGACTCAGCTAAATATCCGGTTGTCGTACAAGTGCACTTGCCACATGCGTACGGATATCTGGGTATGGGGTTATGTGTCTTATTAGTCCTAACTCCTAAGCTGTAATTTAGCAATTGATTAAGTCAGCCAGAAAAAAAGATTACTGTCAACATATTATGAAGGTTTTGAATTATTTTAAATAGTTCTGCAATTAACAGGTGCATTAAGTTAGCAGATCCCAAAAGCAGGAAAAGCCAGTACAAGATTTCGAGTCATGCGCTACGTTAAGTTGTGAATTATTTCGTTACTTCTCGCGCGAAGATGAATCCGTAATTTTCGTCAGCATGGCGGCGAGGCGTAATTTCGTCAGTACCATGATTCGTCGACTTGAACCTGGTTCCTTTCCGCTTACCGACTGCAAAGAATTTGATGAATTTCCACGTAGAGTAGTACTGTTTATTGCAGATTTTAATGGTACAGATAGCTGGAAAAACAGAGGACTATCCAGATTTCATGGTGGTGTCGACAGAGCCAGTTGCGTTAATGTGGCTTTTTTTTCCGATAGACTTAGCGTATGGAGGCTTCTTCGTACTGTTGAAGTTTCTCAAAAGATCGTTGAAGATATTCACAGATATCGTTCCCCAGTTTTTGTGAAGATAGCAGTGATGTTGTCATAGCTTCTTGGAGATCATCGGTAAAATCCAGTGGTAATTCGGAAGTAATGTGGTGATAGACAAACATAATTTACTAAGTAAAACATAAGGTATAGTGTTAGAAAGGTCACGGTAGCATACAGTATGTAATCGTGTAACGATGCAGTAAAACAAACGCCTGGTCGGGTTCCAGTGCTTTACGTATGTACGTGAGTAAAAGTGCTAAATTTATTGATCGATCTTGACGTGAGCAACTGAAAATGATTGAGCATATTCACTCGAATTGATGATATAAAGAGTATGAAGTCGAAAATCACGTGAAAACTAACCCAAATCATAAAACTTGATCGGAACGTTTTTTTCCCAAGTTTTTGATAAAGTAAAAGATTTTACTGATTACAATACACAGTCTTGTAACCGGGAGCGGAAATAGGCGACCTAATCACATAGAACATTTCGTCTAAATTAGCCGACGTTGTGCTGTTTCCATGACAGAGGCCGCATTCCTGCGTTGGATTCGATGCTGACCCCTAACACAGGTACGCCGCCCGTACGTCGACCGTTTCCTGTCACATTACCTTGTCTGTCACCTTCCCGAGTTCTGTGACGTGATCAAGCGGGAGGCGTCCGGTCCGAGTGTTTCGACGCCTACTAGGCAACAGACATGTAGTCCTATGTGATTTCCCGATACTTCGTCACTTTATCCTGCTCTGCGCGCGCTGGCTCGTTTCGATGTATTACTTTATTATAGTCTGCACAGTCTCGTACTTATATTATGGCGCCTGCGGCCATTGCTTCACGCATTTACTGTAAATACGGTAGCAATTCAAAAGAAATAAAGTATGCGGCTTTTTCTCGCCCAGTTTTGCTTTATTTGTTGTTGCCTGTTGGCTGTTGCCTGTTGGTTGCATTGACGTGTTACAGTAAATCGTGTTGGTACGGTATTCCATGGGTTTTACGTTATTTTTCTTAAACTGTATGTTTCGATTGTTATAAAATCCCTTCGAAATTCGAGTTCTCCAGCCATGCCTATAGCGTTAGTACATAGGATGACTCAACGGTCCGAACTCCGAAATCTGCCGAAACCGTTGCCCTTATTCGTAGTAAGAGTGGAGGTGCATATAACAGCCCTTCAGTGGTAGTGGTACTATGCTTTTATCCGCTCTCGCTCGTGTGGGGATTTTTAACGTTGTATCCAGCCTTTGACGATGTGATAAGAAGAGATCTAGAGAAGAACTCCCATGCCAAGCCCTTATTCGACAGCTGGCACTGCTGCCTGTTGCCCGTAACATGTTTTCCTTACATCTATTGCTGTTGGTTTTGTCGCGAGCCCTATTAGGCGAACAGCGCGAAGACAAGGAGCCGGAAATCCAGGAAAAGGTACGCTTTCAAGTTTTAAAAGTAATCTCGCAAAAACCTTATGGTTCCTTTATGTGCATCAGCATGTACTGTGCATTTGAATATCTTTTTAAAAAAATTTTGGTTTATGCATATAAATTTTAGTGACAGCCACCAGAATAACAATATTTGCATGCGCGGCGACCTTAAATTATTTGCAATTGCGTAAAAATGCCAGGAAGCCTGCCCAAATTTAAACTAATTGCGTAAACATACTAGTTCAGAGTAGAGCTACGTATGTACAGCCGTTACAGATAACATGGAAGTTGCATTAGGCTCACCAGGCTGACGAGCCATTGCTTTACCCTGAGTATAGCCAGCAGAAGCTGCAGCACATCGACTGATTGTCAGTTTTAAGCGACCTTTTAGAAATGTGATTTTAACCACTCACTAGATTCACTACCAATTTATAAAAGTGAGTAGCTAAAGCGTGGTTTTTATCATAATCTTAAGGATTAAAAACCTCTTGAGCCGAGCGGTTAAAAATTTCTTTAGGAATATCCTTTAATCGCATTAATCGATTCAGTAAACCGTCCAGCAGCTCGACGTTCTAAATCCTAATAAAAGGTCGTTTAGTGAAGCGCGGACTTAATATTCAGCAATTTGTTTGTCCGCCACTCGGGCGTCGATGGCTCCCGTTGCTTTGAGAAGGGCAATCTGAAGGTGAATCTGTATCTTTATCCCCTGTTTGCCATACCGGCGACACACCTCCCACATGGTGATGATGGTGGGGATTGTCCAGTTCCATTAGTAGACTATCATCCCGGATTTTTCTTGGCGCTCTGGCGACATGTTTCTATGTACTGTTGCATTATTTTGCCGTGGACACGGCGGGTTGCAATTTATTCCTGGCTACCCTTTCTGAGTCGTTTAGCAAGGTTCGGTTTGATTATCGCTTGGCAGTGTCGGCGAATGGTTCTGCCGTTCGGAATTGCACGAGTCACGACGACAGCTGCGTTGATCTTTCGAGCTTTCAGTCGGCTTATACTAGATTTCCATTGTGATGATTTTCTGATCGAAGTGGCTGCGTTTTAGCAGACCTTATCGATTGGTCGATCTTTGGATGAGGTATGTTGTCTTTGTTCTTCTGCGCCGGAAAAAAGTCTTCTGTATTAATGACTAACCCGCTCGAACGCCTCGATGTGCAACGATTACTATGAGTGCCTACTGTATGTGTGCTAACAAAATTTTAACTGTTAAACAGAAAAACATGTGCTTGCAGAATTATAGTAAAGTGGCGGACGGTCACTTTACTATAATTCTGTCAGATGGGTGAATCTTAAACGGTCAGATGGGTGAATCTTAAATTCTTAGTCTACAAACCTTTACTTTTAGTGTCAAATTCTTTTAAAATACACGCACGTCAACAATCCCCTGCAGCATAAAGTACAGCGGTATTGCTGATTAAGAATTGCACCATGGACACTTGCTGGACATTAAAACCTCATTCCTTAACTATTCCTTGACAGTCTTACTGTTAAGATTAGAGAGGAGGAGCTGTGAAAGTTGTTGACAGTGAATTCGACACAATTGCCCAGTGCCAGCCAGTGTTGTCACTTTTTAGAGCCGGCCGTCAAAAAAAGATTTTTGGGTGCCCCGGGATTTTTTGTTGCCGGTTTAGCTGGCTTGCTATGTAAATCATGGAGCGTCATCGTCAACTTGTGGATTTCCTGTTATAATGATAAATGACATGATGATTGGCAATGTGAATATTTGATTTCGTTCATCTTTTCCCAGGCCAGTCTCTACATCCCAGTGTTTAAGAAGCCGAAAGTTTGTCATTCTCTGCGACTGCCTGCCTTTTACGAAAATGGAAAACTACGCGAACTTACAGCAATTTTTACGTAACTCAAATTCACTCACTTACGCGTATACTGTTAACGTAAATAACTGACTATATGGCAGCATCAAGAATTTGTTCGGTTTCTCCACATTTTGCATACTTCGACGTTTTTTGCAATCCGGACATTTTCACAACGGGCATCCGCGTGCATGACCGGGCTGACCTCACAGACACGATATTCTCCGCGTTATTCCACATGGCAAATACATTTCGAAAATTGGTTGTGGTGATTAGTTTTTTTATACAAGTTTATACTTCTGTACAAGATTAACAAAAAAACTATCAAGTTTTCTAATGCAGAACAGCGCAGAGAATTCTCTGTCTTTGGCGTCCGGCACGCAAAACCCGCATATTGTACAGTAAAAGTGTGCGGAATGCGGGCAACCTCGAAGTGCACAAGGCCATACTTAGTCTGATTTGCTATAAACAATCAGCGCAATATTTTTGAAAACCTTGTTATGGCACATAAGGGTCAGCGAGTACGATAAGTCGATAACCCGTCGCCTTTGCATAACAAACCGCTAACGCGCGAGAGGACATCCAATCCGCGCTGCTGCGGCGGATTTGTATCCGGAATATATGGCACATGTCACCGCGCGACAGCTGCCCGGCCCACTAAAGGGCTCTGGCCTGTCTCATCAATTCTCATTCGATCGCGGCGCCGCAGCACACTGACGACATTTCTCTCCATTGTAAACTTATCTCCCCGGCCATCATCGCTCCTATCTAATACGTAATCCTCCTTTACAGAGCGCTTCGCCACTCTTAAGTGTGTGTTGGCACAATAACGCAGTGCGGGGTATTGTAGGGATCTGATGTGTATTGCTTATACGCTTCAAGCGGCCCGGGAAATGTGAACTTACGCAGTAGGCGCTGGCAGGTTGTGAGGATTTCTGCCGGAATGGCCTGGCTGCAGTGCAGGGCCGTTGTGAGTGTCACATTTCGGTATACGAGTATTACGAAACGCCTGTCAACCGTGTTGGTACAGCCCACTATTTAGCGCCTGACGGTATGAAGTGCGCTTACCTATATAATTCGTCCGTTTTTTGCTACGCAGAGACTGTTTATACGGGTACAGTCCTTCTGGCTCAGATGTACTCATTATGCCGAGAAAAGCAGCGGAATGTTTAAGCTGTCGTAAAGCAACTTTTGAAAAACAGACGTAAACGTCATGTAAACGGCCTGATTACGTCTTGACCGTTACGGGCGCCGTGCAGGCCGCTGCCGCGTCGCCGGCTCCAGCAGCAGCGCTCATAAAGAAAGGAAGAACAAAGAAGGGAGAACAGTAAAACACGATCTCACGCGTGCACCACTCTAGTTGTTAGCAGCCGTTTTTAACATAAGCCGGTTGGTTTTCCTTGACCTTTTGCTCATACAGATAACTGCTGCTCGCAGTCCATCAAAAATCTTATTTCTTTGTCCTTTTTTTTACTGGTTCATTTGCGGCGCTGGTTGTTTCTCCTCCCGCACCTCCAGTTGTGGTTTCCAGAGGCGTCTGTGAACTTGATTCTGGAGACTCATGGCGGCTTCCGGTGCAGAAGTTTGCTCACCGCCTTCGGGTGGTGGTGTACCTTTGACATCGGCCCACACTGTGCTTTCACCCTTCGGGTTTTCTCCAGCCGAGCAGCTTCCGTTGCTTTTCCTTCCGTGGGTTCCGTAGTCTCACCTACCGGCACCGGTGTTGCCTCAGTCTCACTTCTGGGACTTACAACCACCACTGCCGGTGGTGCCGGTGGCCCTCGGGTGCGGACTACGACGACCACCGCGGGTCGTGAAGTGGCGGTGGTGCTGAGCGAACGTACTGGAGGGCCGCCGAAGACCGTTGATGATGGTGGATAGGGAAGTGGTGGGGACGGGTCGGTTGTCATTATAGTGCGGTGTAAAATCCATAAACTTACAGATGGTAGCTGGGACATTGCCAGGGGCTGTTTTGACAGGCGGAGCACTCGGTGTCGCATCGTACAGTGTACACCAATAGTTGAAAAACCAAATCAAATTATCAGAAAATCAAGTCAACCAAAGTGCAACTTATAGTCTTACATAGCAGAACTTAGACGGACCAAAAACTAGCGCTGTGCGGACATCCACCGGGCCGCGTACGGTAGTTCCGTTGGAGAGGCGGTTGGCGACCCCGAATGGGACGCTCTATCCCGCCTCGATAATTTAAAGCACAAAAGGCCATTGATTGCTTTACAATGTGCTGGCATGGTCTATTTTTATAACCGCATAATGCCCGTACAATATTAATGCTTTAAATAATTTAGTCGGTATTGGAGCTCATAATTTGTTTATATATTATTTAGCGGCATGTATCATAATTTTAGCGGGCATATCATTATTATGACACTGTATTTTCTCTCTCGCTTACCAGTCACATCATATCGGCAAGGGCACGCCGCCCCACACCGAAATCCCAGACTTGTTAATCGACAGGTCATCAAATAATAAAAATTATTTAAAGTTAGCATAATTTTAATTCCCAAGAAATTACCCTGTGTATTCGCCATAGCGTTAACAAGAGCTCAGATATTCCCGTACTTCACTCCATTATTTCCCCACACCGGGATGACAATATACGGATTACGGACTACATATGGTCACAGCGGCAGTTGGGTGGACTGCTGTACGGTTGCCGCTGAATTACCGGATACATGAGTACAAAGTATAATGTCATAAGAATTCGCCGGAGATCCGCTAGAGTATGGTGCCGGTGGCAGCGGAACCGGTACCGGCGTAATGCGGACGTTGTATCCGTTGCCATAGGGTGACGGCGGTAAGAGAAAGGGTTGCGGTGTCGGCTGGGCATAAAATGATAAGGCGCCGGTGTGTATGTTTGATTCACCGGGGAAGCCGGAACTGTACAGTGGGGGTGGCGGGGTGCTTAATTGGCGTATACACCGGTGACGGGATGTTGTAATTGTAGCCGTCATTTGCCGGACCAAAATCATTGAAACTTTGAATATTCAGCACAGTTGGTGAGCATCTGACGAATGTAAAAAAATACCGCGACTACTAAGTAAAAATCATAGAGTTTTAAACATATACTTACATGAAATTAGTTTCCTGTTCAGCGTGCTTGATTAAAAAATTATACGAACCATGCTCTATTCCGGCAGTTTTATGCTGATAAGACCAGAAAAGTTTATGACAAGCAAATTTGTAAAAAGTTATTTTATAAAAAGGTCACGGTCTGTAAAAAACTATGCAACTAAGATACGGCAACGTCTTTCGGTGTTAACTTATATATACATTGGCCAGCAACAGTAACGGTTTCGGCAGTTTTTCCTTAGTCATTTTGCTAATGCATTGTCATTTTCGGCCCGGGATTTGTTAATGGCTTTAGGTTTGTAAGTGTCGAGGTACATTTAGTACGCTCCATAAGCATTCGTTTTTCGAATCATTATGATGACGCAGATATACTGAGCTAGAGATCTCATGCGAATATGCAATAGCGATCTCCAGTAATACTGTTACTGAGAACCTTATATAATCTCCTTGTGATACTTCACGGATTTATATTTGAATCTGCAGCGGCGCTGCTTATTACCATTCAGCTAAAGCTTTCTTAAGAAAAACAACTTCCAGAAGTATGAATCGCTATGATTCAATGAATTTATTAAAATTTCGCACCGAAATGAATTGATCACATTAATAAGAAAGACTCAAAATGGCAGAATGCAAGAAACCGGACTGATTAATGATACAAAAAATTAATATAAATATTAGTATTCCACAAGTTTGATGCAAAACCACCTTCCGGTACAAACACCAAAGTAGCCAAATAAAATCCTCCAGCAACATTGAGAAATATGTAGTAAACATCGCGACGTCCCTAGGGTGTGCAATTAGTGAGATTAAATTAATAAAGGAAACCAAGGGGAAGAATGTGTGACGCGCAGGAGCGAACCAGCTGCGTAGGAATACAAATAGCCTCCACCGAATGGCTCAGCGACGCCCAAAGGTACTCTTAAACTTATCGAACAGGGATTTCTTCTCCTTCTCGCGAACCTCGGAAGTATTAACAGGTTTTGACACAGTCCGTGCACTGCCGCTCCTGTAGAATAATTTAATTAAAAACTGAGCTCAAATGCGAGATTTTCTACGATAAATATAACTGAAAATAATTATTATTTTATGATTATTATTTAACTGTCTAATTACTTTGATTAAGTAATAAATGAATCAAATTGTATGTGATCGATACTGATTAATGCCAGCAATAACTAAAAGGTTGACAAATCGGAAAATTAATTTTTTTACCAGAACTTTTTTTTAAAGCGAAAAAATAAACTTCAAAGAAAAATTATATAAAAAATGAGAAAATAAATTAAGTCGACATTTCTTACGCAAAAGCGTCCATGGACGCGTCGATGTTGGTGGCCACGCGGCTCTTGTCCAAAGATTCCTCGGTCAGGTGGTGTTCACGTTGCTGCTCCTTCTTGGCGTACTTGGTCTCCTGCTCCAGCGGATGGCGCCCTATGGCCTTGCCAAAAATTTTCTTGGGACGCTCATCCTGCTTCTCCAGTTCCTTGCGGATCAGCTCAGCCTCTTCCTGCACAAATCAAACTAACATGTTTAGAAAACTCATAACTTTTTAAATAAGTGCAACACTTCCCACAAATCAGTCAGAATTATTTACGTCTTCATTAAAAAACTTACTTCCCGAATTAGTAAGTAATTAAAGCCTATTTAAAAACGGGAAATTTGAAACACATACCTTGGCGTCTTTTCGGTAGGAATCGGTCTTCTTCTCGAGCTCCATGTCGTCAGATCGACCGGAAGCTTCTATTTCGTGCTGGTTAAGTCCCTTCTTCTTCGGGTCATTCTCTCGCATGTCAGTTGCTTCCACAACAATTCTGGTTACCGAGCCGACAGTTACGCTAGCAGGGGCCGCGTTACAATCTGTATAAACGCATAAATATTATATTAGTAACATAATTACAGAGACGCCGCGCCACGTTCGGGCAGTTTCTCTTAAAATTCACTCTACTCTACTCGTAGAGACCTTCAAGTGGCCACCTATGTTAGGTCAATGGACGACATACCTTCAAGTGGCCAGGCTGCAGTTATTTGGCCCCAGACCCGATTTTCTTCCTGTTTTTTGGTATAGCATGTTCAGCTCAACTTGCTCTTTACAGTGTACCTGAAAATTTTAAAATCGGTTGAACCGTTTTTTAGGTATTTACGTTGTAAAAAATCAGTGACGAAACGCGTAAGCCACGCCACGAGAGCCACTACACTAACGCCAACGTATTTCACTTATCAACCGCACATGTAGTTTAGTGGCTCTCGTGGCGTGGCTTACGCGTTTCGTCACTGATTTTTTACAACGTAAATACCTAAAAAACGGTTCAACCGATTTTAAAATTTTCAGGGACTCTGTAAAGAGCATGTTGAGCTGAACATGCTATACCAAAAACAGGAAGAAAATCGGGTCTGGGGCCAAATAACTGCAGCCTGGCCACTTGAAGGTATGTCGTCCATTGACTTAACATGGGTGGCCACTTGAAGGTCTCTACGAGTAGGTCACAAATCAGCAAATTACTAATTAAGTATTCAATTTCTTTATTATCCCTGTATGTGTTATGGATTTTTTCACTATGGATCGCGTCGCTGCGAGTGTGACTTAAAATACAGTGAGATCTAACTTAAAACTGCGGTTCGACCCAACGACCATCCTTATCTTCCTCCAATTTAAAATTTGTTAAAACATTCCGCTTATTCTAAAGTCCGAAAAAATTATGCTGGGCTGATTGCCATTCAAAGCTTTTGCTAAATCCGTCGACTCCTTTGTTTTTCAAAGAAGCCAACGTGACCTTTGCAATATTACTTTGCAATTTGCATTTGTCTGCTATAAAGATTAACTAGGTCGCTAAGCACTGACCAACACTTAAGCTGTTCTTTTGCGCAAAAAGCCCACGAAATCCCATTTCAACACATTTTAGCACCAGCGAAAAATTTATTTAGCCACCGCTTTGTCGGTTTTTTTTCGAATTTTCCCACCAGATCTATCTTGTCTCTGTCTCGTATTTAGGTCTGCGTGCTAGACAATCACATTAGTCCGGAAGTACCTGACTCTGCAAATGCTCCAATTTGCGATCCAACGTTTGCATGCGCACTTGCGCGATCACAAACACTTGCGACACCTGCATAAATAGACCGTTATTATCCTTTATTTAAATTAATATAATTGTTACTAATACTTATTCGTATTTTTATTTAATTATTATCGGCCGAAGCGAAGCGAAGGTCCTCTATGTTTAAGAAAACAGGAGTTTGTCGGTCACGTCGGTCACGCCTCAATAATTTCAAATAAATAAAGTATGGAAGAACACACCCAAAAATATTAAATAAAAAAGAAAATATTATTTAAATATAAAAACTGCATTTTAAAACCGTTTGAAACAAACTCACCATCAGCAAACAGTTTATTAAATGCACTACCCCGCTTCGCTTCGGTCTTTTAGTGCAAGCCAACAGCGGTGCACTTTCCTGGTTATTATTACTGCATACAACTATATGAGTACCAAATTAGAACTAACTCGTAAATAAAAAAATAAAATAATTATGGTACGTGTATTAATTATTATTAGCCGAGCATCTACGAGTTTATGGGAATTATAATCAAATAAAAATCTTTAGTTGTTAATTAATGTTCTTGTAGTGTCAACTTCCACTCAAAATTCGTTAAAAAAATAAAAAAAAGCCACCTTAAATGTACGCCTGTACCTTCGCTGACAGGATTATTCTTCGCTGTCTCTGCTAGCCATTCCTAAACATATGAAACCATTTAGAAATCAAGCAAGTTCAGAAAATAAGCAGGAAGTTATTTAAATAAATAAGCACATAGAATTAGCCAAAATTATTCATCTTTTCATTACGTTTTCAATAAAACTAATTTTAACTGGTTCGTTCCGGTGGCCACCGGAAGTCTTCTCCAAATCCTTTTCGTGAGATCGGGCAATAGCTTCCTTCTCGCGCTGATAACGTTCCCGGTCCTTCAGGGCATCCTCGCCGGTGCCAGCTTCGTTGACAATTATTGTCTCTTCAGCGCCGAAATGCAATCCGTACTTCGCGTAGGTTAAATTAAGCGTCCTAGATAAATTAATAAAATCACACAAAAGATAATTCTGTTGCTGTAAAGTAAAACGAAATCACAAGTACAAAGGAGCGGCAGCAAATTGAAACAGCTCATTCAAAAATTCTCAATAATTTTGTTTCTGAAATTATTTGGCAATGCTTATCACCATTTATTCCTGCAATCTATTTGCTTTAAATATGGTAATTTCCATGAAAAAATTATTGGTCATAGCCAGAATAATTAAGTTCGAGTAAATGTCATTCATTTCTAGATTTAAGCAGTTAAAAAACATTCCCGAGGAAGATTGCGCCCTCGTATTTCCTCACTTACAGTAGATACTCGCGAAAGGAATCTAATTCCCCCAGTTTTCCAGCTGCAGTCAGTTTATGCCGGCCATCTGGCAGAATCCCATCAAAAGTAATCGCGCCCCCGTCAACAGAACATTTCAGAAGGTTGCTCAGGCGGCCACCGTCCACCGGCTTAAACACATCCAAAGAGCATTTGTTCTCCTCAATATTCCGCTTCGCCTCCTCGTACGAGGGGCATACATCCTTTTCTAAACATATTAAACTGAACGTTCGCCTTACGTCACGTTCGATTTACGTTGCATATATCTGTGCGCCGTTAAAGCAGATCGCTGTTTTCGCACCAGCTTGATTCCAACGTCTGTATGCATTTAAACATCAAATCGTTTCTTCTGATCTATTCTTCATTTTTCAAAAGAAAATTTAAACGGTTAAAGCATAAATACTTTTGACGGTAGAAGGCTGAGATATCGTAATGCCTACCGTTGACGTCTGCGATATAGCAACCACCCTCAGTGGCAGTGGCTTGAAGCATAACGTTTGCAGCTGCCAAATCACGGAACTTTAAAATTGTTCTGATAGATTTTAGTTGCTCTTGATTCATCAGAAAATGATATTAGAAGAAAGATAAATTTCTAAGGAGTTTTTTGATACCAAGCGAGTGCAGTATATCTAAAAACGAACGATTCTGTAGCCATCTGAATTTAGTATGCCAAGCTTACGGAGCCGTTGGAGTACTCCGCGCGAGTTGTCATTTAAACTCCATAGGCGCCTGTGTTAAAATTCGAATGCTCGTAGAAAGATTCATGGGCTGTTAAATCTGGATGTTTTGGTATCAAAAAATAGTTTAGAATTTTAGTTTTCATCGAGTTTTCAATTGAACGATTGCTACCATCAGCCAGAGCCTGAAGACTGATTTGAACCGCATCATGTTTCGTGTCAGAGGCAGGATTGGACCGTATCGTTTACCGTCTGCGCGTTGCGATCACTCTACCTTATCAACGGTACGGTCACGATACGGTGGCCCACCGTATCGTATACCGGACCGTATATCGCGACTGTGGGGCGATAATAATCTAATAGTCTCTGTTCGGGGCACACACGGTAGGTTTTCCGGTAACCATAACGGTAGGCTACCGTCATGGTTTTCACCACCGTTAGAAGTTTGTGTGTTCGCTAAGCACAACGATAACGCTCGATACAGAGTTCGGCTCGGGCTCGGTCCGGTCTCACTAAATTAAAAATGTGAAGTGAATTTGCAAGAGCGTGACCAGCCGCTTGTGGGGAGGCAGTTTGAGTGAACTGACGACTTCCGGTGCGTTTAGTCCCTCACAAAATAAATTGTTTTTAAATATTATTTTTCTTTCTTTTGTTTGTTGAAATATTTTAGTAAATAGAGCGATGTTCAAAGTAGTTATATCTTTTGAGAAAACGGTAATCCACTAATTCCATTGCTTTCAAGATTCTACCGGAGATGCCCAACGATACGAACGCTATCTATCGTTATCCTAGCGAGCAGAACGATACGGTACAGGCAGAAAAACGGTAAATTTGGGATGAGTCATACCGTTATCGTTACCGGAAAACCTACCGTATGTGCCCCGAACAGAGACTAATCTGTGTAGTACGCGTATTCTTAGCCGGTCCTGTCTGCCAGTCTCAACAACCTGTGGTCGAGTTGTAATGAATTGTGTAAACAAACTGCACCGACATATTCTTCGGGAAGCGATATCGCAAAACTTTGCGATCCGATTTACAAACTGAACACACCGCTGTAATCGGTAAGACGTAAGGATTCAAACTGATAAAAGTTTTAAAAAGTAATAGATGCTTCTTCAAATTTTTAATCACCCGTGCTAACAGTGGGCTTAATTCACGGACGTAAGTGCCATTTGCACGCTGTAGACCGCGCCTCTGCCCGGCTCTATTTGCTCGGTCCCGGATCAGCAACACTGTATGTGCGACTCTATTACCACAGACCGCCCGAAAATTAACGCGCTAATTTCATCGAATTGCATAATGTTCGCTACGAGTTAAGCTTTACTAGTGTCAGCATCCATTTCGAAGAACTGCCTCGTGTAACTGATTAAACTGTACATTATTCTCAACCCGTCAAACGCTATCATTGATTTTAAACTGAAATAGTTTAAATCCAATCCCAATTTACATGCAAGGGAGTTTCTTACTTGCAAATTGTATTATCTGATTTTACTACGATCCCAAGGATGGTTGTTTACGTGACTTCGGATGCAGCGAAGCAAGAACAAACGCTCAGTGGTGAGTATTATTATACTGGCAATGTTTCTGACTTAACGACTCGTCAACACTAAATACTATACCGCTTTTGCTTATTTGGCTTACGGAGACAGTTTTTTACATGTATTTAAAATACTATGCTGAAAACGTACCAGTCAGTATTTCGCAGTGCATTTGTATATACAGTACATGACGTGTTTATTGAAAATTTTTTATTGGCAACCGCCTACGGGAGTACGTTACAAATTTGCTTTCGTAGAGAAATTCTCTGTAATCCTACACTTGCTCACGGCGTTTTGTTTCAGATGGCAAATAAACCGAAACACAAATAAATTTAGAAGTACTACTCTAGGACTTACAAGTGCGACTTTATAAACGCTAAGCGTACTCGTACAGAAATTATAAATCAGTAGAAGTAGTTATTTTGCGGCTCGGATTCAGTCTGTTACGTACCGGAATACCGCCTGAGCCGATTTTTGGCCGCCTGGCTTGCAAATTCGACGGTGCAGTTTGTTTGCATAATTCATTACAACTCGACCACAGGTTGTTGAGACTGGCAGACAGGACCGGCTAAGAATACGCGTACTACACAGATTATTTTGTACCGTGGTACTGTACTGTACTGTACTGTACTGTACTGTACTGTACTGTACTGTACTGTACTGTACTATACTGTACTGTACCGTACTGTACTGTACTATACTGTACTGTACTGTACTGTACTGGACGTACTGTATTATCAGCTGTTGTGTTTACTCGCAGCGCAAATTACAAACAAAAAACTAACCTGCAAACCACAGCACTAAAGCGGATCGGGAACGTTTTTAAAGGTTTTTAAAAGTTCAACTGATAGAGTCTCTGCTCTGTAGGCCTGAGCCACTGAAGGTGCTTCGGCACATCACGCCACAAAAACTTCCGCATCCAGCCGGAAACGGAGAAACAATCGTTTGCGCTGAATATGACATAGCCTATAAGTAGTCACTACTCAATGAGCAGTGGTTGCTGCTCGTCCTGTAAACAGTACTCAGTGCTACTGTCTGCTTAGAAAACCCTTTCGTCAAGGCAGAATAGTCCATTACATCAAGACACCTTCCCACTTGTTACCGAATCACTTGTAAAGATCAAAGTCCATCGAAAGCAAGTGACGCATAAAAAAACAGCCATTAGCGTGATAACAGATGAACTGGCATCCAGACAGCAATGAACGCTACATCAAAACACCGCCATATGTTTTGGCGCGAAGAAAAGTGCAATGCACTTGTATCTTTTGCTTGCATATTTTTCAGAGGAAATCCAGTGTGCATCTGCACAGTTTGGACTTTTTGCAATAACCGTGTCGTAATATTCTTAATATGGCCCCGCGCAAAAGTAAAAGAAAATTAGCAATAGAACTTGTCGAGAAGCTAATTTTATTAAATTCCTCGCGAACAAATTCATCACTGCGATTTTTATCGGATGAACAAGAGTTATTGCTGCATTCTTCTGCACGTAGAAAGGAAGAAGATGAGTCTCTTTTTCTAATGATTCGAGGTTACCTGCACGTTACTCGTTATTTAAATCGCCGTTTAACAGTGCCGAAAAGTACGGATTTTCTTCGACTTATTCTGCCCCGCCTGGACGATGACAGATTCCGACAAGAATGCCGGATGTCAAGGTCAACATTTAACATCGTGCTTGGCAAAATTTGTGATCATCCCATTTTTGTGAATAAATCTATGCATGCCAAAGCATCCGTTGCTGACCAGTTAACTGTCGCTCTGCATCGATTCGGAACGTTTGGGAATGGCGGTGCAGTGGGAAAAGTTGCTCGACGATTCGGGATTTCAGAAGGTGCAGTGGAAAATTACACTCGTAGAGTTATCGTAGCTCTATTGTCCATTGAAAACGATGTAGTGCGATAGCCAAATCAGACTGAGAAAGCCTTAATTAAGGACAAGATAAAGAACAAATTTCATTTTCCTCACTGTTTGGGTTTTGTGGATGGCACCGACATAGGTTTAGAATACAAACCATCACTTAATGGCGAAGATTATTACAACCGGAAACACCGTTATGCATTAGCCGCTATGTTGGTTTGTGACTCTGACCGGTTGATTTTATTCGCATCTTGTGGATATCCTGGTTCTGTGCATGACGCAAGAGTCTTCAAAAATTCACCGCTGGGAACAAAAGCCACGGAATTTTTCCAAGGACAAGAGTACCTGTTAGCCGATAGCGCCTATTCGTGCACTACCACCATTATGCCACCTTTTCGGAAAAACAACGTTACCACACCGTTTCGTAGTACATTTCAGTTTCTCCACTGTTCTGCTCGTGTTACAATTGAGCATACTATCGGTAACGTAAAAGCTCGATTTCAGTGTCTGCGTGGCTTAAGAACTTACATAGCAGATGGCGAAAGTCATACTAGAGCTGTTTATTGGTTCAGATGTTGTTGTATATTGCACAATTTATGCGTAAAAAATGCAGACGAGGTTGATGAAGACTGGGAGCAAGAAGAAGACAAGAACAACGATGACAACAGTGATGCGGAGCCGCACATGGACGAAACGGAAGATGGACAAGATAAACGGGAGCGTATTATGAATTTCATAGTTACTAGCGTAATGAATTAGAAAAAAACATAGTACTGCGCTGCTTAATAATATGCAAATAAAAACCGGAGAATTGTGTCGCTTGCTTTTGATGAATACGTTGTACAAAAGCATATGCCAAATATATATATAATTACAGTAGTATGTACATCGTACATACTTATATAATCTACAACACGAATACCACTGCACAGATAAACTGTCCAGGGAGCACGGACATATAGCTTAAAACTACTGTGTATCCCGACTTTAGAAGGCACTTTTATTGGGGAAAATATACTGCGCCGATAAAATGCATTTAACTTCTTGATCCCATACGCACAATTTTAATTAGTAGAAAATGCCTGAATTCAACAAGGAAAATTGATAGTGAATAATACGTTCAGAGTTAGGAAAATATTCAGAGTTTAAGTTTAGAAAACGCATAGAAGTATAAAAACTGGACAGAATACCATACGCAATATACAAAGCACACAGTATATGCAAAAAGATGCAAACTCGGAACAACATTTGCGCAATTCAGTTATTTTTTCGCATCAACAGCTCTAACTCCATTCTGCGATTTTCCGCTTCCATTTTCCGCACTTCCAGTTCGCTTTTCTGGTGCTCCAGTTGTTTTTCTTGAAATTCAATTTGGCGCTCTTGCAGACGCTCCATGCGATTTTCTCTCATTCTAGCAAGTGCTACTTCCTCTTCGAAACGTTTATCTTTTTTCTCCTCGATGACCATAAGGGCTTCCGGGAAATCTACAGTTTTCTGGCGCTTCTTTTTCTTTTTGTCTCCAATAACAATCTTGCCCGGATCAGCTGATGCCGGTTCGATTTCGCGGTCTATGTCACCCTCCAGTACCATATCCTGATAGCTTCTGTGATCTTCTGTCTCCGTATTGTTCTCCCGGCGACTGTTATTTGAAGTTGTAGGCGCCTCAGGTGTATCTGGTTCGTCGTCATCGTCGCCGGATGCGTTAAATCGCATCACTGACATCACGTTTTCATTGTTGTTTGATCCGGTGTTTGAGACATAAGCCGGCTCATTCGAAGGGCGCTCCCCAAAGACAGCGTCCAAGTCAAAAAAGTATTTGAGCTGATCTTTCACTTCGTCTATCAAAGCAAAATATACGTCTCACGTATCTGTGCAATTTGTGCAAAATTCTATAAATGTTATACACGCCAGTGAATACCATTTATATTGCTACATCAAAACGCTTTTACGTTACTTAAAAATAATACTTACAAAATGTTTATAAAATACTTACAAAATGCATGTGTTTGGTAGTTCGGGAAAGCGAAAGTTTTGTGCATCAGTGCATGTACAGTACTGGCACACTTCCCTTTAAATTACAGTATATTCTTATCCATAAGAAAATGGAATTACTGTTGACTAAACCGAATAAAAATTTTAAAAGCTGTTATAATCTCTAATACATTAAGCTTTTATTTATTTTGCTTCGTAATAAAATTAAGCAGGTTTTACCTCGTATGTTCGTTCGCTGCAGTCGGCTTTCACGAGATTCATCCGGATGCATTAACCCGTTTCCGGTTCCTTTCAGCCAGGTGTTAGCTTCGCGCCATTTACTTTCAAACCCCGAAATCTTCTCATTGATGTTCTTCGCAGTGCGGATTTTGGCGCTAACTCCACATTTTGCTACCAAATATTTCGCCAGCATCTTCGCAACGTCCGTCTTGGTTTTCCCGTTTGGCTGCACCTTTGTGGTTTGCTGGCCCCCGCTTCCCGCCGCAGTATCTTTCTTCCCGGCGCATTTCCACTGCTGGTAATTATCCGGGTTTTGCAACCATTCAACCAATAAGCGCTCCTCTCGTTCAGTCCATCTGTGATTTTCTCTCTTCTTCTTCTCCTTAGCGTTAGCGTTTTGCAACTCATTAGGCGTAGAATTAGCAGAAGCGGCCGGCATTATAGCTCGCACCGGTGGATTACTTACTTTAGCCATCAACAGTATTACAGTATATGACAAAATCAAATTTTGGAAAAGCGCGGGTCAGTTAATTTCTTTGTCAATATTATTCCACAGTTTATTAAACTGGTGTATTTTGAAAACCAACACACCATGAAGTTAATCTGCTTGCGCTCATTCATGTAAAACGTGCAGACACTGATGCGAGAGTGCAATGCCGAAATGAAAAGCAGCTCGGGCGCTGCTTTTCATTTCGGCATAACGTTTTGGAAGTTGTATGTGTGTCATACTTCATATCGCCAATCCCAGCTGTTGCGCTTATCTCAATGGACTTTGATCTTTACAAGTGAATCGGTAACAAGTGGGAAGGTGTCTTGATGTAATGGACTAATGTCTTCTCAGTTTCATCGTGCATGTTTGTCGATTTTGTGGGAGACTGAACTCACTGAAGGATCCCGAATCACGAAGAGATTCATTTTGACTCGAGCTTAGACTAAGCGTACTAGTAGTATTTGGTTTCGGACGCGGTGCGTGCACGTTCTGTGGGTGATGTAATTTTTAAAATCTAAATAATCCGATTTTTGTGGGTTCTGCGGTGGTCCCCGATCTCGACTAAACGGAGTTACGGAAGAAATTCACGGTGAGTAAATAATGCTGTAGAGTAGTATAAACAGTAAATTACGTAATTTAATTACGGTAGTTGTAACAGCAAAGGCTTTTCCAAGATACACAGCTGTTTTGAACAAGTTACAGTCGTAGTGAGTTTTATAAAAATTAATAACTATATAGTCAGCTCAGTTTTTACCGTTTTTGTGGAATGTGAGAAATTTGTTTTTTTGAGCACGTGCTGACGCCGCACCTTGAGGCGATAAATCTGGTTCAACGCACTGAGTGGCCCAGCAGAGTATCAAAGCATGCGAGATTAGTCAGTCAACTCATTTGCCGTACAGCGCGTCCGTTACGTGACGGACTTTTCCGACTGATTGATATCCGTTAATTAAGGCACCCTCTTCAGGTTTTTCGACAATCAAATATTTGCCAGATTTCACGCTTGGCCGTGAACGAACCAGGCTGGCTGCATTAGCATCTCGCTCGTTTCTCTGCACTGGTATCTGTAATTCTTCGTATGGTTTCTTTGGATTGTTGATTTTGACTGCTTACAAATTGTGTCAATTTTGGGATATTTTATTGAACATTTATTTCTTAATAGTACTATAATAAATACTTTAATTTTGCTGTTCTTGACATTTAAATGAAATCATTTTGATTATTGTTTTAATACGTATTTTAATACTTTGACTTTAATATTACTTTGATACACAATTTAATATTACTGTTTAATGTTTTAATTTTTTTTTTAAATTTATTCTTTAATTTTTCCAGATTTATTTTTTGGAGCCCCCTTGGAATGCTGAGAGGATATCATAAGAATAGAAACCACTGCGAGTATGTAAGGAATGCAGCCGCAGGTACTAATCTAGTCGGGCTGAACAACTTCCGTTCTGGTTTCTTCACATTGATCGATCCTCATGAAGTCATGATCGGTGTTAGAGTAGTCGACGCGGCACAAATTGTATTGCATCTGGGAAGATACCAGATTTATTTTACTTTTGTTTCAAATTTGTTTTTGAATCCATCATGTAGCGCTATAATGGAAGCACGCACGCGAAACAGTTTTGCTGTTAATTTGTTACGTCGTATGTAATTCTGTCGATTTCTGTGTACACTTTCTTATTAGTTAAAACATCATAGTATAATACCGCAATTTGTGGCGGAATTTCGAGTACGACTGTATGAGTATGGAATTTGGCGCTAAATCAGCGAAAACCAGACTTCCTGATCATTTTTACAGAGTACAGTTATGCATGCTAAATTCGTCAAATCACCAACAAATTGATTTTTCAGCAAAATGTCAAGGATTTGTTTCTTCCGCAGATTGCCATGGACCGTGCTCAATCTGACGGCCGTGCGCTGTAATCGTCAATGGGCAATCGGTCAAGCAACGGTCTGGGACTGCTGTCACAGAGCTCCGATCTGTCCATGTTGCCGTCAAACGAGCCGAAGAGCGGGCGGGCCACGGCGGGCATGAAGAGCCCCAAGTCGGCCTCCTCCTCTTCCTCCGATCCCTCCCTGGCCAAATCATTCTCGCTGGGCCACGGCGATCGACCGTCCAGTGTCGGCACCCTGCGCTTTCATTCCAATCACGGCGAGCACGTGCAGATTTCGCCGGATGGGAGTGCGGCCAGGCGCGTTCGCAGTTATTGCAAAGGTACGAGGATAAATCAGTTCGCTGTATTTTTCTCCTGTACTTATGTCCTAGTGTTGTTTGATTTTACTACTCGTGTGTATACAGTATAGCTACGAAATCAGTCGTAACCGTGAGGATTTTGTCTAGATTTTTTATGTTTCCGTTGGCGTTGTGCGAAGATTGTTAGCTTGATGTAATCGAATATGCCTTGCGGGTGTAAAAGATGTACTAGTAATTACGGTTAATAAATGAAAATGGAGACTTTTTTTGTAAACCATGATATTTCGATATAATAATTGCTTCTTGGAACAGGAAACTGCTGTTAAAGTCGAACGGTTATTATTGTTTGAAGAAGAAAGATAATTGTGATACATATTTGCGTTAAATACATGCATTCCTTGTTAATTACGAGTTTCTGCTTCCAGTTTTAAATTCGTTAACTGTTTTGTTTGCTAAATTCTTCTGCCGTAATGCGGTATAGTTGATAAAATTTCTTATTTTGATGAGCAGGTATTGTTTTCTCCAACCGTCCCATCGAGAAAGGCGAATGCGTGTGTTTCCGTATCAGCGAACAGCTGGCGCTGCCCGTTCCCCCGGCATCCGCCCGCTGCGGCGGCGATGCCTCCAAGGTGGCCCAGTGGAGCGGCTCGCTGCGCATCGGCCTGACCACCCACGACCCGCAGGGTGTCGATCTGGCCCAGGCCCTCTATCTCTGCCCGGACCTGACCAGCCGGCCGGGTTTCTGGGGACGTCCCCTGCCGGAAGTGTGCCGTCCGGCGCCCGGGGATACCAGTGAGCGGATTATTCATTTCCAGTGCCTGCCTGACGGAGCCACGATTGTTTATGGCGTTAACGGTGTCAATAAAGGTTAGCAACTGTAAGCGACGTTTTAGTGGTGCTCTTTTGAAGTTTCCTTAGCAATTTTGATTTATTTCCCTGTTCTTGTTCCTTAAATGCTTATTTTCCTAGATACCTTTCCGCACGCTTATCGAATGAAAAAAATTAATAAACATTTTACGTTACTTATGTATTTGTCGTTGTTGCCATTAAATATTTCAGAATATTTAGTTACGTATTAAATATTCATTATTAATACTCGTACTTCGGTTTTAAATAAGAATAAATAATATCAAACATAGAAAAATGCTTGGTAAATTCCTGACAATAAATTATTTGTAAATTACTGCGTTTGCTGAGAAATTTGGTATACATATCTGCTTCTCTATCCTTTTATAACAGAACAAGTTCGATCATATTTTATAACTGTAATGATAAAGTTTTAATAATTTCTGCTTTTTTGTAAGTTATTTCGTTCTGTGAAGATATTGTGCAGTTTCGATTGAAAAACGCATCCTTTGAGGTATTTCCGCGAACTGTATAAAACTGACAGACTCCGGTTTCTTTTATTGTGCACTTGCGCGAATATAATGTTTTTAAGAGTGATAATATTGCAGGAACGGCATTTGAAAACGTGGACACGAGTGTTCCCTTGTGGGCGGTATTCGACGTGTACGGGACGACGGTGGCGCTGCAGCTGCTCGGTTAGTCCCATAAATTCCGTTCGAACGGAACTGCCTGCTGTAATTAGACCAGTCGGACCAACAGACACATAAATTCTTAACTGTCGCCTTTTACGGGAAATTTATCCGTAAATTTTATCAAGCCCTAGCTGATTGTGCGAGGTGGCAACGTTTTATTGATGCATTTTACAGATAGCAGCAGCATTAATCGTCCGCCCAACCAGACGCGCAGTCACAGCAGCATTTCGCCGTTGTCGGTGCTGATGGCCATTAGAAACCGGCAGAATTCCCTGACGTCATCGCACCCACCACCCGTACCGGAACCGCTGCCACCTCCGCCGCCTCCTGTGCGGGCGGCTCCGCCTCCTCCTAACTCTACTCCTGCCGCCGTAGCAGCAGGTAAAACCAAAAATGAAGAAAATTAATAACACTAAAATATACTAAAGATTCGGTATGAAAAGTACCGACAAGACATGCTTGATTTCCTTTGTTGGACCGTTTTTGAAAATTAGCACTATCTCGAAATTTATGCGCGCGTGTATTCGATACTGTAACGTGCGTACATTATATCATGCAATTTCGTACATGGAGCGTTTTGTATCTACGGTTTATGACCCTTTCTGTACAGTACGAGTACCTTTGTCTTCGTAGTAAAGCGGCACATGTGGATACGATCATATCCTTATTTCTGATTGCTGTAGAGAGTAGAATGCCCTTAATTGAAACTTTAGATTATTTTTCTTGTGTGCTGTACATGGATTTGAATTTCTGTGCTATTACTAATTTGTGTTATTTTTTTCTGTATGGATGTGAACTTTTTTTGCGGTTTCTGTATTGATTAAAATCATCAACGGTTTCTGGACAGTGCTTTATCTCAGTACTAGGGTAGGTTCTTGTTGCGCCTTTTCCGTTTTTTTACGATACAACAGATAATTTGAAAGAAAAGCATTCTTTTTAAAAAAGAAAGTAGGACAGGATGAACTCAATGCTGTACAAAAAATAAGAATGGGCGTTTTCTGTGCTTAACGAATTAAGAAAAAATTAACAGATTGAAATCTTTTAATTTATAATATGTTTTGATAATATTATATACGAGTATTTCATGAATTGATGGGTTTGTTTACGAATTCACCAGTATTTTACTTAACGAAATACGGTTATTTATATTGCGCTTAACCGGGTGAATAGAATAGAGTTTTACTAACGAAACCCGCTGTTTATCGCAGCGGTATCGCGGATGGCGATTTCCTCAACGACCCCTCCCGTCTCCAGTAGCTCGGAGGCGTCGGCCTCCTCCGCCCCCGTCAGCGCCCGCCACCGGGCCCGACACTTCCCGCATCTGCAGTTGAAGAGCCTGAAATTCTTCCGGAATCTCACCGGGCGCAATGTGCTGTTGTCGGAAGAGGGCCGGTGTGTCAAGCTGGTAGCCGGGGAGTTCTGCAACGGCTATGTGTTCACGCCGCGCCCCATCGCCGTCAATGAGACGGTGGTGGTGAGGATTATTGAGAATGACTGGGATTTTGACGGGGGACTGGCGTTTGGATTGACCACGTGTGATCCGGCGGCGTTGTGCCAGGCGAATTTGCCGGATGATGCGGATAATCTCCTCGATCGACCGGTAGGGAAACCTTTCAGAAAAGCTGCTTTTGCGAATGCATAAGTTGATTTTATTAATTTAGCTAATTTTATTTGTTTTTTGATTTATTTCTTAATTATATTTTTTTTATTTATTTGGCGAATTTTGCAAATCGATCGCAAAAAGCTGGAAAAGGGTTTTAGTTGAATATGCTCACAAAATGCTGATGATGGTCGTACTCGTAGATGTCCAGTTTCGTAGTGAAGTGGGTGTGTATCCCATGCATCTGGATCTGAATATTTTCCATTTGAACTCGAAATGAAGAATAATTCATCTAAAGTTGAAATTTTGTCGGAAATTTGAGAAGTTTAAGTTTTAAACCTCGAAAATTTCGTGGGTTATTTTTTTTTCAGAACTTAGAAGTTTCGTGGCATCCTGATTTACAGATAAACTTCTTAGTGTGGCCGGTGGCTGTTTTTGGAGTTAGCAATCCTTAAATAAAAGTGTCAACAGGAATAGTTTCTGATTTTGTGTACGGAATCTGTATTTGTTGTGTTTTGCGTAAAGATGTTGTTAGGAATTTTGTCGAGGAATTGATTGAATTTTCTCAAACAGGAATACTGGGTGGTAGCCAAAGATGTGGCCAGTAAACCGAAGGAAGGCCAGGAGTACGCCTTCACCATCCGCCGCGACGGCACCGTCCAGATCAGCCGGAACAACAATAAACCCTCCGATTTCCTGTTTGTGGATAACTCGCAGACCTTCTGGATGTTCTTTGATCTGTACGGCACCACCAGGAAAATACTGTTATTAGGTACAATTATTCACTGAATTTGAATTTATTACTGGGGTCATACTGCATAAGTTGTGTTGTGTCTAATTTCAGTACGTTACATGCGTAAATTCGTAATTATTATGAAGTCACATCCGAAACTGAGCTTGTTTTTTTATCGCGGAAATATTTTGCGGTTCGTCTGCAAATTTGACCGTACGGCGTACGCTATCTAATTTGATGGTGTTGCGGTTAGAAGAATTTCGTAGTTTAGTGACTTGCGAATGGCCCCGAGTCAAGCGTTGACTGGTTATGCATGCAGTGATTTTAGTGATTGGTGCAATGATTGTTAGCGATTAAGCTGGTTTATAATTTTTCAAAAAAAGGGAGCCTTAATTTTGAACTGTTGTTTTCACTGCAGATTTATGCTTTGTCCGCAGTGCCAATTACGAGTAAATTTTAAAAAACAGATTGAACAGTAACAAAGAATGTCGAAACATGGAAATGTTTTTTTTAGTTTTTCGGTGATACTTAATTTACATGTTACGTAAAATAATAATTTTTGTCTCCATAGGTTCATGCCCCAACGTCCCGGAACCTTCATCCCGTCCCAGCCCCGCTCCGACCCCGACCACCACCCCCCGTCCCCCGCAGCCCACCACCGTGGCCCTTCCGCGCACCGTCTCCTCGGCCGGGTCCTCCGTGCCGCGGCCGCGGACCTCCCCCGTCCGCCGGCAGACCTCCGCCACCTACCCCACCCAACCGCACCGCGACCTCATCGATCTGACCGTCGACCTGCCCAGTCCGCGCTCCCCCTCCAAACCCTCGACATCGCAGGAACCGGCGCAGTACGGACTCCTTCGCGGTGCGGTGGGGACGCCTAGCCAACCGGTGGCCTTCCCACCCATCCCGGGGACGAAGAGCACGGCGCCCCCGTCGGCCGCGGTGGTAAGCGAGTGTATCGTGTGTTTTGAGGACGCGGCGCTGGCGGTCCTGTACACATGCGGACACCAGGTGAATAAATAAATATTCATTAAATAATAATGATAAGTATAATAGATTTTACTTGATTTTCAAAAAGAACTTTAAATATTTAATAAATACATTAACTAATATATTAAATAGATTATTTATTAAGAATTTATTTATTTATTAAAGTTAAATAAATAGGTAATTAATAAATAATAATAATGCATTTTATTTTAATATTAATTAAACAGTTATGTAGTTTTTGAATAAAGGTTAATAAAGAAATTATTTATATATTAATTATCAGAATTATTTGTTTATTATTTTTATATGGGATTTTCCATAGGTACAAACTGATTTTTCTGTAGATTAAATTCAATTTAATTTTGAATTTTTTCCATCCGTACTTTATGGATTAGCCATTTTTTGGCGAATTTTCAATTTTCCAGCTTTTTAACGGATTGTTCTGACATCAGGTGATGTGCTATCCGTGTGCCACTACCCAGCTGCAAAAAGGCAAATCCTGCCCGATTTGTCGCACGCCCATCAAGGATATTATTCGCACGTATCGTGGATGAATTAAAGATTATGCCAGCTGTTATGCGCGCTATGCCAAAAGAAATACGAAATTTATACTTCAAACAGGAATTGTGCTCTGTTTTTTTTTATTTTGTGCCGCGGTGGGGACCTTTCTAGTTGAAATACTCGCGAAGGGGGAGGGCAGTTTTTTGTGTAAAGTGGTTTTTGTTTGTATGTATATTTTGGGGATATTTTGTTTCGGGGAATTGCTCAGAACTGATGGCTCGTGACGCGGCAGCTGGTGGATTATTTTGGCTTCGTTTGTTTGTCGGTGTGCTTTCCTTGCTCTTTTGATTGTCCATGGCAACGTGGTCAGCAGGTGTTTTTGATTTTATGCCTTTTTGTTTTTACGGATTTGCTAATTAATATAAAATATATGTTTTTATTGACGCGCTGATTGCTAAATAAATGGAATTCCGGAGGATTTCTGTAAATATACTCACTGTGGAGAAACGGCAGAAAAAAAGACGAATAAGTAGAGTTTGTGGGGCTAAATTGTGCGCACTTATTAGATTGAACTGGACCAAACAAACTATTTAAACGGACGTACAAAAAAATCAACAGTTTTTGGAACACGTAATTGTCAAATCCCAAAAACGGCACTGCTTCTCAAAACCCACAAGACAATGTGATTTAATGCTGCACATTGTTATAATTTACAGCCCTTTCGTAGTGCGATGGCTGTGAAGATCTAATTCGTTCTTTATAACGTAACTTACCAATGTATTCTTAGTGCTGTATGAATTGCCGGAATTGGTAAACAATTTTTCCCCGGATTTTCACCTCAACGGCGAGATCTTTATGCTTGTTATTTCGTTTTTTTTAATTCTGAAAGGGCCGCAGAAAACTAAAGACAGATTAAAAAATGGTAAAAGTAATTCTAATATTTCGCTTGCTATTGTATTTCATGAAAAGCCTTTCGGTTTCCTGGATTGGTACGAAATGGAGACAAAGGAGAGCGCTTGCTAGCTCAAAATCGCGTGTAGACCAACAGTAAAATACAACATAAACCAACTGTAATATTTAATCTGCAATTGCAAAAACAGACCACAGGTACCTACCTGTCTGTCCGTGCAAGCCATTTGCGTGGAAGGTCACCAGTTATGAATTGTAGAAATAACTTCAATGTTGTACGCGTCGTGTAATGTTGACAGGAAACGCGTAGGCTGTCTGGACTGTCGTCCGTGAACGATACTTTACAGTGTCCAAATCACAAAAGTGTGGACGAAAGCTTGGCGAAAGATTAATGGGTGCCTAATTGCTTGTATTAACATTAGCATTAATATATTAACACACCGTCCATGACAGGGGCACTATGCCGGCGCTCGTCAACATGGATTTTCTCTTCGCCTTCTTGATTAATCGATGTCGTCCATCGCGTACTTTGCGGGGGCTACATGCATACGGCAATAACCGTTTCGGCAACCGGTAGAACAATGAAAGAACGTCAAAATGAATAAATTACTGGTTCTTTGTGGTTTATTACGAAAATGTCGGCGCTGTGCATGCCCGCTTAATTGCGGTATATAAGGAGCCATAAGTGCCATTTCTGTCTTAAATATTGCAGACAACGAAAACCTTTCTTCGCTGATTTATTTGAATTCGGAAAAGTATAAGTGCAGCGGCATAATGAAACCGGTTATTGTCGTGTTTTCGCTTTTGGCGGTATGCGGCGCCAAAACTTTGGTAAGACTAAACGGTTTGCGGAACTTTGTATGAAATTTTATCGGGAAGTTATATATTTTATATGTATTCTATTCTGTTTTGTGGTAACTGATATTTGATATTTATATATTCTTTCTTGTATGTATACTACTTCTTCTATATTTACATACGTACTTATATCTACTTTTATATAAATATTCGTATTTAAATTTTTTGATTAAACTAATTTTTTTTACTACTCAGACGAAGCGTGCAGCTAGCGCGCAGTCGCCCAAAGTGTATTCCGCGCTGGACCAGCTGCGCGGCGGCGCCGGTAAACAGTTAAGCGTCGACCAGATCCAAGAGCTCTTTGTCAACGTTAAACCCGGCCAAGATTTTCCGCTCATCGCCGAGCTGCCTAAGGACAACGTGGACTGCGCGTCGTTCCATCAGCCGGGATTTTATGCGGATACCGACGCCGGCCGGTGTCAGGTGTTCCATCGATGCGACATTAATGGGAATTTAACGACCTACCTTTGCCCCAATATGACCGTACGTAAATACCATCAAACAGGCATGAAAATGCCGGTAGTTACTGTATGTATTATTGCGCTGCGCAAATAAGACAGTAGTTTAAAACAGTCGCTAAAATATAAAATGGAAAACAATCGGCGCCGGCAGTCAAGTGACCTTTCCTTATTTGTTGATTCCCATCCTACCTAGTGATCGGTCGGTTAAATGCGCAGCGAAAATAAGCGTTCCTAGCTACTTCGGTTTCTAAAGGACAGAATATTCTAAACGTAATAGTGTATTTTTAAATTTAAAACTAATTTAAAACTGTACTTTTAAATCGCAAATCTGTGTATTTTTATGTGCAGCTGTTTAACCAAATTACACTGATATGTGATTGGTGGTTCAATGTGGACTGCTCGCAAGCCAAACAATTTTACGACTACTCCAACAGCCGACTGTACCAGGAAGGCGTGGTCCTGCTGGACGATCAGCCTGATTACGTCATGACCGTCACGGGCGCCGTACAAGCCGCTGCCGCATCGCCCGCACCAGCCGCACCCAAGAAGAAAGGAGGCAAAAAGAAGAAAGGAGGACAGTAAAACGCTTTAAGGCGCCCATCTGGTTGCTGGCAGCCGTTTTGTACATAAGCTGGTTTGTTCTCATGACCTTTTGCTTCATATAGGAAAATATTGCGCACAGTCCATCATGAATCTGTTTTCTTTGCCATTTCAAACTGCCTGCTTTTTTCTGAATATCAGACACTGGAGAATATTTTTGTATAAAGATTGTTCATTTGGTAGCAAAAAGGTTGATTAGTTGTAACACAGCGGTCGGTCGAAACACAAGTGGAACGGTTGCCAAAGTTTCTTGGTTGTCAACTTGTCATATTATTTAATTGGTAATTTAGAATTTTATTATACTGGCTCATTTGCGACGCTGGTTGCTTCCTCTCCCGCAGCACCGGTTGACGTTTCCGGGGATGTCGGCGAACTTGATTCCGGAGACTCACTGGAGGCTTTCGGTGTCGGGGTTTCCTCACCGCCTTCGGGCGGGGGTGTGCCCTCGCCTTCCGCTGCTGGCGTTGCCTCACCTTCCGCCGGTGGTGCGTTTTCACCCTCTGGGTTCCCTTCTGCCAGAGCAGCTTCCCCTTCTGTTGGAGGGTTTTCCGGAGCAGGCGTTTCCGCAGGTGCTTCCGTGGCTTCCGGGTTTTCTCTTTCCGCCGGAGCGGGAGTTTCACCTGGAGCTTCACCTTCCGGCGGTGCACTTGCCGATTCTTCTTCACTGGGTTGCGCCTCTTCCGGTGCCCCGGCAGCCGGTTCCGTCGAGCCTTCGGCAGGTGTTTCTTCCGGCGCTGGGGTCTCCTCCGGTGCCGGAGTCTCTCCTGGCGTTACATCTGTAGCTGGAGCTTCTCCTGGATTTTCCTCTGGAGCCGGGGATTCTCCACTGGGTTCCGTTGCCTCTCCCTCAGTTGGGGCCTCGGTAGCACCTTCTTCAGGAGTCCCGCCCTCCGTGGTCTCTTCTGCATTCGGCGCCGCTTCCGTCGCTTCCCCCCCAGGCTCCGCTGGCGTTTCCGTTATCTCTCCTTCCGTGGGTTGGGTTGTTTCACCTTCCGGTGCCGGTGTGGCTTCGACCTCGCCTCCGGGAGCTACAACCACCACTGCCGGTGGCGCCGGTGATCCTCGGGTAGCGGGTGGCACGACCACCACGGCGGGCGCCGCTCCAGTGGGGCGGTTACCCGGGGTACCGGCTATAACGACCACCGCGGGTCGCGGAGTGGTAGTGGTGCGGCGGCGGGTGGTGGCTGCCGGTTGACCGTATCCGTTGAGAGGCGGGGCGAACGTACTAGAGGGACGCGGAAGACCGTTGATGATGGTGGACAGGGAAGTGGTGGAGACAGGTCGGTTGTCGTTGTAGTGCGGGGTGAAATCCATGTAGTAGCTGGGACATCGCCAGGGGCCGTTCTGACAGGTGGAGCAATCAGCGTCGCATCGTACACCAATAGCTAAAAAATTCAAATAAAACCTGTAAAAAAATGCAGACCAAGTGTAACGTGTGACATACTAATGCGCAACTTACATGGATCGAAAACCAGCGCTGTGCGGACATCCGCCGGGCTGCGCACGGTGGTACCGTTAGTCAAGCAGTTGGCGAAATTCCCGCGAATGGGACGCTCTATCTCGCCTCGGTAATCTAAACCATGAAAGGTCACTTATTGATAAATACATCTCCCGTGTAAATAACTTTCATGACTGTATAAAATGCAGTACTTACAGTTTAATAAGGCCAATAATTTAAAAATAAAAAACTTAAATATCAAATATTTAATAATAAAATATAATTTTAGCGGTACATACAGATAATTAGTATTTTATCGCTTACCAACTACATCGTATCGGCAAGGACACGCCGTGCCACACCGAAATCCTAAACCTGTAAATCGAAAGATCATCAGATACTTCACAACAATTATAATTTTAATTCCATTGCATTACCTTGCGTGTTTGCCATAGCATTAACCAGATCGCAGATATTCCCGTACGTCACTCCATCATTCCCGCACACCGGGATAACAATATACGGACTAAGGTCACACCGGCAATTGGGGGGATTACTATACGGCTGGCGTTGAATTACCGGGTACATGGGTATCGTGTTATAAGAATTCGCCGGAGATCCGCTGGAGTATGGCGCCGGTGGCACGGGAACGGGAGCCGGCGTGGTGCGGACGTTGTATCCGTTGCCATACGGAGAAGGCGGTAATGGAAAAGGTTGTGGTGTCGGTTGGGCGTAATACTGATAAGGCGCCGGTGTGTATGTTTGATATACCGGGGAAGGGACACCGGAACCGTACAGAGGCGGTGGTGGCGTGGGTAGCGGTTGTGGCAGCGGTGGCGGGGTGGTTGGCGTGTACACCGGGGATGGGTTGTTGTAGTTGTAGCCGTTATTTGACGGACCATAATTATTATAGCCTAAATATTCCATAAAAAAATGTCAAGCGTTATGCTTACACATGCATGTAAAAAAACATGGTCTAAACTAACTTTTACTAGAGTTTTAAAAATAGAACTAGTTTTCTTTACGGTCAACGGACCTAATTAAAAATATACAAACCTTGCGCTAAAGCGGTTTTTACGCTAATTAAACCAGAAAAATTTATGACAAGTAATTTGAGGATAGTCATTTTAAAAAAAAAGGTCACGGAGTGTATGGATTCTACGAAACTGTACGACTGTGATATGGCAACGTCTTCGGTGTTAATTTATACATTGGCCAACGGCAGTCACGGTTTCTGCAGTTTTCCTGAGTCATTTTCCTAATGCATTGTCATTTCCGGCCCGGGATTTTGAAAGGCCTTAAGTTTTTATGTACTTATATTATTATTACCATAAACAGCTGTTGTTCAGATCGATTTAAGGTATTATGATTACGCAGATAGAAGTCTCATGCGAATATGTAACAACATCTTCAGTAATACGGCTATTGAGAACCTTTTAATCTCCTGTGATACTTCACGGATTTATGTTTGAATCTGCAGCGGCGGCAGTTTTAAGTTGGTCAGATGTACACAAACTGATGTAACTGTACGCCGTGCACTTTACCGAAAGATCATGACACAGTTTCTTATACGGTGTCGACTACGCTTTATACGGTAAATTCAAACATTACACTACAAAATATAAATTATAAATTACACACATAAACTATAAATTTTGGCCGGCAACTAATCTATAGTACGTAATTGGATAAATTTAAGTATTAAAACATTTAATTTTTTCTTCGTAATTATCGACAAGAGCTTGGCAAATGGCACGGGTATACGTAAGTTATCGAGGTGCAGGTTGCAGTGTTACTCTAGATAGTAGATACTGCAGTATAGCTTTTTATGAAATTAATTATGATAATTATTTTTTTTAATAAGCGCGCATGCATACAATTATAGGCTATTCAGTCTTATAATATCTATAGTCGGTTCTTTATTTTACGCAATCTACAGTAGCATTTTGTGCGTTGTAGGTATGTATTATACAATATACAGTACGATCCCGACTGTGTTTGACCGATTCAGAAAATAGCCACAGCACTGTGTTTAAAATTTAATAGCGTCCAGCAGTACATAGGGCTAGTAAAGTAAGTACTTCTACCGGTCCAGCGCACTGAGCGATCGTACAAGTTTTGTAAACAAGCCGGCGTATCAAATCAAAGCTGTGGCCGATGTGCGCCGGCGATAAAGACAGCGCTTCCGGTTTTCCTTACCAATATACGAGATATCATCTGATTAATCTGCGTGCAAACCTGTCGGCTGTCAATAAACTGACACTATACTCCATCAGTCCGTATCGATCCGCTGCATTAACAAACACCTGTTTAACAGTGTGTTCATTTATTTATTACGACTGCAGTATCAATCGGTTATACATAAGAGAAGCAATCTTTTTTATCGATAAGCATATTTGCTCATTATACCAGCATGTCGGAAAATTCCCGTCCGCGTTTATATTCCTATTTCCGCAGTTCCTGTGCGTGGCGGGTGCGCATCGCGCTGGCCTACAAAGGCATCCAGTACGAGACCATTCCCGTCAATCTGCTGAAGCGCGAGCAGAACGATGAGAAGTACACCAAGATCAACAAGATGGCGCAGGTGCCGACGCTGGAGATGGACGGGCGCGTGCTGACCCAGTCCCTGGCCATCCTGGAGTATCTGGAAGAGACCCATCCCACCCCGCCGCTGCTGCCCAAGGATCCGTTTCTGCGGGCGCGCGTGTGCGACAACTGGCGGAGATTATCGCGTCGGGCATCCAGCCGCTGCAAAATCTCAGCGTCATTACCAAGGTATCTTTTGCTGTCATTTTTTCGCTTATACAAGCACTGATATTCATAACAGCGAAATTCCGCAACAACATTATTTGCTGTTTTTTTTGTGATATCGTAAAACCTAATTTTTAAAAAAAACTGCTTTAAAAATTTCTGATTTTTCTGTATTTTTTTTATCTGCATTTTATGTTTTCTGAATTTCTTAACCTGCCAGCATTTTCGAAAATTTAGAATTTAGTTCCGAATAATTCCCGAAACAATGGCAGTAAGTATTTACTTATGTCAGAATTTTTTTTCTTAAATGCCTGTAACATCTTCCGAATATTTTAAACCGCTAGCATTTCCGATAATCATGTTATTTGTTCTAAATATATTACGAAACAATATTATTGTAATATTGATTTGTATACGTATTTACGCGTGTTAGAGTGCAGGCAACGTTTATTAATTATTTTACATTATTATTTATTAAAATCGCTGGCTTGCAGCAGCAATCCGGCTTATTTCCAATTTATTTTATTTTGTTGTGATTTAAATTCCACAACCATTTTTATGCGTGGCTGTGTTTTCGCCGCAGGTGTCGGATGATCAAGATAAGCGCACGGACTTTGCCCACCACTGGATCGTCAAGGGCCTGGACGCCTTTGAGAAGGTGCTGGAGGAGACCAGCGGGCAGTACTGCGTGGGCGACGCCGTCACTCTGGCGGACATCTGCCTGGCGCCCCAGGTGGTGGCCGCCGAGCGCTTCAAGGTCCGCCTGGACAACTATCCCCACATTGCCCGCATCAACAACAACCTCAACCAGCTGGAGCCCTTCCAACTGGCCCACATGGTCAACCAGCCCGACACGCCCGACGAATTCAAGAAGGCCGTCAATATTGAGCATTTGTAGATGGGGGTGGCGGTTAATCCAGCGAGATTAATTCCGGCGCAGTATTATGAAACTGTTTATGCTTCTCTTCTTCAAAAAATTATTAAATTATCAATATTAATTTACGGTCAATTTGCTCATTAATTCCCATGACGTTGATTTACTGTACGAGCAATAAACTTTTCTTATAATTATGTTCTGATTGTGAGGTACGAAATTTGGCCGGTACGATTGTATGGCAATGTATAGCCAACCCAATCTGTTGCAGTAAGCGCTTTTGTCCGGCATTTAACTGCTGACACGATGGCGAGTATTAATTCCAGACTCAGCGCGTTTTTTCAAGTGGACTTCCGTTACTGCATGGAACACATATCGGCCATGACAGATGTTGCCAATATACCGTCGCTTGTCACTTACACAACGTTTCTGGTAGTCATAACTTCGATTTTTATTACTGTGTAATATTTTATTATAAACCATAACTTGCGACAAAGGTAGTAGCGATATATCGTTCAAGATCGAGTCATATAACGTTGCTGGAATAAAGCGTAATTCCGGTGAATTCTTTTCTGGAGGTGTTTTGTGTATTCGCTCTGTATCTTCCGTTTCTGGCTTTTTGTTAAGTACAGCGAATCCAGTTGAGTTGCTGCGATGATGTTGCAGCGGAACGGAGTGCCTTTATTTGCCGGTACCTTAATATTATGTAAGTCTGTATTCCATGGCTTAACGTATTATAATTTCGACTTAAAATATCGTAATACAGTAATAAAGTTGTTCGCTGAGCGTGCTTTTTTTAATTTTTGTGTATACCGAAGCTGCGTTGACAGAAATACATGCGCTTATAGAATTTTGCATAAAGTAACGGGAATTCCAATTTTTCACATAGGTACAGAGTACTTCAACAGATAATGCCATATCTGCTGCTAAGAAGTAGTGCATGCTAGTGTAAAATTAAGTAGTGATGCTAGTGTAAAATGATTGCCGTTTATCAATGATGCAGTTTCTAATTCCAATATCTTTTTGCGTATGCAGATCTGGTTGCAGTGTCGACATGCTTTGCATGGGAAGGATTGAGTGAGCTAACATTCCCCGAGAACTCCCAAGTTCGACCTTTCCCTATCACCCGACGCAACTACACCCTGGTGGATGATCCCGTGCGCCAGGAGTTAATGGACGGGCAAGGACCACCCTTACAGCCGCCCCCACCCGCGATATATCCGCTGACCCCGCAAAAACGCATACAGGATCTCAAGGGCGATGTTGTGGAGTTCCATGAGAACAATCCTTTCCTGCCGACAGTATGAGCGCGGGTTTAGCTCTAGTAGCGGCATGGAAGAGGGAGTGCGCTCGGAATTAGCAGAACTGCAGAAAGACATCGTTACGGCCGTCATTTAAATTAAGGAAGTAATGATATTAAACAGGGAATGTTTGTCAGCACCATACATCACCTGCGAAGCTGATCATGTGGAACGCGGTCTGCCGTTCGAAAGCGGAGAATACTGACTAACTGAATGTTTTTTGTTTGATGGCGTCGTAGTCGATATCGTGGTAGTTTTGTACCCGTAATTTCCATTGGCCATGCTCAACATTAACGACTCAGAAAGTAATAAATTAAGCCATAATCTTGACGTGCGTCGTATAAAGTAACGTATTCGTCATATTACTTATTGTCAGTTATTGCTACAGCAATAACTGTCGTTAACGTGCGATCGGAAGTTTACCGTGTTGCTATGCAGAACTTCCGATGGACGTGGCATATTAAGCTTAATTATATAAGTTGATATGTATTTTATTTAATTTCGGAATAGTTTGAAAAGAATTTGCCGTCGAAAGCGAAAAAAGCGAATTTGCCGTCGAAAGCGTATTTGTTCTCCAACATTATCAGCTCCGTTTCAAACGTGCACGTTATTTCTTTTTCCCCCGCAGCTTGTGCTTTGTTGCATTATGCTCTGTTCGCCGCTTACGCCTTAAACTAATTTTATGCTCTAAACTTTATAGCAAAAACGTGCACGCTTTTCCCGCAACTTTAGCTGCAGTTTTATCTTGATTTCGGGTCACTATCGTTTCCGTATCCTATTTCGTAAATTAAGAAACCTAAATGAACTTCACACCACTCCTACTGATTTCGTAATTTGGCAGTGTCAATTCTAACGTACTCTGTAAATATAAGAGTATAGAAGTGCTTCGCAGGCTATAATAATTCTATGCATACCGTTGCTATTTTTCATGCATATCGTGTACCTAATACGAATAATGCTCCTCCTATTCATACTCCTAATCCTGAGTCAGAATTCATACTCCTATCGCCTCTCATAATTGTAATGCTTTGCTCCTATTGGTCATCATCCCTTTGTTCATAAGCATGATACTTTTCTTCATCTTAATAATCACAACTGCTACTGTGCCTAATAACTATTTGTAATACATGCATTATATTTTAATTTTTGAAATACCGTGTTTTGGTATTGACAGTAGAAGCCCGTGTAAACTCTACGGCATGCATGGTAACAAGCTTTTGAACTATACCGTACACACTTTTTCGTGTCTACTGTCTAGTCAGCATAGTATCATTGCATGCATCCTTTTTGCGCTATCTACAATAGTCTAAGTCTGTAACTGAACCAAGATTTTAGTGAATTTTCCGGAGCGGACTGACACCAGTTGGCAGTCGGTTAAACTAGAATAATTACAAAGACTAGTCTTTGTACACTATTTAGTTTACGGCTTGTTTTCATCAGGTCTATGGAACAGTCTGTAACCAAAATGTTACACGATTCTGATTCGCACATTTTAGGGGGGTGGTTTAGCACAGCACAAGCATCAAGTTACACAAAGGAAGATACTGTAAGGGACTATCCATAAACTACGTTCCCGAAAATTCGTTCTGTACGTAGTTAATGTATGGTCCCTAACTATACCGTTAATCACAAATTTATAGTTCACGAATAATACGTAATAATTTGCACAGCGAGTCCGCGACGGAATGTTTTCGCTGACTGCGAAGCAGACAAGAAAACGCCACTTCGTGTTTTTCATCCGACTCCTGAGACAATTCAGAGGAATATAACCTCTTCTAAGTTTACAGAAGTCTAAACTACAACCGAAATTTTCTAAAAGTATTCCGAAGAATACCACAAAAATCAAATCAACTCGATCCGGATTTTTGAGTAGAAGTATAGCGGACGTGAGTCAAATTTTATGTGTCATATTTTTTACACAAGACAAACGATATTTATATAATGTAGAGCAGTTACTGAATAAATATGCAGCACGAGAAACTAACTATGAATGGCTTCTGGCCTTCTACAGAGTACATAACACATTTTTGTCGCGTTACCGCATAAACTCCGTCCAATCAGTCTGAACAAATTTTTTCTTTTGCCAATCAAATATTTCTTTTGATTCACTATCCTATCTATTACTTTCATACAACGCATGTTTTTGGTTTTTCGTTTCTTCTAGTACTTCTCGGAAACTTTTAATGGCAGTCATGTACCTAAATCTCTCTTACATATACGATACGAGTCCGACAATATTTAGATATAATGGTTTCGATCTTTTGAGCGGGATTTGAAATATTCGTTAAAGAATACAATTTTATTGAACCGAACAGTCTATCGTCAGTCGAATTTATTGGTAGTGGAATTCCACTTTATCAAATTTAAAGGCGAGCCAGCATAAGGAATTTATCGAATTTATAATACGTACTCTGCAAAAGTACAACAGTATGCAACAGTACTATAGCACAACAGTACAGTTATCTTTTGCTAAAAAATAAAACAAAATTGAATGTACTATATTGTCTGTACTATACTGTATGTACTGTACTAAAATTTATTTCTGCTCTTCGGTGCATTTACTAACCCTTCTTACTTCTTTTCATGGCACTATTAATTTATTGTTTATGAACGGTTTTGTCCATTTTGACGAAATTAGATTCATATGACAAGCTAATTATACACGTAAAGATGATAATTTTAATGTTTTATAGTTTATACTTCTGAATTAATGTTGTCCATGTACTTCAAACTTGCATCATACCTGATTTGCAATACTATCATTTCTTGTATAATATCCTCAAGTAAGTCAAGTTACTCACAGTAATCTATAAAAATGTTTTTCCCTGCATTATTTATGTTTTAACCATTTTCTTTTCTTTCATTCATACTTGTAATCTCACTATCTCTACTCTACATTTATCGTAGGTGTTGAGAACTTTGGATTTGTCGATTAGAACTATATGTTTATTAACAACAAAGAACATGAACATCTAACAATATGAACTTCGCACGTGTATACGCAATTCGCTATACTGATAAAGCCACAATATAATCCATAATTCACAATGAGTTTTCTTTTTCTCAATTTTCTCTCCCATGTTCAGAACTTTTGTTACAGTTACGTAATGAAGTATACCGATATACCTCCGCTGCCTTTTCCCACCACCGAACTATTTTTAACGTCCACGACTCCACACCATGCACCGACACCACCGGACAGCCATCCAATGCCTACGACGTGCCTCTCCATATCAGTTCTATTCAAGATATTTTCTCTATGCGATTTCTCCAAAACCGACCAGTTTAGAAACCACTAGGCTTCTCTGTCCGTTCATTTTCTGCAAATTGTTCAAGTTCTTTGCCAAAGTATATACGTACTGTTCATTCTGTATATATGTACTGTTCATTCGTGTGATGTTCTCCTCTAATCCCGCTATTGCATTTTGTTCTTGTTCGTCTCTCTTGTTTGGGCCGCGGCTTCGCTTTTGGGGGTCTGGTCGCGGACGGTTACACAAGCGGTAGACTAAACCAGCTTGGCCCTTCAGTTGCCAAGTTCGGACATCGGTCTGCACTTTACCACCTCTGCTGAGCAACCCCATTTACGGCAAACTGTTCTGGTCTGAAGATCGCGAAACGTTAATGTCAGTTATTGCTACAGCAATAACTGTCGTTAACGTGCGATCGGAAGTTTACCGTGTTGCTATGCAGAACTTCCGATGGACGTGGCATATTAAGCTTAATTATATAAGTTGATATGTATTTTATTTAATTTCGGAATAGTTTGAAAAGAATTTGCCGTCGAAAGCGAAAAAAACCCGCCCTCCACACCCTTCTCTTTCTATCACACTGTTTATCGTTTATCATCATATTGTCTATGGTTTATCATTTATCCGGTTTATCAATAAAGGGGTCTGGTCGCGGACGGTTACACAAGCGGTAGACTGACCAGCTTGGCCCTTCAGTTGCCAAGTTCGGACATCGGTCTGCACTTTACCACCTCTGCTGAGCAACCCCATTTACGGCAAACTGTTCTGGTCTGAAGATCGCGAAACGTTAATATAATTTTACGGTCTTTCGTCATCTTTGTGTGGAATACGTATAGTCAGATAACGCATAAGTATATTCGTATCGTATTCAAATAACAAAACGAAGCATTAACACTGCACAAATAACAGCCACTAACAAGCGTATTCTGACCGTAAATACCATTACGTTATATCGAGGCATTACGAAAGCTACAGGCATAAAATCGACTGCGACGGTGTCAGGATAGTGGAGACGATGTACTGTGTCGCCCGTAGACTTACATTCAACTTTGAAATTCTAGAATTCCTTGTACCTTTGTTTATAAGTCTCCAGGAACACCTCAAAAGAAAGAGAATAATTCGTTGTTTCTTCTGATACTAAGTTAGCGCGGATCCGATGCAAATTAGATGCGATATGAGTGTTTTTATTTAACATGGAAGTCTATGGAAGAAGCCTGCACTTGTGGCTATGCTTGTGGTGCCGATTTACTGTGGACGGCTGCAGTCTTCCGACTAAGTTGCTGACTATCTGTCACTATCAGTATGTGAACACTTTCTGAAATACGAGTCCAGAAATTTATGTTTTCACTTGACTTTGTTTCCTGGACTTTAATCATTAAGAAAACAGCCATGGTTGCAGCTTAACCACTCTTTGAAGACACACCAGTACCTTGGCTCTTGGATCCACCATGTGCGAGGCCAAACTGCTTTTAACTCAACTTTTACCGCTAGAATTTTCGGGGACAGTGACGAAACATCATGTTTTTCAGTTTTAAACAAAAAAAACCCATTTAGACGCAAGGAAATTTCGTTCTGCTGGAACGCAAAGAGCGCGCAAGCCTATGGAGTTCGCAAGATCGGTCTCCTCCACCGTGACGTCATCGTACAGGCTGCCAGTTCGATTTTATGCCTTAGAGCTTTCGTAATGCCTCGGTTATATTTATATCTGTAGTATCTGCATACTAGTACTAACTGTAAATCTGTAATTAGTTACTGCACGTCCGCATCCGAGATCTCAGATTAGCCTGATATTTAGACAGGAGAAATATGATTGTAATCGGGCTAAACAAGATGAGATATGTAGATCATTATGACCAATAATTTGTCATGTCGAGTTACTTACATTTGGCCCCGCTTTCAGTGAACTGTTGCATTTCATGGGCCGTAAAATTCGAAGCGCGTTCTACTGCTTTCATTAAGCAACGTTTTAGTCTCGCCGTTGTAAAAGGAAATGCTACGGCTGTTTTGAGCACGTTACCTTTTAACCCAAGAGAAGATCGAGATTTTGTTTGTTTTTTTAATGTTTAAATTTTAACTATTAAGTGGTGCACCGGCGCCTGCAGTCATTGTTATTGTGGTGGCTATTGCCCATTAAATGGATAATTACAGAGTTACAGTCGCCGGATAGCTATATTCATGAACAGCCAAACTTAAAATCAGAAGAGGCAGCGTTTAACTTCTTATCGAAAATTGTTATCTTGGCCTACTGAATGATATACAAGTACAACGCCTTCGGACGACCTTTAAGTTTAAACAGGGTGCGGCTTAATCAAATGCAATCTGAGAATCAAATGAAAACAAACTCTACGGTTTGAATTTCAAGTTAACAAAACATTGCAGTTACTGCATGTGAAGTTAACAAAACATTGCAGTTACTGCATGTGAAGGTCTTCCTGTACATGGATTTTCTGTTTCTTTGTAGTATCGCTAGAAAAGCTTGGTTGGGAAACTTCGTTACTGTTACAAGTTCATTTCATTGATTTATTGAAATGGAACTGGAAATTATTCGCCAAGAAACTTTCGGCCGTAGCTGCACATATGATTATAGGAGCAGTGGTGATTTCGTTGCTAGAGGAGCTTTCGGAGTTGTGTACAGAGCGACAATCACGCATCGGGGCGATTTCGTGGGAGAGCAGACTGTAGCGGTCAAAGCCGTTCATTTAGAAAAGAGCTCAGAAATCGGGACGTGCGCAACCAAGTGGGAAAGGTGCCTAACCAGGCTGAAAACTCTCTTAGCCATTGACAACATGAACCTGGTGGCCTACCATAAAATTACAGTTACCAAATCATTGGGAAGAACTTCGATTGAGCTGATGATGGACTACTACTCTGGTAACCGGAAACTGGTATTCCCAATCGCAGTTTAATGTGACAATAAGCTATAAACGTATGTACGAAAGGCGCACGTTTAGAAAATGCGTAATAATACTGTAATACTTTAGTTTCTACAGAGCATAGCCATGCACATGGTACGTACTATGTAGTATGTACAATTAACAATACAACATGGCCGGCTGCAGCATACTTTCACGATAACTTAGTTGTAATGTATTGCTTGTTTGTTGCCAGCACAACTGCACAAGTAATGTTTTAGGTGGTGATCTTGCGGATTATTTAAAAAGACTTATCGATAACAAAGAAATGCTGGATCTAAGTACAGCTGTCCATTACGCAACAGACATTGCACAAGGACTCAGTTTTCTGCACCATCGGAGCATCATTCACGGAGACCTGAAGCCAGCAAATATACTTATCAAGAATTTAGAGGACGGTCAATGTAGGTTGCTGCTCGGGGATCTAGACGATCTGGTACAAATGCAGCGGAGTGTCACATGCACGGATGATATTACCCATCTCCGCGGTACAATACGTTTCATGTCTCCTGAAATGCTGAGGAAGTTTTCGGAAACATCACCAGAACCGGAAAATCCTGGACGCAAAACAGGCATCTGGAGCTTGGGCTGTGTTATGCTGGAATTAGCAGGCTGCATTCTAGGCAGCGATAAGAAATGATTAAGGAAAAACAACTTCCAGAAAATGGAAGCCGGAAACAAGATGGGTGATCCGGTTTATGCAAGAGCGTCATAGACGGATACGTGCCATATCTCGCTGATTGGGATTCGCTGCCGACGGTCTTGGTCACGTGCATCGAACAGTGTTTGTGCATGTTCAGCGTGAAACGTCTGCAAGCGGATGAACTGCTTATAAAACTTAATCCGTTAAGAAGAACCAAAGCTACCAATAAAAGCGTTAAACACCGAAATCCATTCAAAAGACCTTTAAGCAATGGTGGTCAAGTCACGAGTGCACGTGATTACCGTCTCGCAGTTTTAAAAGCGGTATCTCCACATACCCTGGCGATGTTCGAGGTACCACGTTGGTCCATCGCTTTACAAAGTATACAGACAGTGCATAGCTTTTGTATTCACATTAACTACACGCAAAAAAAGCAAACTATCTTGGTTTTGTATTGTAGAAGATGTGCGTCTCGGTAGCGGCCAGTACGGACACGTTTATCTGGGATGGCTCGAATGTGCACGCACTAAGCGGCAGCACCGTATAGCAGTAAAAATGCTGTTGGATGAATCCCGTGACCACCAAGGAGTCGCAGCTTTACTTGCTGAAATGACAATCTTGATGAACATTGGGCGGCATCCGAATATAATCGGTTTGGAAGGCATTGTTCTTATACGTGCGTATAATAAGTTCTGTATCTTTCGTAATTCTAGTTGCTTAAGTACAGCTTGAATCAGAAAAAGGACTTGTCGGCTTGAAGACGTATCGGCTCGTAGCAGACTCGGCCAGCTACAAGTTTTTTTTAAGGCGTGTTAGTTTGAGCTTGTTAATAATAAGCAATAAGGTATTTTATCTGTATAAGAGCCGTACTCGAAGTTTAACAAACTGCACCGTTATGTAAGTTTCGCCATTTTATTCAAATTTGGTACCATGTACAGGCACGCTGTCGATAAATCTGCAGTGCAAAGGCAATCAATAAACCACTGACAGAAGCATTTTGTAGAAGGGTTTATGACACTTTTGGAGTATTGTGAGCACGGATCATTAGATGCCTACCTCAGGAAGGCAAAATCTGACCTCTTGATGGATGGTTTGGAATGTGCAATGGGTGACTTTGGAGGTTACACATACGCATTGACGGATTTTGCCCATCAGATCAGCTGTGGCATGGAATATCTGTCTTCCAAGAATGTAGTCCATTGCGACTTGGCCGCCAGGAATGTTCTGCTATCCAGCAAAATGAAGATAAAAATTGCCGATTTTGGGATGGCGAATCAGCAAACTGAGCAAATACCGTTCGAACTCACCTGTGGCACGTTTCGTACCAAAGAAAAAAAGTGAAACGTTTTTTCTCTCCTTGTAGTCACAGTAGACATCTGTATACAGGCTGTAGACACCCTGTAGACCCATCGGTAGTCACCTGGTTTCTTAGGATGTATACGGCGTGTCTACAACGGTGTCTACAGGTTGTCCACGGATGTCTACCGCTGTATACAGGCAGCCCTTCTTAGATTCAGCTCGATGCTCTGCCTGTATACACCGGTAGTCATCTGTAGACAGCCCGTAGACACCACTGTAGACATACTGTAGTCACCTGGTTTCTTAGGTTTCTTAGGTTTTCTTAGGATGTATACAGGTTGTCTACAGGTTGTCTACAGGGTGTCTACGGATGTCTACTGCTGTATACAGGCAGACCTTCTTAGACTCAGCTCGATGCTCTGCCTGTATACACCGGTAGTCATCTGTAGACAACCCGTAGACACCACTGTAGACATACTGTAGTCATCTGGTTTCTAGGATGTATACAGGGTGTCTACAGGTTGTCTGCGGTTGTCTACAGTGACTACAGGAAGGAAAAAAACGTTCCAGTTTTTTTCTTTGGTACGAAACGTTCCATATATATCGAACTCGAACGAAATAAGGTCGGCAATGGGTACCAGAATAAGATTTTCAGTTGACACATGAATGCCACTAACTACAGACCGTATAAAAGCTTTTATACTTTAAAGGCAAAAGCGTTTTTAGAGTCCCTGTGTGCTACCATTTTACTGGATGGCGCCTGAAGCTTTGGATAAAGACCATCGATTGTTTTCGGTGCATAGCGACGTATGGTCGTTTGGTGTGGTCCTCTGGGAGATATTTTCGATGGGCGATATTCCATACTCTGCCGAATTTCCCAACGGATTTCTTTATGCTCATTTCCGAAGTTTCCTTCACGACGGCCATCGACTGCAGATACCGGAGTTGTGTCGTAATAAGACGTAAGCACTGTTGTACTTTATTCTTGTGCGTCGTATATTTATATACAGATACGTGTACATTTGTACAAGCGCTTCAGTTGGCGGCGAATGGTTTATAGTCTGCCGTCTTTCATTACTTGCAGTGCAGTACTAATGTCGGCATGCTGGCATATCAACCCTAAATGTAGGCCGAAATTCTCTGAGCTACGAGAAGAATTAGAGGCTATCCAAGAGGAGCATGCTTTGATGACTGGAGCAGCGGATCAGTCTGGGTCAGTGTTACCAAAGCAGCTGCCAACCAACAGTGCTATTACAGAACGTCCTTTGAACCCGTATCTGGAAGTGCTTTAACCCGCCAGCGTCCAGAACTTGTATCGGTTTTCTATGCTATACTATGTACTCGGCTAACACCAATGGGCGTCAACGGGCAGTGTACTGCATGTAAAGGTTGGCACGTTATTCATATCATCCAAGTTGTGCAATGTTAGGTTCGCTAATGTTTTTCTGCGCTTGTTCTGTGCCATGTTCTAAGCTGTCATGCTCCTAATTGCAGCCGCTTGACATTTCCCTGTATCAACTGATATCGCGCATTTCGGCAACGCCAGAATTGTGCTTGAAACCAGGCGACAATTTAAAAGTATTAAGCGACACACGGACGCGAACTATGTCGGCAGTTATTGTCACGATCTGTAATTATCACTCTGCAAATAACTTGAAAACAACCTTGCGTGGACGTCGTACTGACGTCGTATTTATCAATACGACGTCAGTACGACGTCTACGTGAACAAACATCTGGGCAACTTCAATGTAAGTAAAGCTTATGACATTCTGAAATTAATCGTTGATTTTTCATTTTGCTAGTTAACACAAGTTTAACGCTGCCAAATAAAACTTAACAGAAAAGTAGCTCCGCACCAAAACCTTTTGAATGCCTTTATTTTGCTTTCTAATGTTGTGCGAAGATTGGTAGCACATCTGTACAAACTGAACACTTAATTACGTCTAATTTTTCATTTTTAAACTGTAACTGTCTTAGTGCGGCATGCACAAAGAGCTGGAAAAACCAAAAGTGACTACTCTAGTGGCTAGTGTCCAGAACCTGAAAATATGGTTTGACTCATTTCCCTGAGATTTCGAGCGCACTCCGACAATCCGGCAAATCCAGACTCGATTTGTCGGATTATGGCTGTTTTGTATTGATAATTCATCGCGTAGCAGATTACCTAAAAAACGGTTACACGCAGCGATTTACGATTTCGTTCTAATGGTACTCGTATTATGCAGACTTCAAATAGTAGAAGCAAAATATGTAGGATATACAAGGCCATACAATGATTGAGTGATATTTACCTACGTATAACGACCACGTCGACCAGAAATTTTAAACCGACTGTTCCCTTACCGGATTAAACGTATATCCTAACACGTCACCGCAGATATCCAGAGTACAACCATGGGTGCATTGAAGAAGGCATCTGGGACGATCGCAACCGCGACAGGTACCGCGCACATACACAAAGTACTGTATTCCAGGCAAACACGGCGAACACCATATTCGCCATACGGAATTTTCTCTTCAACGCTCGTTGTCGAGCGGTGCGACCCTCAACTATAATATTGCTTGAAACTTCCGATCGCCGTTTGGGGATCATGAATACGTTTACAAAATCAAGGATATCACACATGATATGGTTCACTCAGTTCTGGATCCATGTTGGTCGGTATCGGCAAAAAATGATTCGCTCCTAGAGCTTTGTGCTATAAATAATTTAAAACTTCCCTACTTTTGTTTGCCTTGTTATGGCCGTCTCATAAGCGTCGTTCATTATATTGAACAGAAGAACTTTTTTATGCGTGTATTCGAAGATATTCACCAGATATATAGAAGTTTTCGCAACAGCGTTGCTGGAAAAAACTACTGTACGTATTTAGTCTCGATAGTAATATACTAATATATTAACACCAAAAAGAACGGTAAAAAGTACATGATTACAATTGTTAGCGCGCCTGATCATAAAAACTTCTCCGGTTTATAGGTCGTACCGCGTATGAGTCGCTTCATCGAATCGGGTAATTAGTCAAGATGGCACCGGTGATGAAAAAGTTGCCACAGCCCACCCCGCTAGGCTACAAACCCGAAAAAATCGGAATGCCTCATTAGTCTTGTTATTTCGACTTGCTGTTTTCTGTTGCTAGTACAGTATTATTTGGCGCAAACGACTTGACTTTCGCAAGCTCTGTACTCTGATTGTGCAAACGTTTTAAGCTTTCTGGTAACATTTGTTATTAACTTATGCTGAGAGTACAGCGATTGTCAATAATCAACCGGAGCGCGGCGAAGGTCCTCTAATTCAACAAAACTGGGAATCTGTCTGTCTGTCCGTCCGTCTGTCTGTTACGGAAGTGGCAGGTCACTTCCTTATTACGTCATCACTGCCTTATTCCGCATCTTCCTTATTACGTCCTCCCTTCCTTATCCCGCAACTTCCTCATTAGCGTTCCCATACAAGGTGCGGGGACGTAGTAAATCAACATACCGATTCCCAGCAATCCCGAAGACGTTAGGCAACAACGCTCAATGAGTAGGGAGCGAAACAAAAGTGCAAAAAAATAAGGTCATACAGGCAAAAAACAGACACACGTCGACAAGTGGTTAAAAAATTTCAGGAGACAAACAATGCTAACTTGTACAGCGCAAGTACAGCGCACAATGTCTCGGACACTAACCGCCGCAAAGTTGCAAACATTCGTGCTGCGCTTTGGAAGGTGGTGCTGGTGGTAAAGGGACTGGTAGTGATTATGACGGTGGTACTGTACCTACACAGTTTACTTAGATTGCTAGGTTTTGCTAGGATTCTTAGTTTCTCATTTGTTTTTTTACGATGTCTTAGATTACATGGGGTTTCTCAGTTTGCTAGGGCTTCATAGGCTTGTCAGCTTTGTCGATTTTCTTTGTTATTGAAGTTATTTTCGTGTTTTTTTTGTGTTTCGGTGCGTACCAGGAAAACTACACCTGAAGCTTCTAAGTCGCAAGAAAACGGTTGAATTTGAGAAAATTAAAACAGCAGGAAAGCCTAAGAATTTAACAGTTAAACATAGAAAACCTGAGAAAAAACATAAGACTTCACAAGTAAGCTTAGGAAAACATAAAACACATTAGAAACTCGAATACGGAGAAGTAAGAAAACTGTGTAGTTACCCCACCACTAGCATAACCACTGCCAGTACCTTTACCATCACCAGTACCACTAATCTTACCAGAACCAACCACAACCACTACCAGTACCATTAACCAGAACTGCCCGGAACTGGACTGGGTGCAATGCCGAAGTGCACTCGAAATGACTGATATTTGCATACGTGAAAGATCGGTTGGTCATCCATGTATAGAAAGTTGAATAATTTCGAGTTTTTAAAATTTCAATTTTGCCTTGATGGCTACACGGCAGTGAACACAAGTCCGCTAGAAAGTCGTGTGGTCAACAGTTATTATGTAACGCGCCACAGGACTCAGAGTCTCAGGAAGGATGTGCGTGCAACCAGTAATAAAAATATGAAACCTTTCCAACCGCTTCAATGGGTCAAGCAAAAAGAAAGTTTAACTGGATAAAATAAACTTTTGAAAATGTCATAATTAAGTCATATCATATGGGAGCTTTGGCCCGTTAACAAAAACGCATCGATAGATCATATGCTCTGTTGTCTGTATGCGTTGACAAACTCTCCACAATTCTTAACGCTGCGCTCCGGCCTACCAATGCACGCAGTAGTGCATTTTCCTAGTATACATGTTTAATAGTATTACTGATTTCCCCAAAACTATCGATTGGTGTGACGGAAAAACAATGCTGATGTCATGCCGAGCAGTAATTAAAGTCCACATGGAAAATACCGACCGCGGTCTCTCTCTATCTCTCTTGGGCGGAATGAACGCTTCCTTCTCATATTTCAACCGACTTTCACGGGATATGAACAGCAAAAGCGACACTGTTCGACATCGGCAACAGTTTTCGAGAAATAGATAATTTTACCTATGCTTAATTTCTAGGTATTCAGTGTCTCGTTTGACGTCACCACCAAGGCATTACTAGGATATGCTGCTCGCGGAGGTGCAGTTTACGTAGGATTCGTCTGAGGAGTGCTAACTTCTGTTGATCATGTTCGCCGTTTGTTTTTGCGGAAATAACCTTTGGTGTCGGCTAACGTCACTGGTTAATTGCCGTTACCAATTCCTGTCATTTCCTGAATTTGCATGCGATTGAAAGTGCCGCTTCTCGTTTTCAAAACACTTGCAATTTGTCTGCGTTGGTTGATTCTGTATGCTGTAATATGTAGTGCAACATGATATCTATATTAGCAGTACTGTGCCCGAACTTCTAGTTATTAATATCACTCTAGTGCAATTCCTAAATGGATAAACATATTATGGCAACCCTTGTTAGCTGTTATTAACTGGAATGTTTATTAACTTTAATCAGTATGTTAGACAAGCGACAACGCCTTACGTGTGCATGATCTAAATAAAAGATCCAATTAGCATGGGACGGAACAGTTCCCAAAACACTTTGAGCATTACCACGTTGAATCTCGAGACTTCGACGTTGAATAAGAAAACAGGTGGAGCGGCTTTCTGAGTTAAATAAAACAATATACTTAGGTAAACAAATAATATACGAAGGTAAACTGTAAACATAACCAAAATCATGCACTTCTGTATAAAAACGACACAACGCACGCAGGGTGCTTTTCGCTATTGTACCGTATTAGCAGCACCACAGCTAAAAAGGTAACGTACTCGTACAGTAACTGAAGAAGTTGTTTCGCAAATAGGGCCGATCTGGAATGAGAATGACAGCGATGTCTTTACCTAACTAAACAAATCAACAGCCATTGGCCTAACTCTACTATACAGTACTTTCGAAATCCAGCTAAAGCACTTCCAGATATGGGTTGGGAAGACGTTGCGCATCAAGACGTGAGAGCGGCAGGTTCCTCGGTAACAATGGCAGACCCGCTCGTCCAATCAGCAGTATGTGTTCATCCTGAATAGCTTCAAGTTGTTCTCGGAGTTCACCAAACGTAAGCCTGTTTGTGGGTTCCATGTGCCAACATGCGGACATCAGTGTAGCACTAAAAGGAGTACAATGATGCACCACATCCTAACACGCGCTAACGCGCATCAAAAAGGAACCAAGTGAAATATCTGCATTCTTTTGTGCTTTCGTTGAACCACTAAAATCCGTTTTTAAAAAGTTACAAGGGTAAATGATAAGATAAAAACATAATAAAACAGTAGGGTAAAATTCTGAATTCGAACAAAATCAGGCTTACGTCTTATTCCGACATAAAAGTGGTATTTGCAGCCGATGACCTTGCTGAAGAAAACTCCGAAAATGGCCATAAAAAACTCCATTGGGAAATTCAACGGAGTACGGAGAATCACCCAAAGAAAATATTTCCCAAAGCACCACGCCGAACGACCATACATCACTTTGCTCCGAAACATTCGATCGTCTTCATCCAGCGTCTCAGGCGCCATCCAATAGAAAGGCAGAATACTGGGATACTATGAAAAAGTCAAAATAACTATATATAACTGGGAAGTATGGTCGGTTTCTTTTAGCGATTTGGTCCGGTACATAGGAGTGATAGGACCAAATTCGTGTACATTCCACGGGAACTTTCGAAATATTTGGAAAAACGGTTTATAATGTGATTTTTGGTACACCTGAATGCATTTAAACGTGATTCACCCATAACTTTCCAACCGGATGTTGCGCTCGCAAACAGTAATACAAATCCTTTGGCTACAAAATATCATAAAACAACGCTAATGCATGTTTGGGAGTCCAAGGAAGTACACGAATTTGGTACCGGGCCAAATCCCTTAAGGAATGTAAGGTCGTAATTGCAGACCTTATTTCTATGGAGCTCAAACCGTTCCTGCTGTTTTGCCATTCCAAAATCGGCAACTTTTATTTGCATTTGGCTTGTTAACAAAATATTCCTGGCTGCTAAATCGCAATGCAACACATTATTTGCAGATAAATATTCCATCCCACCGATTCCCACGGCTGATCTGATGAGCGAAATCTGTCAGTTCGAATATAAAATGCCCTGTCGACGACTCCTTGCAAACGTCGAATTTTATCCTTCTGAGATACGCATCCAACGAGCCTTGCTCACAATATTCTAACAGTATCATAAATCCTTCTAGAAGCAAACAGAAATTAATAAAAAAACACGAAGTGGCGTTTTCTTGGCTGCTTCGCAGTCAGCGAAAACATTCCGTCGCGGACGTATTATTCGTGTACTATAAATTTGTAATCTGTTTCTTTTATTGGTTTAGTTAGCAGGAAGAATTATAAACATCACAGTTAAAAACGTTATAAAACAAAATAAAAAAAACAAATTATAAAAAAACAAATTTGTAATTAAAACAAATTTGTAATTAACGGTATAGTTAGGGACCATACACAAACTACGTACAGAACGAATTTTCGGGAACGTAGTTTATTGATAGTCCCAGTATCTTCCTTTGTATCTTCCTTACAGTATCTTCCTTTGTGTAACTTGATGCTTGTGCTGTGCTAAACCACCCCCCTAAAATGTGCGAATCAGAATCGTGTAACATTTTGGTTACAGACTTTCCATAGACCTGACGAAAACAAGCCGTAAACTAGATAGTGTACAAAGACTAGTCTTTGTATTTATTCTAGTTTTAACCGACTGCCAACTGGTGTCAGTCCGCTCCGGAAAAGATAGTACGACGTACAAACTGTCAGATCACTGACTTAAACGTAGGAGGTTCTGATGAACAAAAAGCAGGGAAACGATTATGGAATAGTATAGAACGTACTTATGGAATGGAAGAGTATAGAACGTACCGTATATTATATTCTTTGTAGATAGATACAGAGCTTAGAATAGTATAGAACGTACCGTATAGTCAAAACAAAAATTTAAATTTGAATCTTAATTTTTAAAAACAAAAGTTTAAATTTCAAATAGTATTACGCGATTGCACCTTTGTTTTTTGATGGCTTTTCGCCCAATAAAAGAAGCCCACTGTGATCTATTATATATTTCAAATATTGCAAATGTACTGTTATTATTTATTTAATACTTACGGTTAGCAAAATATAGTTGAGACAATACAAACATAATACATACGTGTAAAAACGATGCCTTTTAAATCAATAATATTTGGATGTTTTTCAATGGTCATCAAAATCGTCATTTCCGCTAGAAAAGAGGCAACACCTTGATGGTCGCGGGATTCGTCCAACAACATTTTCACTGCTACGCGTTGTTGCTGTTGAGAATTCGCGGATTGTAACCATCCTAGGCAAACATTTCCATATTGGCCAGTGCCGAGACAAACATCTTCTGCAAGGAAGAAACAGCAAAGTTTAACGGTTTCGCGTTAATGCTCTACCTGGCTACACAGCGCTTCGCGCCAGTGCCTTACTTTGCAAAGCGACAGACCAACGTGGCACTTCAAATGTCCCTAAGGTTTGTTGGGATACCACTTTTAAAAGAGCGCGACGGTAACCACTTGTTACATGAGCACCGCTGTGTGAGGGCCCTTTGTTCTGATTTCGTTGTTTAACCTTTTTTATAGATTTGGCAATTTTTGACGGGTGTTCTTCCATGAGTTTTCTAAGCAACTCATCTGCAGATAATCGTTTCCCGCTGGACATGCATAAGCACCGTTCGATACAAGTGACCAACACCGTCGGCAGCGAATCCCGATCTACTAGATATGGCACGTATCCATCAATGACCGATTTTACAAAAACCGGATCACTAATCTTATTTCCGGCTTCCAGTTTCTGGAATTTATTTTTCCTCAGCCATTTCTTATCGCTGCCTAGAATGCAACCCGCTAATTCCAGCATAATGCAGCCCAAGCTCCAGATGTCCGTTTTGCGCACTGGGTTCTCCGGTTCTGCTGATGTTCCGGAAAACTTCTTCAGCATCTCCGGAGACATGAAACGCAGTGTGCCGCGAAGATGCGTAATATCTCCAGTGCGTGTGACACTGCACTCCATTTGCACGAGGTCATCGAGGTCACTGATCAACAGCCTGGTCTGGCCGTTTTCTAATCCTTGATGAGAATATTTACTGGCTTTAGGTAACCGTGGATGATGCTACGGTGGTGAAGAAAACTTAGTCCCTGTGCAATATCCGTTGCGTAAAGAACAGCAGTAACTCGATCCAGCATTTCTTTATTATCGATGATCTTTTTTAAATGATCCGCAAGATCACCACCTGAAAGATATATGCTTTTCCAGTTATTCCTCCTTGATCTATCCTTTACTTGTGCGAACAAAAAGCAATATGACTCAGTTAACTTTCAGAACGCTTACACTGTAGCAGGCCGTATGTATACCGTATTTTACTACTTGGTGATCCTTCCCGATTTAGAACCCGGTACGGAACAGAGAGTATAAACCCATTTCGTGCCGTTATGAACTTATTGTGACCCGTTCTAAAATACCAATCCGGGGCTAGTAAAACGCGACAGAATTAAATGGTTGCTAACGGTAAAAGTGAAACGCTGTTTTTACTTTACGTAAAGCAATACTACATTGTGTTTTCTCGCACACATTTGATTTAGGATCACAAACGCTCGTCCTTGGTATATTAGTGGTTACTGACTCACTAATGCGTACTAATGCGAACTACAGAGGTACCTATCAAATACAATACATACATTATATAATATGATACATATAGTACTCGTAGTCATGTACCACTGTTCATTAAGACATGCTAACCCGGTTCGCCAGGTAGCACTTTTTTGACGTGTGTTGTGCAGACCCGAGACGTGACGGTGACAGTATGTTTAGTAGAGTTATCGCGCAATGTTTGACGTTAATTGGTGCGTCTGGAGTACGTAGACTACGTAAAATTACAACGGAATTGTTACAATTAAAACGCATCCGTCCTGGCTCCGTATTTTGACGGTGCTCGGCACATCTAATCCTTGAATGCCTTTTTACGAAATCGAACCGGGTAATGCTCGGGTGAACTTGAACATCATTATGTATTGTCATTTTTCAAACGTGGGCACATACGTTTTGCACCTAGAGTAGCTGACTGTAGAAATTTCTAGCTGGAAAATGAGGATTGTGAATAAATATGTTTCCCAATTACCAGAGTGGTAGTCCATCATCAGCTCAACTGAAGTTCTTCCCAATGATTTAGTGACAGTAATTTTATGGTAAGCCACCACGTTCCTGTCGTTGATGGCTAAGAGACTTTTCAGTCTCGTTAGGCTTTTTTCCCACGTGGACGAGCACGTCCCGAGCTCGAAATCTTTGAATTGCTTTGATTGCCACAGTCGGATCTCCGGAGAAATTGCCCCGATCCATGATTGCCGCTCGGTATACAACTCCGAATGCGCCTCTGCCAACATAATCACCAGTGCTCCTATAATCATACACGCAGGTGCTGCCATAATTTTCTTGATGAATGATCTCTAAATCCATTTGATCGATACAAAGTAAGATGCTAAAACTAGCTTAATTTGCTCAGACTAAAACTAGCTTAATGGGCTGCAACAGCTAGAATACTAAACTAGCTTAATTACATATATAACAACCTTTATTGAGTTCCATTTGCTGTTATGCGGCAAAAAACCCCTATTACAAATTAGGGGAAAAGGCACGCATAACCTATTCTTTTTTGAAAAGTTTTGTAAACAAAACTTGTGCAACGGAAACTGCAATAAGGTAAAAGACCGCTTGCTCTCCTCTACTTTACACATGAATCTTTTTTTTTGGTATTTTCCTAGAAAAAAAATAATTAAAGCAGAGATTATAGTGGTTAAGAGTAAGGAAAGGACGATCACAATACAAATTATGCAGGATGTATGGCAAGCTACAATGCAACACACCAACCGCATAAAAAAACGAACATAATTATTAAACATGTATACTCATGCACTCGCTTGGCGAAGGGCAGGCACGTCGCTTTCGGTGGATTGCGATTGCTGACCGCAAAAACTGTGCGCACTTGATGGGAGAAGGAAAAGTGAAGTATGAGCTTGAAACGAGTCAGCGTGAGGACGAGAGAGATACGGCGCAGAGAGAGCTAGCCGGCGAAATTGAGATCATAGTGAGTGTTAAACTCGCATCAGACTCGACAGTCAGTGGATATAGCTTAGCTTTCGCAACGCCTATAGTGCAGCTATGAGAGAATTGATATTGGGAATCAGAAACCAAAACGTGGAAATTTGTTGGAAAGTTATAAAAACGTTGAAATTTTCAGATTTACCCGTCAGACTTTCATTCAATATTAAAAATATGCCTTCAGTAAAGTTTTGGAAAAAACCGAAATTTTCAAAAGTTATGACTTTTTAATAATTATATTACGTAATAAGCGCCAGTTAGACACTGAAAAGTTTAGTTGGGCCAGGTGGAAGCCACAGTTTATCCGAGCGCTTATTGAAGACAGCATAACTACAACAAAGAGCAATTTTAGCCATTTTCTTACAAATTAAGGAGGAAGTGTTAGAATTACAACCAGATATTTGCTTCAACAAGCAGGTCAAACTATGACTGGTACTTTTGGGAATCATTCCCAAAGATCCCACAGCAATATGATGTTGCTTTACAGTCCAACCTAGTCCTGCAAGATCGTTCTGCAGACTGGCGTATCGCGTACTTTTCCTAGACTCAGCGTTGCGAAAACTTTCTACCGATTCAAAAGGTACTGTTATTTCAACAATATCGATACGTTTCAGTGACCTATTAATTACAGTAATATCAGGGAAAACGTTAGTTGTAAGAATGTCAGAAGGAATAGTGTCAACATGCGAAGAATAGGAATCAGGCGCTAGATCACACAGGACTTCGGTGTTCTTGTCGGTGTCCTTGATTGCAGCAGTTAATCCGTCAGCCAGTGCTTTGACGACACTGTTGTGCCTCCATGTAAAGCGCGCAGACTGTAATGAAACTGGACAACCATTAAGTATATGACCAAGTGTGCCAGCAGCATTATCGCATAATGGACAATTAGGAGTTACCAGTTTGCCCCATTTGTGGAGATTGGTAAAAGATGGAGCGACATTTAGTCGAGCTCGGGTGAGAAAAGAACATGTGCTCCGTGGTAGGTCGAATTTCAGGGAAGACCAGTAACTGTCGGCGTCTTCCTCATTAGCAACACGCAGCCATGCACCTTGTTGTACAAGACTGGCCACGTGTTGTTCTCGCTCCAGTGTGATGATGGAGTGAACATGGGAAGACACATTGTCTTTGGCAGTGGCACGAGCTTTGTTACAGGCAGCGGTGCTGCCATCGCCTGCCACAATAGCAGCACGGGCGCTATCAGCCTCAGCCTGAATAACGGGGGCAAACTGGTGCATGGGGTTACACGGCGATTGTATCGCCTCCTCGGCGGCACACTGAACTACTGGGTCAGTACTAGAGATTAGACAATCAACAATAAGACCACCTCTAGCTTGGTAATAGATGGTTTTGATAGATTTGAAATTAGCACCCTGCAGTAGAAACAAGGAATCAGTGTTAGCGCACTGAGGGAGGCGAAGCCACTTACGCAAAAACTTGTTGCTCAATGTTTGCAACTTATCAATAGCTGCCGGATTCAGATCGTGTACAGTTAAAAGGAAACGGATTGACTGAACAATATAGTTATTGTAAATCCACAATTTAAATTCATCACGAAGAGACAGCTGGTCAGTTTTTAGAAGCAAATCCATTAAACAATTATTGATACTTTTATGAGCGTTGGGACGCTGGTTATTTGAAAAGACATACGAACCAAGAAATTTCATTGGTTCCGATTTTATATTAGGCACAGCAACTCCGTTAACAAAAAATTCAGTATCAGAAGCGATACCTCTTATTAAAGAAAAAGACCTGCATTTCGAAACTTTTAAAAAAAGGCCCATCTTTGCCATTCGAACGTTAACTTCACGCAAGAGCTTATCCATAGAACGTTTATTGTTTGTTATTAAAGTCAGATCATCGGCAAAAGCAAGGGCGACCACTTTCTCGTTATCGATTTCAATGCCGACATTGTTTTTCAGCTTCAAATACTCCAGTACCGGATTAAAACACAGAAGAAACAGGATACAGCTCATTGAATCACCTTGAAACAGGCCAACTTTAAAGGGGATGGGATTAGTGGTAAAATCGTTATTTTGCACCTTAACAGTTAAGCCGTCATAATAGGCCAGAATATAATTGATGTAAGACGCGCTGATTTTATAGCGGGAGAGAACATCTTTTAACAGCTCGTGTCTCACTGAACCGTAAGCATTCGCAATATCAAGCCATGCTACATGCAAAGCATGCTTAAGCTTACGCTGTTTTTCGATGATATGTTGCAGTTTCATCGAATGCTGCCCACAGCCGTTCATGCATTCGATGAAACCTTTCTGCACCGAGACATCAATAATATTATTTTTTTGAACAAAAGAAAGGATACGGTTCGAGATAACTGTATGCAAAATTTTTGCGCAACAGCTGGTTAGGGTAATTGGCCGATAGTTAGAGCAATCGCCAGCGTCACCGGCTTTGTACAAAAGAATAGTGCGACCAACTTTCCAAGAAACTGGCGGAGTAGCGGTGGAGATAATTTTATTATACATCGCTGCTAAAAAATTGTGCAGTATAGGAAAATTTTTGAAAACACCATATCCCAGTCCATCAAGCCCCGATCCAGTACGCCCTGATTTTTTCTTCAGTGCACGATTAATTTCCCTGCCCAAAATCGGAGAGTCGTTAAAAGACACGAAAATTTCAGGAGATTTTAATTCATTCATTAAGCCAAGACAAATTCAGCGGCTCACAGGCATCCGGGTTGTACGTTTTCTCGAAATGGGATTCAACATCGGCCTTGCTGAGACAGTTAGAATTAGCGTCACCGGTTTTTGAAAATTTTTCTTTAATGAATGCATACCAATTTTTAAGAAAAACTTTTCATTAGTCTCCATTTCTGACACTTTTTCAGTTCAGAGATCCGATTGCTCAACCTTTTGTTCAAGACACGGAGATGCTGCAACGCAAACGCATCCTCTTCAGGCAGTTGAAAACCACGCGCCTGCAGTCGCCTACGTTTACGAATGATTTTAGTGATGCGACCGGCAATTTTAAATTTTTCATCAATTAATTCACGGGGAACGGATCGCTTCATAATTTTATCAAACAAAGTCGATTTCGAAGCAGTTTTACATTTAAGAATTTTAATAAAATAATTGGCTAAAGACCAAGTTAATAATTCAATAACAGTATCTGCAGAAATGTGACCCAGTAATTCAGCGCTTTTAAGCCGAGAAGTAATATCACCAATGAAATTTTCAAACCTGACAGCTATTTCAGCAGGGAGCGATTCCCAGTCTGGCGCGATGATCTTGGGACGGGAACAATTTTCCTGGCATATCTGATCGATACTGGGTGAGAGTTGGTCATTAGCAATAATACCGGATAGTAAATTATGTAAATCATCAACACTTTCGATATTGTAATTCACAATACGGATAGAAGCGGAAGCCATTTTCACACAAAAATTGAACGCATACAAAAAAACAAGAAGGGTTTGAAATTCGGTCTGATGGTCAGTCGGAGAGCAAGGGTGATCGGGTGGAATACTGGCAAATTTCCGTCGGAAACGCCGAATATTTGGTAATCACACAAGCAAATGGTGGAGTTAACTCAGTTTAGTCAGTCTAACCGAAAGCGTGCAGCACGGTGCGAGCGATGGTCAAGACTGAGCGATGGTCAAGACTGGGCGATGGTCAAGACTGGGCGATGGTCAAGACTGTGCGATGGTCAAGACTGGGCGATGGTCAAGACTGAGCGATGGTCAAGACTGAGCGTACTAAAGCCGCTTACTAACTAGCTTTCGGAAACCAGTTTAATTTGCTCTAGATTTGTATTGTTTCCATGTGTTGTGCGATTCGTGTACACGTCGACGTGAAAAACAGAGAAACACGAAAATACCGGTTCCTTCCATAGTAAGGATATGCCACCAAAGCAGTGCCATCACAGCTTGAAGGCACGGAAGGTTTGTCGACGCGCAAATGAGTGGCAGTCCACGTTCGCGGATACCAACTTGAAAATCACATAATCATATCGTCCAAGCCCGTTCCAGGGACGGTGAACAGGCGGTAATTGAGCAGTACACAGGCTTCGTACAGTAACGGATTACGAAAGCCGCTGATAACTGCTGCCGTTCTGTGGCGGATTCTCCGGCATAATGATATAAAAAATGTATTAGCAGTACCACAACTTAGTAATCACAGTTATGCAAGATCAGCTAATAGAATCAACGAAATTTTGACTAAAAATAAAACAAAAACGGCATTCACAAGGTTTTAGTATCGTACATGGCGGGCAGTGGGCACCGGTGGCGTGAATTGTTCGAGAAGCTTAAAATAAGGAGAAATCCGAAAGTATTTATAAAAATCGTGTAAATACGCTTTTGAAATCAGTGATTTAATTTGGGCTAGTAGTGCGACACAGTGATGGCCATATTCGCAGTGGTGTAGCGCGCCATAGTATTGTAAATGACTCCAGCCACAACTTTTCAGATTTCAGGTTTTCAGCTTCTACTAACAATAAGGTAATCACGCCCCAGCTTACAACGAAACATTCTCCCTCGTACCACACTTAACATTACTGTCGATAACGAGTATGTATTAGACATACGTCAGGTTTATATAATTAAATATTTTATATCACGCGGGAACACTATCGGTGGGTCTCCGCGGTCTCAGTGTTTGGGCGACACGCACGCTAACTAATTTCCTTTGGTTCCTTCTCATATTTCGACTGACTTTCACGGGATACGAACAGCAAAGACGACGCTGTTCGACATCGTTAACAGTTTTCCAGGGAAAGGTAAATTTGGTCTCATTTAAGGCGACGGTAATTTGTAGGCAATCACTGTCTCTGTTGACAGCATTACTTGGGCATTACCAAGAAATGCTGATTCGCAACTGCAGTTACTGCAATTACTGCTCCTTTCAGGCGTGTTTACTTATGTTTAATTACAAATATGTCCGCCATTTGCTTTTGCGCATGTGACCTTTGGACTGACGCCGTAACTTCGGAATTTCCGGTCTTGCATAATAACAATCATGTATTGCGGATGGAATGGCCTTTTCCGTTTATGGTAAAACTGGAAATTTGTCTTCGTGATACAGTACTATACTTTGTTTGCGCTTATTATTGCACAATGATGATACACAGACAGAGGGGCGAGCCACATGAAGTATTTCGCTGGCCACAAGAAACCCACAACTGCGCTGCATCAAACTGATGACTATGGCGGCCGTTTGCAAGACTGCCAGAGATTGCTTATGCGACCTTTTACACAGGAGATGTTGGAAATGTAGATGTCAAAGATGTCAGAGAATTAGTGTTACCAATCAAGTCGGAGAAAGAAAAAATTTGTGGTCCGTTAGCAGTGGTTGTATTTAATTGATTTCGTCGCTTTGACCTTTAGTACTTCGTGTACTCACTGGCCATGAGTCTCATGGCATGAGACGTGCGGGGTTTTATAGCTGCGAATTTATTTTGTGTAATTTCGTCTTTAGTTACGAAAACTCAACGTTAAGAAATCTCAAGTTTGCTAAAGCATGCTGAGAATAAAAGAAATTGTCTATTTTTGAGAAAAAGCAATGTTGGAAATTACTGGTTAGTTAAGCCAAGTACTGCCGAAATTTATGTCGATTGTACTTCTTTGGCGACATTAAAACATTCGTTCGCATGCAGCTGCTTGTACAGAGTACATATTTCGCTTTTCATCCAAGGAATCGGTCGTGTATCGACAGTACGTTCGACATCGTTATTGCTTTCCAAGAAAAGATAATTATTCTTTGCCTTACATTCGACGCAGGTTGTTGAAGCCATTTAACGCTTTCGCTGACGCCATTAACCGACATTACCAGGAAAATGTACTGGCTTCAGTTCCGACTTACATAAGGTTAACTTCAGGTGTGCCAATTTCCGGCTAACCATGGTCCATGTCTGCCGCTCGGATTGACCCTCTCGCCTGATGGGTACATGGTACTCACCTAATGTTTTATGGTAAATCTGGTCTGATCGCATCTTTCGTACCCACAGATTATCAGCCAGTACTCTATATATCAGTATTTTACTTAATAATACAATGGCCAAGTGGCTTGTCAAGCAGGAAAATCGATGTCATTACTCATTATAAAGTCGAGTTCCATACTTGCTGACTTGTGGGCTGCAACGGGAAATTGTAGGCTGGAATGCGTTCAAAGAAGCCTCGAATCATCACTATCGGTGTTTAATACTCTAATTAGATGGAGCATCTTCGGCTAATACTCGCGAAATAGTTAGCAATCGTAAGACAAAAACCGGAATATATCATTTCCAGTATTTGACGCAAAACAGTTTTTAATCGAAACTCTGTTGCCACTTATTGACAACAGGTTTAATCATACTACATTTCCGTGTCCAAGATGGATTATTGGAAAGCACGATTGGAATAAAGAGAGATTATTACGAAGCGTATATCACACTCAAAACACGCGCAGGACAATCAGTTGTAAACAGTTCCTGATCCATGATGACCGGTATCGGAAAGACGTGATCGGCTTCTCGTTCTGTATGTAAGTGCCAAGCACATTCCGGATTTCGCTTGCCTGGTTATGGCGATTTTATAATCGTCGTTCATTACGCAGAATATAACCTACGTAAAGCGAAAGTCTTGTGTTAGAATTAGGACGTGGTATCCGTATATACTATATAAATTTAAAATATAAGATTATTATACTTGTTATCGACAGTCACGCTGGTATAAAAGCTTGTATAAAGAGAAGCGCTTTATTACACGCAGGCGAGTCTTTTTAAAAGGTTACAGTATATCGTATATATCGTTAACATTCAAGTGCTAATCAGCGGGCACTTTACCGGATTCGCAACATATCCAAAAGTAATGAGCAACGATATCCACAAAATCAGCATCGGGGTCCGGGAGAAAGCGTCCGGTAGCAACGCCAAGCATACTGCAATGCTCAACGAGCAGAACGAATTCCATAGGAACGCCACAAACACCATATTAGCCGTGCGCAGCCGCTGCGTCCTAGATTTCATCCGCTTGACCTTTTCACTGGACCCCATCCAATCATTCACCTCGGCGCCGCGCTTGCGCCGGAACGCCAACAACTGCACATAGGTCACCAGGTAGCAGCCCGCCGCTAACGAAGCCGGCAAATACAAACGGATAATATTGAAAAACGCTCCACTTTCGTCCACTTGCTTCGTCGCGGGGTTGCCCAACGGCGACACCACATACCGTACACCGATTCCGAAACACCCGAACATGGCGTTCGTCCCGCCGACAAGCCAAGCAAACAGCACCATAAAGGTCATGGTGGTTTTATCAGAGATTTGCCGGTAGTTTTGCGGTAGGCAGATGGCCACCATGCGATTAACCGCAATGCACAGTTCCATCCACCACAACGCCCCGAAAGCCGTCATCTGCAGCCAGGAGATGAGCGCCCCTTGGGTGGTCGTGATCGTCTCGTCTAGGATGATTTTCCGGTGGTCCAGGATACAAATGACGGCGTTGATTACGCCGAGTATCGTACAGGGAATCATGCAGTGACCAATGAGGAAACCGCAACTGCGACAAATATGCTGATTGGCCAAAATAGCCACGGTGGTGACAAAGTTGCCAATGCTACCCACAAAACATACGGTCAGATAGATAGCCATAAACGCGAAGAATTCGGAATGCCCGATTAGATCCGTGATTTTGAAGGGCTGGGTTGTGTTGGCGCTGGTCAAATTCATCATGAATTTTAATTAGCGAGAAAAGCCACAAATGACCTCTGCGACAACAAACACCAATAGCTTTCGAACGCCGTGTGGCGGAAGAAAAACAACGTTAATTTCAAAAGAACGAAGGAGAATAATTTCGCAGATTGTGCCAGACACTGTTTTTAGCCGCACTGAGACGGTTTCAGTGGAGCCGGTATACATTATTTTCATTACTGGGTGTGCACACCGCTAGGGGATAGGGTTTCTCCTGATAACGCAGTTTAACATACGTACTTCTTCCGGGAAGACAGTGCAATGGTTGTGCATTGATCTGGGTCTTCCCGGTACCATTATTATTAGTGCGTCAGTGCTGTCATTGGAGGGCCGTTTAACACCGCTGTTAAGGTTGTATTACCGCCCATTATAGGGTTATCACGCTCCAGACCATTTTAATTACTTATGCCGATTGGATGCACGACTGACTGGGCTGCTTTGGAGTTTTAGTCCTCGTATTGTAATTCTATACTATTCCATTAAGAGGATGTAGTCATCGCAGTACTGTATATTCATTTCAGAAATTGTACTGGCCATACGCAGTTGTGCTCCAAAAATAATTTATGATTAATATGGGTTAAAAATTCGTATGGTGGTCATTCTTGTGTTGTGAGAATACGTAATCCGATATCACTACTAAAATTTAGTATTATTATCGAACAACACTGTCTTACGGTTAGTCATAATTTTAGTGCCAAATTGTATACAACTATAACCATTCAAAAGAAATATTGACTAGGTAGGAACTAGGAAATATGGTACATACATAGTGCAGGACTGTTCACGATAGGTATGAGCGAATTGTATCGTTTTACAAATTTATGCATGTATTGTACGTTATTATATCATATATAGATATGTACCTCGTACATGATTACGAGTACTGATATTTTCTTTTCCCTGACGATATCTCTTGATTTATGTTTCTGGGTCTTTAAAAAATCTTAATATTAAAATTATTCGTTCACATTCTTAAAAGTCTTCACGTTCCTGAAATGATTAACTTGGCATTTTTGAAATACCCTTCATCAGCATTTAGGAAAGAAAAACAGGTGCTGGTAATATTACTTGCAATGATTATTATGGTTATGCATTTTACGTGAAATTACTAATTTTATCTTGCAGATGCGCTTTAATTAGGTCCACTATTTGGTTAGCTTTTCTCATTTTAGTTTGTTCTCTAATTCACGCTGTCCGGTATCAAACGACAAAGGCGGTCAAAATCAATACAAAACCAATTTTCAGCACAAGTAAACAAATTTCATTCATTCAAATTTAATATGCACTTTCGGCTTGCCCAACCCCGCGAGATGCGCTTCCCTGGGCTTAACACCTGAAACCTTCGGGAACGCTTTCGCCGTCTCCGAATGACGCTGATTCATCGCACCAAAACTCCCTCGCGGCGGGAAATTTTTCGGGGCATTTTTTCCCTTTTTAAAATCCGGAGTTGGCTCATTTTTGACTTCCGGTGGTTTTTCATTGCTTCCTGGATGAGAATTTTGAAAATCGACAGGAGTTTCACCAGTTTTCGGCTTCTTTGGTAACCGCACAAATGGGGAGGCTTTTTCTGCTCCGCCGGATTCAACTTCCTCGGTCTCAGGACGCTTTCTTCGTTCGCTGTTCTTTTTCGAAGACTTCTTCTGATTTATTTCATCGGGGTGGGTTTTCTCATCAACCGCAGTGGATTTTTCTTCTGTTTCAGCTGTCACTTTAGTTTCTTCAGTAGATTCATTCAATGGTGGTTTCGGCTTTCTGCACTTGGCAGCGTCGCGTTCTTTGCGCTCCAGCGCCTCTTTGGCTTTCTGCTGGAAGCTGGTGGAGAGAGACTTCAGTTTGTCCTTGCGAAATCTACTTTTGCGTCCGCCAGGATTCGTCGCCTCCACGTTGATGGGACGGCCGTTGATCACCGTGTTGTGCAGTTCAAACGCGCGCTAAATGTATGAATCAACAATAAAAATCTGGCAAAAAAAATTAAAAAAATTACTAAAAATGCGATACCAACCCGGTAAGCGCCTTTGTTGGAAAATTCCACGTAGGCGAATCCCTTGAAGCGCTTGCTTGTGGGATGGGTGGCCCAGCGGAAATTTTTGATTTTTTCTGCGATCACAAGAAAATATTCAGTAATCCCAAAGTTCACAAAAAAAGTCAACAAAACGGTTTTTGAAGATCTTCTTATTTTCTATACAGTTACAATTTAAAACAGTACTGCAGTAACACAAAATCTTCTGATCTAATGAGATACGAATGGAATTATCGTTTTTAAGTCTTCTAAACCACACCACTGACAGTCTACCTAACCCAGGACCAAATATAGAACGGAAAAAAAGGATTTCGGTAACGATCGTACCTGGTTTAGCGATTTCTTCAAATCTCCGCTTCACCTCCTCTTCCTTCGTATCAAAAGGAATTTGTCCAACAAATACGATAAACTTTTTATCTTGCCGACGTCGCGAGGCTTCATCCTCGCCGTTTTGTCCATTCTCAGCTAAAAAATTAAGTGCAAAATTATTCGGTGCAGTCATCCATAATATCCATATGCTCGAAAATAAAAAAAAATAGTTGGTGTATTTCGCGAAGCACTATCACTGTCTACAGCGTTTTGGGAATCATTTATCACCTTAAAAATTTTTGTATTTTATTTACCTCTTTACTGAGATTAGATCTATTAGCTGATTATCACTACGAAAAGTAACTACATTTTGCGTCGGTTTTTAATTTTACCAGTTTCTTTCTGTCGCTGTCGGTCGATGATCTCGCGTCGGCGTTTCTCGCGATCTTTTCTCTTGTCATCAGAATGAGGTATGTCTGGTGACAAAAATGACAGAATAGTTCATTCCGCATGGTAAACACGGTGCGAGCTGAAGTACCTGGGGCTGGAGGGTTCGTCACGTTCGTGGGACTGGGACCTACAGAATCCGCAGTGGTCTCCGCGGGATTCAGCCGCTTCTCCAGACTGCTAGCCCACCATTGTCGGCGTTTCTCCTTGCGGGCACTCAGCGCCGGCGAGGGACTGATTAATGCCGTGGCAGCGGAGGTAGTTTGCGGAGCGGCTGACTCCATCAGAACGGACAAACAGTCAACAGCTCCAAATTATGCACGGGCTGGTTATCAGTGTCTCTGTATAGCAAAGACTGCAAAGCAGCACAGATAAAATGAAGTCGAAGAACTCTCCACGGAATCCCTTCGAATACCTTCAAACTGTCGATCTTTTACAAAAATCAGGTTTCAGTTTGCTGAACGGAAGCTCATAATCGAGAAGCTACTTTACAACGACAAAAATGGAAGTCTATAAAAATTGAAAAAAGTCCCTAGGGTAGTAGAAACAGAAGCAGAATTTTTTCAAGTTGTTTGGCGCAGCGAAGCATGCAACCGGAAATGACTGCTGTGAGTTGGTTAATGCAGACGCTGTAGGGCACATTCCCCCGGTACGTATTCGCCACACTACGCCACTCCAAACAGCTGATGCAGCATGGTGCAGTAGTCACTGCAGTGTGACAGCACGAGTTATACGTTTGGTGTGTACAGAGATATGCCAGTGCACCACATCATGATTGCGCAATAAAATTCGTGACGGTGAAGATTTGACGCTGGCCCATAGACACATATGCTATAACTTAAATTTTCAAAAATTCATAACTTTGTTAATTTTCGCGTTAATGTTTTGTGAGTATGCTTTAAAAATATAGAATAATATCTACTATTAGGCAAAACGATTTTTTCTGTTTCCGTCTTAAGGTTTGGCACTGAGAGCATACGTGGTTAACATAGCCGCCTACGAGAAATCTTTAAATCAAATTAAATGACTTCTCCATAGACAGCCATGCTAATTACGTAGGCACATAGTGCGCAACCCTAAAATAAAATCGAAAAAAACATTTGTTATGCCTACTAGTATATATTATTCTGTATTTTAAAGCATATTCAAAAACATTAACGCGAAAATTAACAGTTATGAATTTTGAAAATTTGTTATAGCATATGTGTCTATGGGCCAGTCAAATCTTCACCGTCACGAATTTCATCATGATGTGCACATATCTCTGTACACGTTTGGTTTGCTCGTATCATCGTGTTTCAAAAGATTTCTTTCGCATTCAGAATTCTTTCCAACTGAAACTAGTGATTTTAATGGCACCTGCAGTTTCCAGAACTTGAGAATTTTTTTAGTTTGGTGTTGGATCTTTACTGAATATGGGATTGTGTGATAATCAAGTTCCCAGATGATTTTATAGCGCGACGTGTGTGCGCAGCGTTGAAAAATGTCTAACTGCACATTCCCAGAAATCGATCTCTGTATTCCCAAAAGTCACATTCGTATTCTGGATTCCGATATCTTTCACAATGCTCATTCCGATGGAGACAATCCTCCCACTCGCTGTTTATGTTTGGTAGGCTTTTACTTGTAAAAGTTTCGCCAGTTTTAACTTCTGAATGCAGCAGCTTGCGATGCAGAAGTATGCTTAGAAAACCAAACCCCAGCAAACGCTGAACATGTTGTCTACTTTTTGCACATCGCAATCTTTTTTTCTGATTGCTGAATTGATTATGCATTTTTTGTGGGGTGCTACAGGTGCAGGAAGAGTGGCTGCTGCATTTGGTGGCGTCCAACACGCGTCGTGCCTGCTTCCAAGACGCACCTGTGCTGCCCGAGTTGAGCGACATCGAAGTGGAGTTGCTGCTGAGTCAGCCTCCCGTGGCAGCCTCCGGAACGGGGAGAATTCACGCCAAGGACGGGACGGAATGGATTTTTGTGGAAATGTTTTATGTTCCCTTACTGCCGTCGGCGTCTGTACAGAGGTTCGTCATTAGATTTTGCGTCCAAAAATAAAAAGTTAAATGCAAAGTCGAAATTCAAACTTTTTGAACCGTTTTCCAACGATATGAAATAAAATTTTGAATTTATTTGCCCATGTTTTTCCGATATAAAGAAAATTAAATAAAATGTTAGTAGCTAATTAATGTCTACTGCTGTATCGTTATTTTCGTCGCGATTCATTATATTTTATGGAGTGAGCCTTTAATTTGATTAATTTTTCTATGTAAGAGTATTAAAAACATTAATTTACAGAAATAAATTTCTCGTTTCGAATTCTTCGAAGCGTCGTTTAAAAAAAAACGTTTACATGGGAAAAACGATTGATTTGTAGTCTGAAATGTGAAACGTTTTGAACTGCGATTTTGAACCGTAGTTAAAACTTGACTGCAATGCTTTACGCAGGTTAGATCCAATGTGAGCAATCGTAGTGCGCTGGCTCAGTAGCGGTGTTGTTCCTATGCAGAGTCTTCGTGGCAGGATTATTGTTGATCACAATTTTGATTTTTCCCGTTGATAGAATTTGTTTTTTAAACGGCATCACACAGTAGTGTTGTTGATTGCAGTAACAAGGGGATTCCTTGAGTGCATGGAAGTATTTACCCAGTGTTCTGAGTAGCTAAATTTTCCTAATTTTTCTTGTGTATGTGTTTTGTTTTGTTTTTCGTCAGGCTAGCAAAGTCGAAAGCGAGTATACCTTACAAGAAATAGACATGAGTTAGCAGCGATTTCGGTTATTTTATAATAATAAAAAGAAAATAATTTGAATGGTTTTCTGGGGAATCGCCGGTTTTCCAGCAACAAAACTTAACGGCAAGATTACGTACTAAATTATTTAATATTAATTTATTATTTCTGAAATTTTGGGGATGAGATTTATTACGGCTCTTTTGCATTTCACAGTTTTATGTTGCTATATTTTTATCTGGATACACGGTTGAAGAATTATTTGGCATAATTCAGATACCTAGTTATATTTGTAGGTTTCCGGAAATGATCGAGAATGGTGATGGGACGGAAGACAACTATTTTTCGCGGATTTCGGTATGTCCGGAATATACATGCAGCATCCGATTTTCAGCTTTCTCCGAGCGTGATATCCCCGGTGCCATCGGAGCAGTCCGCGTCACTTCCCCTTTTTGTTTTCTACTGGTGTCTGCTTTTTGTTCTAGGCAATGCAAGGTGAAGCACAGAATGCCGCCGTTCTGCGCAAACATCCCAAAAGCATCCAGGCGGTGATCGCGCCCCTCCCGCAACCCGTCTACGAAATGGCCGGCGATATCGTGGCGGAAGTGTGTCAGTCGGTCCTGTCCTGCCCCTTTTTGGACTTTTCCGGGCGAGCGTCAATCGGTAAATTCAGCCAGTGATGTTAAAATGTCAGCTTGAATTCTTTGCACGAATTGCAGCTTTGCAGGCTGAACAGTAGCGCGTTTGCGTAGTTTTAAAATCGCAGTAATGGGCAACATGACTGTATTCTTTAAAAACGAAAACGTGTACCTGTAAAAAGCAACATTAGTGTGTAAAATTTAATAAAAATTGTAAAATACTGATGCGAAAAAGTTCTAAGGGGCTTGCAAGACGTGCTTCCATATAATTGGGGCATTGGTCCATACACGTATAAAATTCTCCTGCGAAGCTTTGAACTAACTAAATAATGTTTTTAAAATAATACGCTTGAACTATTCTAATTCAGCAGCGGAAATATCATAATATGTATGTGTTTTCGATACTTTGCCATGGTGTGTAATCGTAGTGAAGTGGTAAACGATTCAGGTCTCGGAAATGGAGGTTTATTACTCTCATAAATTACGCATAGACTGTATAGCAAATAGCGTCTTATAATGATGGAATGATTTGAAACGGTTTCAACTTTTTTGTTTCGAAGATATTGCTACATACATGCTGATCGGTTCACATTAATCGCATACATTAAATGCCACCGTGTTTGCTGTTGTTGTAAATCGTTTCCATGTGAATCGTATAGATACTTTTCTTGCTGCACAGCCATGGGTTAATTTTAGTGCCGCCGGCGACTCCTCCGAATATTCTCCGTCCATATTTTGTTGCCTGTATGGTTGACCATTTCCTGGTGGCCCTCCCGTACCGTCCCTTTACCATCATCGACTGCCTGCGTTTCTCCAGTAACCTGCTGGCCTGCGATGCGGCCAAGTATTTCATCCTGTACCAGTGCATCCAGGCGGTGGCGGCCGTGCAGAGAAAGGGATTTCTCGCCGGCAATGTGGGATTAACGGATTTCGTTGTGCGGCACGATATGTGGCTGGAAATGAAGCCGATCCGATTGTTTGAGGAGCTCATTCGCTTGGTTATCAAGGACGAAAGTGCCGGTGAAGAAGAGACGAAGCGGAAGGAGGATCCGGAAGATGTGGATGCTGGGAAAATCTCCGAGTGGACGGTTAGTTTACTAATTACTACTGAATTTTTGTCGTTCTTGTTTACGTTTATTTTTAAAGTGATTCCGATGAAAAGGGACGAGAAGTGAGCAGTTAATTTCCGCAGGTTTCTCTTTTGCTTCCGCATAGTGTGGAATCGTAGTGCAATAGCTCGAACAAAGCTTATGGCCATTTGAGACTGAGCTGCTGTTGACAGATTCATTATCGATTATGAAATACTTTTTGCAGACTGTTTTTTGAATTTCTCGGTGGCTTTCATTGCGAATTTTTAAAGTTGTCCGGATTACAGGTGCGCATAAAAGCACTGTTGTTGATGCATGATATACTGTAGGGAAGGTTGTTATACCTTGGCTGGCGTTTTATGGGAGATGGCGTTGGACTGAATTGATGAATATATGGTAGTGCATGGGCTGCTTAAGTGGTGGATCGGATATTTTCTGTATGGTGTATGGTCCAATAATTAAGATATAAATATTTCGTGTTAGAATATGGAGTTACATTTTTGTCTGTTTTTGTTTAGCTGCTTTTGTATCCATATCGTTGATATTTAGATTAGTCATTTGTATTTAAATTATTCGTTGATATTTAGATTTTGATTTCTCATAATGTTTTGTAGACATTATGGTGTTTGGGAAAGATTACCAACTTCGAGTACCTTCTGGCTTTGAACCGGGCAGCCGGACGCTGCTTCGGCCATCCCGACTACCATCCGATCATGCCGTGGGTGGTGGACTTCAGCTCCTCCACCGAGGGCTACCGCGATCTGACCCGCTCCAAGTACCGTCTGACCAAAGGTGATCACCAGCTGGATTTGACCTACCAAGCCTCCGACAACGGAATGCTGGCGCATCACATTCCCGAGACGTTCAGCGATCTGACCTTCTACATCTATAAAGCACGCAGGATTCCCAAGAGTGTGCTGTGTCAGCACGTGCGCAAACGCTGGGTGCCGGCGGAATATCCATCCACGTAAGTTTAGATTAGCTGTGTGTGTTAAAATTGTCGTACTCCGTGGCCCGGCGGACACGGAATATGCGTCTTTTTAAATAAAATTTGTTGCTAAGAATATTTGTAGTGGTGAATCAGGACGTACAGAATAGGTTGAGACTTATTAGAATGTGCACGTATGCTGCAGCTGATGACGTTAGATAGAATGTAGAAGATAAGATTTTATTGATTTCGCTCTTGTTGTATATTTTAGTATTTACGACGATTTTACGTATTTACAAATTTACCAGAGTATCAGTCAACTAAAGCTAATAACATATTCTTATAAAATGTGTCAATGAATTGTAGTGTGTGGGCGCTCATTCCAATCCGGCATTAGGTTGTACGTATAAATAAGATGTTTAAGTTAAGCCCAAGTTGGACAGTCCGACTATCAAATCAAGTTTTTTTAATTTCCTAGTTGCTTTTACATCCGATCCGTTATTAACTTTTAACTAGATTGCAAGTTAAACGATTTTCATAGACGTAAACGCGTTACGCGGCCACAGAGTTTTTCAAGGGAAGCCTAACCTCGACAATACTTAATCAGTAAAAGCTTACTTACGAAAAATAGTAATAAAAATACAACTTGGAAGAATACACGTAGTGATCAGCTGACTACGGTCTACGCATATTCTATATATCGGTTGAAAAAACAACTTTAGTTTCGACGAAACAGTTCACCATAGTCATTAGGAATAGTGGTTACTGGTTACTGGTGTCTGTAGAATGGAGCGCTTATACCGTTGGTCGTGTGACGAGTGCATCCCCGAGTTCTTCTCCGACCCGACCATCTTCCAGTCCATCCACCCCGATCTCCCGGACCTGGCCGTCCCGCCCTGGTGTCCCGACGTCCGCGCCTTCCTGCAGTTTCACAGGGCTGCCCTGGAAAGCGACTACGTGTCGCAGCATCTCCACCACTGGATCGACTTGAACTTCGGGCTACAAACTGACCGGCAAGGAAGCCATCGAGGCCAAGAACGTGGTACTCTCGATGCACCTGCCGCCCCGGGGGCTGAAGAATCATGGCATCCAGCAGTTATTCGCGGTGGCGCATCCAGCAAAATTCCGGGTACTGCCTTGGTTTGCCCGCGAGCCGATTCCCTTGATAAAGGTCAGCGCGAAGGGCATGAAGAGGCGGAGCAGCGGGGATAATTTGAGTGTGGGAAAGGAGGACTCTGGAGATGATGTGTCGGTGGATAATGTGGAGATGGCGCTGCCTATAGAGAATGGGAATATGTGCGAAACATGTGAGTGCAATTAGTTTATTATTGCGCATCCTGGTCCATAGATGATTTTTTTCATTGACGGCTGGAATTTAAAAATTGACTGATTATGTTACTGATTTACTACGGAGTCCGGCGTTTTAAAAACTTGCTCGATGAATCAATCCGCGCACTGTAAGAACATGGAAGCTGCTGATTTAGTCAGGAATCGTAGTCAGATCGCAGCGTCGTCGGGTCGCCAAGCGGTTTACAAAATGCACTCTGACAATCGTGGCTCGTACAGTTTTGGCAGTGGAAAACTTGATTACATGAATAATTACTTTTTTGTGGAAGCAGGCACAGCTTCCTTCGCTTACGCAGAATTTTCTCCATTTTTGTTTCTTACTGTACTGTAATATTTTTTTAATATTTTTTTAGGTTTTGTACTTGTATATTTTATTGTCCAATTTCGCGGATTTGTTATTGGGTCTATTTTTCTGGACGGTTTTAATTAGAAATAAGGATGTTTTTAGTTGAAGTAGTAATGTTATTATATGTGAGGAAACGCAAAATGAGGTGGATGATGTTTAAATAGCATTTTGCAGCATCCGTTGTATCTAAAGTGAAATGCTTTGATGTTCTTAATAGTGAGCCCACTGGAGCATTTGGAAAACTTGGAGGTCCTCATTGACTTTTGCATATCGGTGGATAAAGAGCAGCCGAAGCTACTGGACGATTTCGTCCCTCCGCTGAAACAACCCGAGACGGTACTGTATTATTTACGCAATGATCTGCAGAGCGTGACGTGCCTAGCCGTGGATATCTTCGCGTCCAGTCACATGCCGCATTACTTCCCGTCCTTTTCCGTGCTATCGAAGCGAGTGGCTTATACGAAGAAAACCTTCGCCGCAGTGGAGAATAAATTACCGGCGGAGCTGGGTGGGGCGGTGCGAGCCTTGCTCAGCAGCAAAGTGTTTCCCTATGGAGCAGAGCAGATTCTGGCGGATTGTGAGAGGATTCTTCCCTTTCCCCGGTACATGCAGAAATTCCATCAGTATGCGGCTACCATCGCGTTGACAGGTTAGCAGAGCAAATTTTTCTAAAGTACCTTTAGCTAGGATTAATTACAGTATAAACAATTATATGTTTTTAGTTCATTATTTCTTAACATTTTAGTGTCCACTATTGAAAAGCGATATTTAAAATTTAGATTTAAAAATTACACCTCTTTTAGCTTTTTTATATTAACAGTATATTTGAAATTTTCACTGTGGATTAACGAAGAAAGTTCGTGATAGCTAAAGACAGTACAAGAGAGCTAAGACAGCGCCGGCTGAAAGACGTAAAATGTCGTAGCAGAACGGCGCAGATTACGGTACGCTCTTGATATCGGTGTTAAAATATGCACTGAACTGTCGCAGATTTGAGGTTAGAAGTTAAACTTTAATGATTCAATAAAGAATCTTCTTTTTCATGGAGATTTTTCCATTTGCAGCTGACCACAGCATACTGAGTGAAGTGCTGGACGACATGGACGAATGCGACCGGGAACTGGCGTTCACCTTCCTCAAGCAGCTGTTCAGTCAGTCCAGCGAGCCGCATCAGTGGCTGGTCGTGCTCAGTGACACCGTGATGAAATACTGCGGCGTGGACAGATTCGGCGAGATGCTGTTGCCGCTGATCCAGCAGGTGTACGGTGAGGGCCCGCCGGCGGATAAAGCCGATTATCACGCGTATGTCCAGCTCTTCCAGCCGGAATTCCTGCAGAGCGTGGCCGTGCGGCTGGGTATGGGAGTATTCCTGCGGGTATGGCTGGTTCCGCTGATCGAGAAACTGGCGGATGTCGAAGAAATGCTGCAGAGGACGGGGAAAACTGGGCATAGTGTTCCTGTGGAGGAGGAGCAGATTTTCACGCTAGATGACGACGACAACGGTGGCGTATTGGTCAGTACTTTTAATGGGTTTCTTTTATTTTCAATTTATTTTTCTAACATTATTTTAATAGTTTTTTAACGAAAAATAAATATTGAGATAAATTTAAGACAAAGTTTTATTTTTGTATTTATTTTTTAAATGCTTGTTGTCGGGATGATGTAGTATGACGATTAATTTGCAGGATAACGTGATGGTTGATGCACCGGATATTGTACAAACGCACGTGATGAGCAGCTTGAACTGGTTGGCGGAGGAAATCGGTCCCGTCCTGACATCGCGGTTTATTTCGGGGAATCTGTTGAAGTCGCTCTCCTTGTGCTACTCGGAACAGGAAAAACTGCAGCCGGTGCAGCTGGATGTCGGTCAGAATGAAGATCTGATTTCGCCGATTATTGTTGCGGGTGAGATTGTCGGATGCATGACACTTTAAAGCAGGAAATTTTGCCAACGCTAATGCAAATTTTGTTTAAAAAAACTTTCCCAAGATTGCTTCCGATTCGAATGCTTGTTCAGCTTGCTTAGTAGTTTGAGCTTTTGGCGAACACTATGCGTACCCCTGATTATTTGCCGTTACTCTACGATCTCACTACAAAGTGGATTAGTATTGTATTCCCTAGTGATGTGCTACTAAATAAAACTAAATAAATGCTTCCCTAAAATTAAATGTGTAGTAAACAGTAAAGTTTTATGGCGAAATTAGTAAAAGTAAGTAAATATTCAGCTACAATAGTAAATAGTAAGTAAATAGTAAGATTTGGCTTTCGCTAAATAAAAGTTATTTACTAATTCATTTACTAATCGAATTTTAGCGAATAACCAGATGAAAAACTCGTTGCTGTACTGGGCAGGTTCATAAATAACGGCGTTGCATACTGAAGTTGGTGCCTTAGCAGACGGTGGTATTGCTGTTCACGTAAACGCAATGTACCGCCAACCCGAACCTGCGGTTACGTTACGTATACTAATAGGAACTTGAAACACTGCAGTGCAGCAGCAGCCTGGTAAGCCGATTGTGCAGTTTGCAGCACAGTTGTTGCGCTAGATTTTGCCTTTACGGATGGCATGAATAATATTCCCCTCCATACAGCGCGTTGTAAGGAGCGGCCAAATTTACGCTGGCTAAAAAGACAGAATCAAATAATGATAAACTTATATCCACATTTATTTTTTGTATTATTTGAACACAAATTTTAATATTCGATAGGAGTTTGTTTTATAATTTATACGCACTTCTCTATGAATAGGCGATGTGGCCGCCTGGGGTGTCAGTCAGGTGCTGATGGACATTGCTTCCTTATACGGGCGCAGCTTCATCTGGGACCATTACTTCTCATACTGCGCCGAATTGGTGAAGGAGGCCCTGCGGAAACTGACGCCGATGAACGAAGCGGGACTGCTGGGTTGTCTGGAGATGATGCAGCAGATCCTGCCTCAGGTGACGGAGGCCGCGCTGTACGAGCACCTGCCCTTCCAGATCATCAACGAGATCCTGTACCCCCACGTCGAACTGCTGACCAGTGGCCTGCACATCTTCCCCTCGGGCGTCGCCACCCGCCGGTTGCTGACGCTCAAGTGGCTCAATCTGGTCTACACGCTGGCCAGCCGCATTGGACGGGAATCTGCCAGGTTAGAGTTTGGAAATTGCTCTTTTTCAGTTTTTCTTGTATTAAAATCATAGTATAAATTTAGCTGGTGGTGTATACTGACATTTTGCAGGACAATGATTACCAGCCCGTTGTTGGTGACGTTTTTCGGGGTGTTCACGAAGCTGTACAGCGCCCAACCAACTTCGCCGACTCCGCCAGGTCTGGTGTCTCTACGATTTTTGTAAAGTCGCTTGAAATAACTGAGAAATGGTATGATTTCCATAAGCGCATCATGACGCGCGCTACGTTATTACCAGCAATCTTGAAGAGATCTCTGTGGTTAAATGGAGCAGTTAAAAGTGTAGAATGTAGCGCAGAATACAGTCCAGATATAGGAAAATGGGGGAGGCTCTGGTTTTCTGACGGTTCTGGCTCACTGTTTTAGCATAGCACATTGACAGCTGAAAATACCTAATTTCACCTACCTAACCAGAAATAATTAATTTTGGAAATAGGTGCGTAAGTTTCGCTCCAACAATCTAACGTGTATGTGTACTGCAACTAGAAATTGCGATGTTCGCTATGTAGCACAATGTCGTAGTGAAGTGGATAGTGGTCGTCTACCTGAGTTTGGTTTATCCAAATAATGCGAAGTGAGCGTACGAAAAAAAATAACGAAAATCATAATAAAACCAGTAGAAAGTATACATATTATGAATGTTTTTACTGTTTTTTTTTGTCACCGAATAACAGATTTTTCTTCCGCAACACTGAACCATCGACTGTACTTTAAATCATGGTATATTAATTTTTGTCTTTCTCCGTTGCTGTAGATTAGTTTTATTTGATTTCGCAATTCTTTCACTGATTCGCGGTGTTTTTGTAGACGGTATTCCGGTGCCGGGCCGAAAATCGCCGAACCGTGATCCGCCCCCTGACCCGCACGGCTCTCCGTTCATCACCATCAAAAAAGACCAATCCAGCGGCGAATTAACCGTGGGCACCCCGGTAACCCTTTCCCTAGACTCCGCCCTGTCCCCGCCCAGCACGGCGCCCTTTCACAGCAGCGACGGCGAGGAGACCCTGCAGGAACTGAAGGCCGTCTTCACCGACGAGATGGCCTCGGACGCGTACATCCCCTTCTGCGCGCTGTTGGGACAGTTCCACATGGACGAGAAGCTGATCAACTCCGATTTCCTGCACGCCATGGTCGTCGGCAGCGACGAGAAGCCGTCGATTAGTATTTCGGGGGCCAGGTTGTCCCGGCACAACAGCGGGGCATCGACGCGCAGTCAGCGGTTCGGCGGGGAGGAAGCGGAAGTGAAGGGACTGCGGAGACAGACGTCGGCGGTGAACGCCAGTGCGCTGGATGTTGATGTCATCGATTACGAGTACGGAGATACTAAAAGAGAATTTTCATGCTGATTATAACGCGGGGCCGTATGGGCGCCACGCGTATCCTCGACAGCGAACAGCGGTGAACCCGGATGAGGCTTTATTGCAGAATCTAATGCGCACCGTGGCGCAGCAACACCAGACTAATGAGGAAGGATCCTGCAGCCAGTGCAACTGTGCTGCAGGTCCGTCAAAAACAGCGCAGCAATGTGCGGGGTGGAAATCCCCAGAAACAGCGAATAGCTACTCAGGAGGGTGGGGCGTCCCGCCCTTACATGATATTCTTTCTCACTGTTAGTAAATCTGAAAATTTTTCAGATTTACTAACATTTTGTGTATATAATTAGAAAAAATCAGTTTGGTGCTTATACGGATAATTTGAAATAATTATAATTATAAATAACTGATAATTTAAAATAATTATATATTAGTTATACAGCTTATACTGAGGATTTAAAATGATGCTTCCAGTTTCCTCATTGGTTAGGAGTCCGGGTATATTATAACAGAATATTCTTAAAATTAGCGTTCTTTCTGGCGTGCTTTTACATTTATTCTTTTTTTTTATTTTTAAAAAAAAAGTTAAGTAAGCCAGAAAAAATTCGGTTTTGTTTTTCACCTTATTTCTTTATGGCAATGAGTAGCACTGTAAGAAATGAGTAAAAATAAGCACCTTTAGCTTACAATTTATTATTTTATCACTAATATCCAATGTTCCTGCGTCTTTAAACCGTCGTGCGTGACATGTAAGGCAGTGCACTACGTTTGTTACTTTTTTGAACTTGTTTTGAACTTACTACGCTCATAAGACTACATATGAACTTATGTTCATATGTAGTCTTATGAGCGTAGTAAGTGGCTGCGTTTTGTATGTGTCAGCTTACACGCTGCAGGATAACACTTTGTAACACATCTGTACAAACGTACGGCTAACGAAAACTGAAAAAAATTGTATTTTTCAGAGAATCACAGGCGGCGGAAGCGAAATTGCTGCGCGACAGCCAAGCGGGCGCAGATCGGGCTCTGCGCGGCAACTGGCTGGCCTACTGGCAGAACGAGATCGGACAGGATCGCCGCGATGAAGCCTGGAACGTGAAACAGATTCCGCTGCAGACCTTCGCCGGTATATGATATTTTATTCCAGTTTAACGGCAGTTTATCATTCGTAAATGTTTGCAGCGCATGCCGGCTCGGTGAAGAGCCTGTACGTGTTCGACTCGGAAGTGAGCTTCATGTCCGGCGGAAAGGACAAGACGGTGCGCTTGTGGTCCATTCGCAACACCGGCGACGGCAACTACAGCTCCACGGCGGCGGAAGGAATGTATGTCGATCATAAAAAGCCTGTTACAGAGCTGAAGTTCATGGCGCGTGAACGACTGGCGGCGTCCTGTGACGGTGCGGTTCACCTTTGGGATCCCTGGTGTGTGATTTTGCGCAGCGCTAATTTTGCTGGATGAAAAATCAGCGCACAAAATTTGTGCACCATAAGTCTTATTTACAGATTTAGGCATTTTTAATTAACTTTTTTACCTCAGTCTTTTAATTGATTGAGGTTTAATAATGAATAAATTAGATAAATTTAATTCAAAATAAGTACATAAACTGAATACTTTGATGGAACTTATAAATTCGAAAAAACAATATGGAATAGATGCAATGCTTTCGTTAGGACCGTTGTGACCGTTTACCGACCGGAAGTGCCGACGCAAGCCACCTGCATGGACACTTCTTCCTCGCCGAGCAGCACACTGTTGATCGGATACATCACCGACGAACTGTGCCACGTCAGCCGCTACGACGTGCGCAGCAAATGGGGTCCCTGCGCCGGGGGGCAGTTCAAGGTGTCCTACGGCAGTGCCGGCTTGATTCGTTGTCTGGTGACGGCGCCCGATAATTCCTGGTTCGCCTGCGGATTCTCCGCCGGTATGTTTCTGATAAAATGAAGAGAATTTAACCGGTCAACTGTGCCGCTTTTTCTTTCTGTACCTCTACTTTACGTTCGCGAAAATGTATTCGATGGCACAGAATTTGTGGCATATTATTAATTTTATTTAAAACAAGAAGTATAATTTAATTTCGTAAATTTTCTTGAATTATTATTGTTTTAAATTTTTTTATTTTCTCTTTATTTATCTTACGGACTCTTCTTTACAAGATTCTTTAAGAAAGCGCTTTAGCGTTACCTGAAAACATTTTCACCCTCGCTTGTACTCCAGTTCGAAACTGCAGCTCGTGCTATGCGATAAAATGTCGTAGTGCAGTGGATACTAGTCACGGGCACTAAAAGCTCGGTTTATTCCCAACATGCGAAATGGGCATGCGTAGAAGAGTAGCGGAACTTATGATAGAAAATTGAAAGAATATATTATGTACTTTTATATATGTATTTTATATGAATTGGTTTTTTGTCAGCGTTAACGAAAAACCGCTTTTTCTTCTTACGCAACACTGAACCAACTAATTCAAAGCAACTACTTCCGAACACTACTAAAAACTGAATTCTTGGCATTTTAAAAATAACCTGTGTCGCTGTGCGAAAGACGATAGAATCCGTTTTATGCAGGCGTGATCTCGGTGTTCGACCAGCGCACCGGCATGATGAGCGCCACGTGGAAAGCGCACGACTCGGACATCTTCCAACTCCTGGCCCTCAGCCCGACCCGGCTCGTCTCCGTGGCCAGCGACAACGTGGTCTGCGTGTGGGATTTAACGCGCGAACCAGACGAGCGTCTCGTGCACAAAATCGCCGCCTTCTCGGAACCGCTGCTGCAGTGCGGACTGGCGCAGCGCGGCCACACCGCCGACCTGGTGGCGCTGCTGGCCGGCAACCGCCTCGGGGTGGTGGGCGACGTGCTGCGCGGCGGGACGTCGCTGGTGACCACCAAGATCCGGGCGGACGTCTTCAAGGGCAATTGTGTCGGGTTGGCGTTGTTGCCTATGAACCGGCAGCTTTTAGTGGCCGGCGAAAGCGGCGCGACTCTCTTATTATGTTGAATTGGTAGTCGGCAGCTGTGTTTATAGGACTGGTTAATGTCACCATGATTCCTGATTTTTACATGTTTTTAAAGATGTTTTCTAAGAACACTGCTGCACGCGGTTGTGCAGCGGTTCGTGATGCCAGCCTTACAGTGATAGTTTCTTTGTGATACGTATGCACGTACTGTTAACATGAATTTTATTAATTTCGACTTGCTGCTTGCAGTTTGACAACAATTATTTAAGAACTGGCGACGAGTTGATTGAAGAAGATGTATTGTACATACAGAGTACTTGTACATGGTACCGAATTCGTGTACATGCATGGACACCAGATTACTTTTTATTTAGGCAAAATAGCTGATTACTGTAGCATAGCGAACAAACCCGCACTGATAGACACTAATAAAAAAAACCGAGGTTTACATGTTAAAGAATGGACACTTAAAAAAGAATGGACACATTAAAGAATGGACACTTGAAAGTCTTATTACAAGTAGACCAAAAAATTTGGAACTATGGTTCGGGTTGAACACGGTCGCCATCTGTCCATTTTCGGGAACGAAAACTATCGCATTTGCATACTTAAAATTCATTTAAAAAACTGGATAAAATGCTACGAGTGTTTCGTGTTTCGAATCGTGTTTCGGTGTAAACACAATCTTCATACTATGTACTCGTAGCTTCTTTTTGTACAAAAACTGGAAAGAGAGCGGTCCATAATGAGACTTTTCGTGCATCTGCCTACATTTGACCGTTCGCGTTATCAGTATGTTTTCCCACTACTCCCGCCATAAACTTGCAAGCATAAACCGTTTTAGCTCAAATGCACACGAACTATCTGGCTATCAAATTTTGTGAAATATCCTGCGGCTTCGAGCTTAAACCAGATAGATAAAATTTCAATTATGTATAATGGCGTTGTAAGTAGCCGATCGCGCTATCAGTATGGACACTGATAAACTTAATCTGCTTAAATATCAACACGACTTCTTGTGAACGCCAGAAGTTTAACTAGATTTCGTGCTTACGTTAATATTTCCACTACAGTACTGTAGTGGAAATAAAGTACTAGTACTTTACGCAATGCGCTCCACTGGTCGCACTCGATGTTATAGCAGTAGACACGACTTAAGAAGTTCGTAGCTACATCACCTGACGAGAACCCACCGCACACAAAAATGTACTTATCGTCCACATTTGCCAGACCGGCGCCACATACAGGATAGGGTAAAGCTTTCTTGTGCGTCCACGTTGAGCTGATTGGGTGGAAATAGTGCACACAATCCAGAGTCTTGAGTGACTCGATTTCTCCACCGATGCACATGATGACTGGGATCAGCTGGGAGGAACCTGTGACGAGCCAATTGCAATCTCAACCAATTGGCTCATGATAACCTATTGACTAGTAATTTCACTTAGTAAACTAAAGTTTGCCGTTTGCCGTTTGCCCAAGTATCAAGGTTGTTTGCAGACATCAGTAAATGCTCTATATCTTCCGGGTCACATAACTGTCCTTCATGGACATGTGGCTCGTTTTTGGGAGCGTTATCAAACATAGTCATATACTGTTGATGGGACTCTGAGCTAGAAACCGCGAGCGCACAAACCGCAGCACTGCGCGAATATTTGGCCAGCGTCGGACCGGGTCGTGTTTAAGCCAGCGCACAACGGCACTCAGAACTTCGTCCTCATGTTCAACACAGAGATCATCCGCAGACAGCAGTTCAGTCAGCTAAACAAAACACAAAACATGTCTTAGAAAACCTGCCAACGCATGCTCGAATAATGCACAGCACGTATTGATTAATGTAATTCAGGACATTTGATATTATGTGTTTTTTTTCAAGGAGAATTAAAGAATGGTCAAGTTTTGCTTTAACGATCATGTGACACGTTAAAACAAAACTTGATCGTTAAAGAAAGTGGCAGACCTGATCACCACTGACTTCCAGGAATTCAGCGTATCGCGAAATGCCCGCAAAATTTTTTAAGACCATTGCCTTAACGTTTTCAGCTAAGCGTGGTCGATGCGCCGCGGTCAGAAGGCAACATAAGGTCATCAGGCAGCTGGATGGATGCAAGTGGTTTTCCATATGTTCCCAGCATGCACTGACCACCGGAAGAATATCCAAAAGATGTGAAGCAGCCAGGAGAGCGTGTACATTCGCATCGTTGATAATAAGGTCCGTCGAATAACAGTAATCGATCAAATTGCAATCACCGGTATGCTAAATTAGCCCAGATGTAGAACGACTGTTACCGTCTGTTAGCACAAAACTATCCGTTTTCGCCGCACTGCAGTTGGTTACTAAACCCAATAGAAGTATCGCTACGTTGCAGAACACGTACAGTATTTCTAAGGTGCTGACTACTAGTGCGGAGCATTACGTATTAGAAAGTACATGAGAAAGTCTGGTATAATTTGCAAATATCGTACATTTTGAGAACTCCACTGGGCACATTCCTCAAGCGAACATCCCTTTCCTGGCTCTCTCTCAGACCAATGGTAAACATGGTGCGAAAGTACATGCTGTGAGCGCTGAGGACCAGGCGATGGCAGGGAATTCCAGGGGAATCCTCTTCTTGACCTTTGACTATGACATCACACAGCATTTCACAGCTGGGAGCGTCACGCAGCTCCCGGACCATATTGGCGAAGCGGGCATGATTCACTGGGAATCTGACATAATGGCCCTCCTGAGAGGAAACACTTCTTTTATCTTCTCTCATTGTCAGCAGTTCGTTATTCGCCATGGCTGATTCAGAACAACAAAGCAATCCAGGAACTCAAAGCTCGAGAGCAGCGCCGATGCATTACGAACGCATGGGACATTCAGTCGTCGTCCTCAACAACCACATCTACGCTGTTGGTGGAATTCACTATCGCTCCGTGTTGCCGACCGTGGAGCGGTATGATTGTACTGCAGACTGCTGGCAAGCTATAGCCAATTTGCCGGAACCGCTGTATCGATTCACCGCGGTGGCACACAACGGTCGTCTGTTTTTGTTTTGTTTTGTTTAATCAGCTTAACGTCTACAACAATCAGGACAACCCTGCACGAGGTTGTAGACTACCAGAAGAGAATGTGCTTTCATATAAACGAAAGCACGGCACATAACAAAACAGTCAACAGTTCATCAGAAATCTACAACAAAGGATAGTGCTCAGCATTAAGGAAACGTTTGGTCCAGCGTAATTCCGTCCATTTGATGCGATCCAAACTGGCGCCGAAACAGGCGATGCTTGAATAGGACTCTTGAGGAAGTTTCAGCTCGTTCCAAAGCTGCGAAATAAGGAATGCGAAGCACACATTTGGATGCTTGACAGCCTCTGGAGGCGTTGTCAATACCACATTCTGCTACGATCCACAAACCGATACCTGGAGCGAACTGGCCAGAATGCCGACGGCGCGGTTTTGGGGCTCGGCATGTGTGGGTCCGGACGGTCTGATCTATGTAATTGGTAAGATTAATTTATCGCGATACACGTACAAACTTATAGTTAATAGTATTAACCATAAGTTTGTTTTATACCAATATAAAATCTGTTTTATATTGGTATTAACTTAATACCAATATAAAACAGATTTTATCACAGAAACACTTCCTCTGTTCTATCCTGTTAAGCCTTTGTTAACCTGTTATGCCTAGACTAGGCTTCACTACGAACGAGCCACTACGTAGTGACTACTGACTATAGGTGCATGGCACGGTGTTTTGGTGTATTACGAAGTTGAGTTACGAACTTTTAGGGGGATTGTCGAAAGTCGAAGGAGGAAATAGCAACACTCTGACCACAGTGGAAGCGTATGACACCTCTACAAACCAATGGCTGAGGAAAGGTATGTTTTCGTATTCTTTTTCAAAAAACAATGAACCTGTACAAACTTCCGGAAGATGGTCTAGCTGCGTTTTACACAGGGAGTTTGAAGAAACGTCGATACCTTGTCGGAGCTCTTTGTGTTAACAACAAAATGTACGTCCTGGGAGGGTATAACGATGGCGTCGACAATACCATCGAAGTCTACGACGAAGAATCTAATCGTTGGACAGTGGACGGAAACCACCTACCCCGAGGCATGCACAATTTTGGATGTGGCGTTGTGCGTGTGAAACCTCCTCATTTATTACAATACGGGTGAAAATAGATGTATCCTTTTTTTTTCTGGTGGTTTCTATTTGTTTCCTTTCGTCATAACTAGGCCGTTTTTGGTTAGTGACCTTGGCAAGTAATAATGCTTCAACAGTTCGCGCTGTTGGTCAACCGAGTTTAACAAACTGGAATGCAATAAATTCTCGCACTTCAGTTTGATGGAAGTACTGTAATAAGTGGAATTCATACATAGACTATACAGATATATAGATATATGTAGCTCTGTATATACGTAGATAATTGCATCATCTAAAATTCAAAATTGGTTTTGGCCACGCCCACCGGACCATTTCTGGTGAAACTACTTTTTTAGGTATTCCCGCTACCTAATCTGTCTTCACACAAAAAATGGAATTTTTCCGAGAGGAAAGCCTCTGGCCGGTCCCTGGTGATTCTGGGCGGTCACGTAAACAAATAAATACAGTAGTTCATATCTTATAACGAGTTCGTTAAAACTGAATAGTACTTTAACTACGACTACGAGTTTGAACCCTATGCACAACTTACAAATTCCTATTCTCGTCATTGATTTCGATTTACGCATAATCCTTACGGCTACAACCAGACGCTTTTGTTTAAAAATTACATTAGGAAGCTATCAGTTTTGAAATCCTGTATCTTTGCGATTAACACACTCGTATCCGATTACGCTATCTGGGTCCATATGATAAAACTTACTCCACTGGTAACATATGGTACCAGGACCTAGTTATCAAATGCCAGCACAACTTGGATTGAAGCTTATGGTTATAGTACCATCTCTCCATTTCCACTATTAAGAGCTTATTAAATTGCTGACTTAAATTTGTTTCGGAATGAGCCATGGCAAATAGCGTACTGTTTGGGGAAGTAACGAGCCGTGCGTCTCCTCAGGAGGGTGTCAGATTCTCAATGGATCATACCCGCTTTGTCAGCATGCTGCGGGTGCTGCGTGACACTCCAGGCTGCGAGATGCTGCCTGGAGTGTCTTCGTCGTTAAAGGTAAAAAATCCCCCTGTGATGATGATTCCCCTGGAATTCCCTGTCATCGTCTGGTTCTCAGTGCGCACAGTACGTACTTCCGAACCATGTTTACCACAATCCGAAAGAGTGCCGAGAAAAGGAAGTTCGCTTAGAAAATGTGCCAACGGAAGTTCTTAAAATGTACGGTAATTGCTATTGCATTGTTGCATTAAAATGTTGTCATTTTCTCCTGCTCTCCAGTGTTTAATATTCTTACTTTGTAGCTTGCAATATAAAAATGTGCCTTTACTTTTGTTATCAATTTTGCGATAGACGACCGCACTAGGCGTCGGCATCTTTTACACCCAGAAAGCTAGGGTAGGTTTAGGGGATTCCAAATTCTAGTGAGTACAGTACAGTACGTACAGAGTCTGTACGTACATTTACTGTACTGCATTCACTCGAATTTGACTACAGAGTATAGTAATGGTATGCTGCCACCTAACAGTCGTTCTCAATCGTGGCTATCCCCCTAATCCCGCTGATTGCAGGTTGATCGACTACTGTTATTCCTCGGACCTCATTATCAACGATGAGAATGTACACCCTCTTCTTGCCGCTGCACATCTTTTGGACGTTCTTCCTGTTGCCAGTGCATGCTGCGAATTCATAGAGGATCGCTTGCATCCATCCAACTGTCTGATGACCTTGTACTGCCCTCTTACCGCGGCGCATCGACCACGTATTTCAGAGAAAGTTAAGCCAATGCTTCTGAAGAATTTTTCGGCCATTTCGCATACTTTCGAGTTTATGGAAGTCAACAAAGACCAGGTTTGCGGCTTTCATTAAGTTTAATTGATTGACATTGGTCGCCTCTCCATTGAGCAAATTAAACCCATATATGCTCTGCACTGTTCAAGCATACGCTAACGTGTTGCCAAAAGTCTAATAAGATGCTTCGTTTTTGCTAGTTGATGGAAATCCTATGTGCGGATGATCTATGTGTTGATCAAGAAGACGAAATTCTGGAAGCCGTTTTGCGCTGGCTGAAGCACGATCCGCTCCGACGCTGGCCAAATATTCGTGCAGTGTTATGGACCGTTCGCCCGCGATTCCTCAGCTCTCCGTTCCATCAGTGTTACATGAACATCTTTAATAACACTTCCGAAGACGCACCAGCTCCAAATTTTTCTACGGAAGACAAATATTCGAAGCCGAAGATATAGAACGTCTATTGTTGTCAACAGTTATCGGTTATAATTCACAATTTTGGCCACGCACGTCGTACGCGTACGGTAAGGTTCGGTTTATTATACCGTGATCTGCTTGCAGAAGTACAGTATACGTAATTGATGAGATTAGTTTACTAAAGCGAATTCCTTCTGATGTCGTTACCGAAATTGCTGCAAAGTTAAGATTGTTTGGGTCAGTAAAGGTTCCATCCAAGTCATTCTGTGCGTCGGCGGAGAAATCCGGTCGCATCAGACGCTGGACTGTGTGCAATATTACGATCCAATCAGCTCCAGCTGGGCCCAGAAGAAGAGTTTACCATATCCCGTATGCGGCGCCGGTCTGGTTAACCTGCATGATAAGTACTTATTTGTGTGCGGTGGATATTCGCCAAGTACATACTGCTGTCGACGCGTCTATCGCTATGACTTTGATTTCGACTTTTGGAAGGAAGTGGCAGCGATGCGTTACGACCGCTACGGACATTCAGTTGTCATTCTCAGCGACCGCATCTACGCAATTGGTGGAGATCGTGGTGGCATCATACTGCAAGCCGTTGAGCGGTATGATTTCGCTGTCGACAAGTGGCATGCTGTAGCCGACCTACCGGTGCCGCTGTATCGGTGCACTGCGGTGGCACACAACGGTCATCTGTACACGTTTGGAGGTTTGTCGCCCGATGGACGCGCTCTCAGTACTACACTCCGCTATGATCCACAAACCGATGCCTGGAGCGAATTGACCGGAATGCCGACGGCGCGGTTCTGGTGTTCGGCATGTGGGGGTCCGGACGGCCTGATCTACGTTTTTGGTAAGGCAGTACTGTGTGCTACCGCCTACCGGTACGGATAAGTATGTACAGAGTATTGTAGCGATAGATCACATTACATTGTACCGCCAGTAGGAGTGTTGATTGCTTTTCTTTACTGATTATTGGTTGTTGTATGAAGATCAGAATCCTTGTTTTCCTACATTTTACCGACCGCATCTCAAGGTCAGAAACATCTTGAAATTGGTCTTGCTGCAGCTTGCTCCGAATCTTGCTCCGCGCCGTCCGCGCTTCTTGCCCTTGTGCTTATTGCACTTTTTGCTACGCGCTTTCCGCGCTTCTTGCCCCACGCTTATACGTGCTTGCTCCTCAGCTTGCTTTGCTCGCTGAATCTTGCGTACTTGCTGATGAACACTTGCGATGACCTTGTGTTGTGTTGCTTAACCGCCATGGGATGATCGTACATCTCCCACCGTTGTCACAATGTAAACGGTAGTCAGCTTCCGGTCAGCATCACTGCCAACCGTGCCAGCCTTTCCCACACTAACAGCCGACAGATCGTATATATGGAACGTTTCGTACCAAAGAAAAAAACTGGGACGTTTTTTTCCTTCCTGTAGTCACTGTAGACATCCGTAGACAACCTGTAGACACCCTGTAGACAACCTGTATACATCCTAAGAAAACCTAAGAAACCAGGTGACTACAGTATGTCTACAGTGGTGCCTACGAGTTGTCTACAGATGACTACCGGTGTATACAGGCAGAGCATCGAGCTGAGTCTAAGAAGGTCTGCCTGTATACAGCGGTAGACATCGGTAGACACCCTGTAGACAACCTGTATACATCCTAAGAAAACCTAAGAAACCAGGTGACTACAGTATGTCTACAGTGGTGCCTACGAGTTGTCTACAGATGACTACCGGTGTATACAGGCAGAGCATCGAGCTGAGTCTAAGAAGGTCTGCCTGTATACAGCAGTAGACATCCGTAGACACCTTGTAGACAACCTGTAGACAACCTGTATACATCCTAAGAACAGATCGCGGTAAGGTGGATTAACCAATCCACCAGAACACCAGTCAAACCGGCTGCTGTTACAGTATTTACAACCGAACGAAAATATTCTGATCGCTTTTAACTGGCGTGTAAGTTCAGTAACTGTCGCACGAGACAACTGTTAATGAACGAACAAATCGTTCCACACTTCCTTGCTATGTACGAGTACCGTATTCGCGCACAGTATCCGGTGTGATAATTTACTGTATTTAGGATCTTTCAGGGGGAATGTCGAGAATCGACGTAGGAATCAGTAATAGTATTCTATCTACCGTGGAGGCGTATGACACTTCTACAAACCAGTGGCTAACGAAAAGTATGGTTCGTATTCTGTTTCAAAAAGAATGAGCTTGTGGGTTAACAGCTGTACTAATTTCGGAACGGCCTAACCGTCTGACTGCCTTTTACACAGGTAGTTTAAATAAACGTCGATACCATGTCGGAGCTGCTTGTGTTAATAACAAAATGTACGTCCTGGGAGGGTTCACAGGTGGCATGACCGATGATTCAATCGAAGACTACGACGAAGATTCTGACCGCTGGACTGTGCAGGGGAGCCGCCTACCGCGAGGCATGTGCAATTTTGGATGTGCCGTAGTGCGCAGGAAACCTCCTGGACCCATACGAAATGGTTGAAAGAAGACTTATTCCTAATAATTCTTTAATATGTTTTTTTTGTCACACCCAGTTCTTGGTAACCCAGACACGTAACAACGTCAGGCATAAATGTTATTAGTTTTCAATGGCGATAAATTCTTGGGCTGTTATTACCTCGTACTTAATTGCTTTTAACGTTGTTCAGGAGAACTTTTGTCGGCGTGAAAGCAAGGTTTTCAATATCGGATATCCATCTTATCAAAGCTCAATGCAGTACAATTATGCACATATAATACTCAGACCCAATCGAGGAAAAATAAACAAAGTAGTCATAAGTGCTGAAATACCAGGTCTTGTCTTTCATGCATGTCAGATTCATCATCCAGATCTTACATTAGTTGCATACGAGTGATACGACTAATAATTTTGCGGTATCTTTTCCGGTTGTTTCTTATTGGCTTTCCTTCGTCATAACTACATAATTAGTCTACATTATTCGCTCTCGGTTAGTGGCCTTAGCACGTAACAATGCAGGGAACAGAAGTTAATTTCTCCTGAATTTACCAGAATACGATGGCAATGAATTATCGTGTTTCGATTTGATCAGCTTAAACCGTTATTTGAGAGCGTTTTTGTGTCGGATTGAAAGTATTTACTGAAATGAACGCATCTTATTAAAACGATGCAGTACCGATACCAGTTGAAAGACTGCAGTACACATTAATTTTATAAACCCGACAACCGAAAACTAATGTGGGCAAACAAGTGATACCAACTTATTTATTGCCAAGTCTTGTCGTTCACGCTCATTTTCTTCAGAACTCAAAGTTCCCGTGGGTGCACAGATGATGCACACTGTATACACGAGTCACTGCTCAAAGGTACAAATTCAGTATCTTTGCTTTGTTTATAGTGGCCGATTACGCTATCACTGTGGATACTGATAAAAATTAATCTGCTATTCTGCTGCTAACATTTCTTGTAAACATCAGCACAACTTTAAAACAGCAACGGTTTTGTTAGCACCGTTTGTTTCCATTTCTGTACCACTTTATGTCGAGTTTGTGACTTTGCAAACCGCTTTACTTTTCCGAATCAGTTATGGCAATGGCAAATAATCCACCAATTAGAGAAGAAGCTGCAAGTGTTTTACCTCAGGAGGGCCGTTATGTCAGACTGCCAATGGATCAAGCCCGTTTCGTCAGTATGCTGCGTGTGCTGCGTGACACTCCCAGCTGTGAGAGCCTGTGTGATGTCGTTGTTAAAGGTCAAGAAGAGGATTCCGTTGGGATTCCCTGCCATCGTCTGGTCCTCAGTGCTCACAGCACGTACTTCCTCAACATTTTTACCATCGGTCTGAGAGAGTGCCAAGAAAAGGAAGTTCGACTGAAGGAGGTGCCCAGTGAAGTTCTTAAGACGTACGACACTTTTACGTCACTGCATAATATACTCGAACGAGTTAAGTTCTGCGTTGCATTCGAAGTCAACACATATGCATTATCAGCATAATTACTGCAACGCAGCACCTGTTAGTGATTACTGATCATGGTTTTCGTAACTATTACTTCAGTGTGGCAAAAACTGGCTTGTTTGTGCTAACAGTCATTCCGAATGCTGGCTAAAACCAGTCTACCGCTGATTGCAGCTTGATCGAGTTTTGTTATTCTTCGGACATTATTATCAGCGATGAGAATGTGCACGCTCTTCTTGTCGCTGCACATTTTCTCGATTTTCGTCCAGTTACTAATGTATGCTGGGAATACATGGAGAAAAACTTGGATCCATCCAACTGCTTGATGACCTTTTGCTGCCCTCTTACAGCGGCGCACCGACCACGCCTGACGGAAAACGCAAAGACCATGGTTCTGAAGAAATTTCCAGTAATTTCACAAAGCTCCGAGTTTCTGAACGTGAATAAAGACCAGGTTCGGCGTTTTCTTTGAGCAGGCTTGTAACCGGTTGTTGAAACAATCTTTGTTGTCTTGTATAGTTGATCGAGCTGTTACGTATGGATGGTCTCTGCGCTGAAAATGAAGACGAAGTTCTGGGTGCTGTAATACGCTGGCGGAAACACGACACAGACCAACGATGGCCGCACATTCGTGAAATTTTGCGGTACGTACGTCCACGATTCCTCAGCTCATCGTTTGGTCAGCAGTATTTGTGCCTGAATTTGTTCGATAATGCCCCGGAAGATGGATCAACCGCCAATGAAGAAACGTTATTTAAACTGGAAGATATAGTACATCTACTAGAATCTTCAACAGTGGGTGATGAGTCGCAGCGTCGTCCACGCAAGCGTTACGGTAAACTTTGGTCTACGACAGTAAATCAAGTTGCTAAAATGATACATAAAGTTTACACCGTAAAGTTGCTACGAGTACGTGAGGCGATAACAACTTAATTGATTCTTGAGAATGTTTGGTCATAAAGGTTGCAACCAAATCATTGTTTGCGCCGGTGGGGAAGTTGTAGGAATTACGCCGCTTGACGGCGTGCACTATTTCGACCCGGTCAGCTCGACGTGGACGAAAAAGAAAAGTCTCCCATATCCTGTATTTGGCGCCGGTCTGGTGAATGTGGACGATGAGCACTTATTTGTGTGCGGCGGATATTCATCAGGCGACATCCACCGGAACTTCTTGAGACGCGTCCACCGCTATGACCTCAGCCTCGACGTGTGGAGCGACGTAGCTCCAATGCATTACGACCGCAACGGACATTCAACTATCATTCTCAACGATCACATCTATGTGATTGGTGGAGTTCAAGGCGGCACCCGCACCGTTCTGCAAGCCGTCGAGCGGTATGATCCCGCTATAGATCGATGGCACTCTGTAGCCGACCTGCTGGTACCGCTGTATTGGTTCGCCGCGGTGGCGCACAACGGTGGTCTTTACACTTTCGGAGGCTTGACAGCCAATGGAAGCGTTGTCAGTACCACATTCTGCTACGATCCACAAAAAAATACGTGGAGTGAGCTGGCTAGCATGCCCACTCCGCGGTTCTGGTGTACGGCGTGTGTGGGCCCGGATGGTCTGATATATGTTATTGGTAAAAATTTGCTAATATCCATTATATTCCATGAAATTTAACGAATGAATAATTTAATTTGCTGAATGTTTTGATTATTTTTTTAATTTTATTGCTTATTATTACCTGTTAGGGGGCCGATCGACCGTGCAGTATTCAGAACTGAACCACATTCTATCCACCGTGGAAGCGTATGACACATCGACAAACCAGTGGCTGAGGAAAGGTATGATTTCCGTATCCTGTTCCAGTAAAATGAGCACACACGAGTTTAGACTCTTCGGGAAAACACTCTAACTGGCTTTTTTTTCGCAGGGAGCTTGAACAAACGTCGATGCTATGTCGGGATTGCTTGTGCGAACAACAAAATGTACGTCCTGGGAGGGTATAGAGAAGGCGTCGATTCCATGGAAGTCTACGATGACCATTCTGACCGCTGGACCGTGCACGGAAGCCATCTACCACAGGGCATGTACAATTTTGGATGTACGGTTGTACGTGTGAAACCGCCCAACTAGTCCTAAGTGGAAACGGCTGCCTTCTTCGAAATGATCCTTGAACATCTTCTCATAACGCGGTGTAGCGGAAAGTGCAACGCAAATTTGGTCTTCCATACTTCTGCTCGGCCATAAATTCATTTCATAGCACTAAAAAACCACAACTCTTATGCTTAAAAAAAGGGTCATACTGGGGAGAAAAGTATATCGAAATTATAGCAAATTAGCCGCTCTAATCGCTTATAAATGAATAAAATATAAAGACAAAATTAATTAAAAAGTTAGAATTTAAAACATTTAGTAAATAAAAAAAAATGATTAGGAAAGGCAAAGGAATTATATTTTGGTCAACATCTGACAGTATTCGTGAGAACAGTAGTACGTATACGACATTGCTTCACCTTGATATAAAGCATCAAATGATTCAGATCCATTTCCTCCGCCAAAATCGAGCAGTTTTTCCGATTTAGGCAGCAGCAAAAAATTAGCGTGGGCAGCACGATGTCCTGCAGGATGCGCACCGTCAGGTACTCGACGGGGAAACGTGCCAGCTGTTGTAAGAGATTCGGCGGATGCCCGGCATGCACAATATTTTGATACTCCGGACTGAAGAAGGCGAACTGCCCGATCAGCAGCAAGATGTCGTGCAATAAATGTCAAGTGCAATAAATAGATGTCGTGCAATAAATAGGCCCGCTTCTCCAGAAAGGTCAGGCAGTGGTCGATCAAGAAGGAGCAGATGTGCCGGAACTGAATACTCAAGGTTAAATCCCGAAATGCCGTCTGCAAGGCAGCCAGTTTACTGCAAATACACCCAGGTTAAAAATCAAAGGTTGTGCTTGAAAAACCTTGGCCTAGAAATCGACACGGAACTTCAATTTACGCGATATCTTAACCGTTCAAACAAAGAAAGAGAGTAATAAAAATTAGGCATTCTGTACAAATCAAATATCTTTCAGCGTTTAAATACTAATTATCGAAACCGTAGGATGCCCGTTTACAAATTAATGGACACGTGGATGCCTGTTGCCTAACACAGCCCGTCCACTACAACAACACAACAAAGTTATCGATGCACCGAACAATCCTAACAGACAAGGCTGAATCAATGGTCCTGCAGAATTTTTCAGACATTTCGCGAACCTTCGAGTTTATGCAATTCGATAAAAACCAGGAAAAGACTTTGCCGCTTTCATTAGCGATCCGTTTCAGCTGTTTGGTAATGATCGCGTCCCAGTACGATGCAATTCGATATACGCTCAGCTGCGCTGTTCAAGCATGCGCTCGCAGCTTCATTGAAACGCTTTCGTTTTTATTGTATATAGTTGATCGATTTGCTGTGTGAAGACTGTCTGTGCGTTGAAAAGAAGGACGAAGTTCTGGGAACCGTTGTGCGCTGGCTAAAGCACGACCCGGTCCGACCCTGGCCGGACATTCGCCCGGTTCTGCGGTTTTTGCGTCCGCGCTCCCTTAGCCCAGGGTCACATGGAATGGTACATGACGTTATTTGATAATGCTCCCAAACCAGAGGAACCAGCCGTCAACGGAAGACAGTTATGGAAAGCGGAAGATATAGAACGTTTACTGAATTCTGCATTGCTCCTTGATAATTCACACAAGTCGTACGGTAAAATCGATACAATTCGGTACTTATACTGCATAATAATTATTTGCACATTACTGCATATAAAGTCGCAAATTATTAACCTTAGTTCACCAAGGGAATTTTGCTAGTTATTACAATTATGCCAGTAATAAGTTCTTGGAGACTGGGTTTTCAGGTTCCAAGCAAATCATTATGTGCCTCGGCGGAGAGATCAAGCGATTCCAGACTCTGGACTGCGCGCAGTTTTTCGACTCCGTTAGTTCAACGTGGACGCTGACGAAGAGTTTACCATATCCTGTATGTGGCGCCGGCCTGGTAAATGTGGACGACAAGCACGTATTTGCGTGTTGCGGATAGTCATCAGGCGACATTCACAGCAACTTCCTGCGACGCGTCCACCGCTATGATCTCGATCGCGACCTGTGGAGCGAAGTGGCGCCGATGCAGTACGACCGCAACGGACATTCAATCGTCGCCCTGAACCACCGCATCTACGCAGTTGGTGGAACTCCAAGTCGCACCGTGTTGCAAGCCGTGGAGCAATACGATCCTTCTGTAGGTCGGTGGGGTGGTGTAGCTGATCTGCCGGTACGGCTGTATAGACCCGCCGCAGTGGCATACAACGGTCATCTGTACGCATCTGGAGGTTTGACATCCGGTGGAAGCACACTCAGTACCACACTGACACTCCGCTATGATCCGCAAGCCCATACCTGGAGCGAACTGGCCAGCATGCCGACGGCGCGGTTTTGGTATTTGGCATGTGTGGGTCCCAACGGTCTGATTTACGTTATTGGTAGATGAAAGGTATAAAATGCTTTGGTAACCTGTTTCTCAAAGCAGTGAGCCTTGACAAACTTCGGAACGAGGTCTAACTGAATTTTGCACAGGGAGTTTGAATCAACGTAGATACCTTGAGGGGCGGCTTGTGCAACAACAAATGTACGCCCTGGGAGGGTACAACTTCGGTGCCGATGACTCCATCGAAGTCTACGACGAAGATTCTGTCCAGTGGACGGTGCACGAAAGCCACCTACCTCGCGGCATGTGCAATTTTGGATGTTCCGTTGTTCGCGTGAAACCGCCTAATTCAGCACCAAACTGATGAAAAATGTTCTGATTCTGATGAAAATTGTTCTGGCAACTTCACAGATATATATTTCCGGTAGTTTTTATTACCTTTCTTCCGTCGTAATTATTCCGTTCCTTGGTAGCCTGACACGTAACAATGCTAACAAAACACACCGTTATTTAACCGACTTTAATAAACTGTGGCGGCAGTGAATTGTTTGGGTTTGATCAACCGGAAGAATTGTTTGATAAGATTTTCGGTTTCGTTGCGAAAGCTTTATTGAAATTAATTTAATTTTTGCAAACCGAATGCAATACACATTTACAGACCCATCGCAGAAAAATAATCACAGTAGTCAAACAAGTGATACCGAGTCGTTCATGCAGAGAAGATTCATTGTACAGATCACATATCGATTTTTCAGCGGAGATTACTCCAGTAACAGGCACATTTCCTCAAAGAATTCCTTTGTATCCTGTTGCTTTTCCTCGGGCTGATTGAGGAGATGCTCATCTTCCTCGGAACTCTGATAGAAAAACGCCGCCGCTGCATTCCACTCGGAATGGGGAAACCGGTTCTCCAACGCGTACCGCAAGAAATCTACAAACACACAAATTGTACATATAACACCAATTATTATATTATAATTTAACGCCTGCTTAACATACCGTTAAGCAATCCTAAGTCGAAACGGCTGTCTTTACCTTCTTCGAAGTGATCTTTGAACATTTTTCCATAACGCGGTGTAGCGGAAAGTGCAACGCGAAGATGGTCCTCCATTGTTCTGCTTGGCCATAAATTCATTTCACAGCACTAAAAAAACACAACTCTTCAGCTAAGAAAAACGGGTTTCGCTGGGGAGAAAAGTAAGTCAAAATTACAGCAAATTAGCCGCTGTAATCGCTTATATGTACCGTAAATGAATAGAAAAAAATTAAATTCATTAAGAAAATGGTTAAAAAAACATCATGAAAAAGCTTAATTTAGAAAATTAAGTATATCAAGAAATATAATTAGGAAAGACAAAAGAACTAAAATTTCCTCAACACATCTGACAGTATCTGTGAGGACGGCAGTCACAACAATGCTTCACCTTGATATATAGCATCAAATGATTCAGATCCATTTCCTCCGCCAAAATAGAGCAATTTTTCCGATTCTGATAGCAGCAGATAATCAGCGTGGGCAGCAGAATATCCTGTAGAATGCGCACCGTCAAGTACTCGACCGGGAAGCGTGCCAGCTGTTGCAGGAGATTCGGCGGATGCCCGGCGTGCACAATGTCCTGATGTTCCGGACTGAAGAAGGCGAACTGCCCGATCAGCAGCACGACGTCGTGCAGCAGGTAGGCCCGCTCCTCCAGAAAGGTCAGACAGTGGTCGATCAGGAAGGAGCAGATGTGCCGGAACTGAATGCTCAAGGTTAAATCCCGAAACGCGGTCTGTAAGGAAGCCCGCTGGTTGATAAACACAAGTTAAAACTGACGATAACATACTTTATGCCTTACAGACGGAAGCCTAAAAATCGACAACGGAGCTGCAATTTACGCAATATCTAACTTTCTCAATCCAAGAAAAAGAGAGATAAAAATTGTATGCTCAGAATAAATCAAATAAATTAATTAGCGGCGCTTATTATCAAAACTGAAGGATTCCGTCCACCTTTCAACTTACCCTGGGCACAGCCCTTTCACTACAACACCGCAATAACTGATACACGCCGGTAACAACAGGTCATAACTACCAAACGACCACAAAACCAAACCGCTGCCAATCAGCAAATCAAATTACTGCGAAAACATCTCAAGTTTTCATAAAGAAACTGCATATACTGTAGCCCGTTTAATTTGGATCGCTTTTCAACGCAGCCATTTCATACAAACACCGGAAAGTATTCAAAAAAGCGTTACAGCTTACAAGCACAAGAAAACCAAACCGCAATTTGGAAAATTAAAGAAATTTAAAAAAAAAACAGCAAAAAACTGACATAACCATCGGTAACATAACGTTATAAGAAAAATAACGGTGAAACAGATTAGTAAAAATTAAACAGTCCGTAAAAATTTTTAACATTTAACAGAGCATTAGACGCAATTTGTTATGAACCCGATATGCATAATGCAGCTCATGTACAGGTACATAAAGATCATTGAGCCATTCAACTACGAAAGCGTCAGTACAAATGCAGAAGCGGCTTACCAAACGCCGGCAAACAGCACCGTGACTAATTTAAAAAAATTCAAAAAAGTAAATAATTAGTAAAACAATTTCAAAAACTGACACAGTAATTAAAAAATACCTGTAGCGGGACGAGATCCGCGTTTCCCACACAGCTCAACATCCGCACCACATCCACGGCCACCCGGTAGGAATCCTCGGGAATCTCCGCCTGACACGACTCCAGACAACGGGGCCGCGACCGTCCCAATCGCAACAAATCATACAGCAGCGTCACGCTGCCGAACACCGGGGCCGATTTGAGGACATCGCGGAACACCAACAGTTCGTACTGTACACAGCAGTCCAGATCGGCGTTGAATTTGTCGCCCTGGGTAACGGCTGCCTTGCGGGCGGACATCAGTCGACTGATCCAGGTGGTGAACTGGAAGTTCCGCCGGAGATAGGGCAGTTTCCCGTCGGATTGGTGCAGCTGCAGGGTGTGATAGCGGCCGATCATCTGCAGGATGCCGCAGGTCATGAAATAACGGATAAAGTCGGTGATGCGCTCGCTGATGGCGTCGGGGATGTCTTTGCGGCAGAAATGCTCGAAACTGCGGAACATAACTTCCAACGCCTGCAGAATACAGAAACCCGAATGTATGTAATAAATAAAATAATTAAAGGCGCATAAAGAGCACATCACAGTTTTCAACAAAACGAAAACACAAACAGTTTTCTGGCGGTAAATAAAAAGCAAAAGATTAATGATTATTATTCAGTAAAGGCCCCGACATGTACAAAAATTTCTCTGCTGGACACTAATTAAAATTATGCAAATTTAAACAAATTATATCAGCAAATGAACGCAAAAAATGTTATCCCAGCAAATGAACGCAAAAATGTTATGTTCAACTTAGAAACCGATAAACCCTTTCAAACAACATTGCGAATCACTCATTTAAGTTTGGTTTCATAAAGCGATAACATTCAACTCCAGGCCATCTGGAGCAACCCCTTGTACTACGCTGTCTACCGTCTGTACAGATAGTTAGTTCGAAAGCTGCTTAAACGAATTTAAAACACGTTTTAACGTTTATAATATAAATAAATTTGTAGTTATAGTAAAGCTTTTACGTACATGCTCTGTAAAAGTGATGTTTCTAAACAAGAACTACAGTAAGATTCAAATTTGTTTTTTCTTGTACCTTGAAACAGCTATCAAAGACCGCCACGGGAACTTTCGGCTTGCCATTGGTCTTGCCAAACACGAGCAATTCACTGAAGTACTTGGCCTGTTCCACCAAACCCACAAAGACATCGGTCGCCAGGAGGAAGCGGAAGGCATCATACGCCAGCAATGTATACAGTAAATTGTACACGGAACAGATGGGCTTCTCCGGGACATTGGTCGGCCGGTCTCCGCCCATGCACAGACCAATGATCCCGACCGATTGCTCCACGATGCGCAAAATGCCGCGTTTTAATTCTACAACCTGCAACAAAATTTCAAAAAATAATTAAACAACCAACGGGGCATTTCACATTTTCAATTACGAGTGAAAATAGTTCAAAAATTAAAAAAATTGACACCCGCGCGTAAGACAGGCCCAGTCAAAAAAGGAAGAGCAAGTATAAACTTGCTACCAGTTTTACAATTTAAGTTGTCGCCGCTTAGCACTATCAAGTTATCGACCACGTAACTCTACAACGACAAACATGGATCAGACGTAGAATGTGGCACGGAAACTCCTAAAACTTCCTAACCGTTGTCAATAATATTATTATGATAAAATGAAACGAATTATGCTGTGACCATACAACAGCAGAAACGCTTTTCCGCCGAGTTGTTTTTAATAAATCTTAACAGTAATGTTCGAAGAGTTAGGTCTTACTGTTTAAGCCAAGCCAACCGGACAGCAAATTTTAACCGTGACACCTGGTAAGCATACTCACCATCATGGTATCTTTGGATCTGTTGGCCGATACGAGCTGTTTGGCCAGTCGTTCCAGGCACGGCTCCAGAGTCTGGGTGATCTGCGCCGTCCACGACCCCCAACCGGTAGCGTATTTCAAACACTCCAACAATTCGAAGGCAGACGACACATCTCCGCTTTCCCATTTCGCCTGCCGTATCACCTGCAAAATCCAATCATGTGCTCACATTGTCAGCAACGAGATAAATCAGAAAAGGCAGCAACAGAAATATCTGCGAAGATTTCAAGTGGCTGGTTTTCATAAAAACTACCACTAGATCACTGTAACTTTGTCATCAGGTTGGTTGGTTGGGTAACTGTGTGATATTTTGACAAACCATCTGTTCCGACATAACGAAGAAATATTAGGTTACAACTTTGCCAGTAGGCACTACACTGTAATATGGTGACGACGTAGAGTAATGGCACAAAGCTGGAAAAACGGCTGACCAACAAACATATGTGCATAACAATGTCCTTAAAAATCAGTTTACATCTTTTGTTGAACCATCCAAAACTTACAAATTTTTAATGTATTCTTATTCGTTTAAAAGGAAGCAGCAAGTGTAATAAAACTGCCTCTGAATTTGTTATTAAAAAGTAAAAAAAACCATAGAACTGCTTGGTTTTCGCAGAATCACAGCTTGCAGTCACAATTTGCAGTCAGCGTTTTCACAAACAGTCCATAACTTTCTAATGTACTGTCCATATGTACTAAATTACTAACAGTCGAGCAGAAATGTTTATGCTGTTTTCTGAAAACTCGACTGGAATTCAGCCGAAAATCGAACGAAACTGCGAAAAACGGCCGATCGACAGTTCTGAACACAAATTAGAATCCTCGTACGATTAATTTGTTTTCAAAACTGTCGATCAGCCGTTTTTCGCAGTTTCGTTTGATTCAAATTCTTTCTTTCAGAATTAATTTTTTTTTTAAATTCTCGTACGATTAATTCTGTAAAGAATTTGTTAATTAACTAATCATACCGGTTCAACGGGTCCGTCTCGTTTGAGCAGTTTAGTCCGCAGTTTCTTCCCCATTTTCTCATAGCGCGCGGCAATATGGTTAATCTCCACCTGCATCTCAATCTTCCCCTTCATGACCTTATCCTTCCGCGGCGACACCTCCGTCGTGTGCGACCGATACCGGCTGGACGTCTCCACATCCGGCAGGTGGCTGGCCGAATCCGCCGAGCCCGGCCGCGGACTGCGCAGATACTGCGCCCGCAGCCGCTTCAACTCGATGCGCTCCTCGTGCAGGCGGGTGCTGATCTCCACCTTCTTCTGGATCTTTTCCTGTAGGGTTTTCCGGTTCTCCTGCTGCGCGTTCTCGATGGCGAAGAGTTTCAGCGCCCGGTCGCGGGCTTTCTCGCGCACCTGCTGCAGACGCTCGTTGACGTGCTGTTCGACTTTCTGCACTTTGATGCGCTTCTTCTCCTCCATTTCCGACAGTTTCGCCGCACGGTCCAGCTCCTGCTGACGCCGGCGATCTTCCACAGCGGCGTCGCGGGCTTTGTTCTCTTCGTAACGCTTGGCGCGTTCTTCCTCCAGAATTTGCTGCCGCGACACGACTTTCTGTTCCTAAACGCCGGTAAAAGATTGTAAAAAAGTGAAATACAAAATTATATACTGTAAAACGGAAGAAAGGCTTTCCACAGCAAAAGAGATACGATAGAAAATAACAATTCAACAATGGACAGTAAATTTACCTCTGCCTTTCCGGGAAGAAAGTACGATTCATGTCAAGCTATAAAGATTTCGTAGTACAGTGCACTAGCAACTCCAAGCAATTTGCTGCCCAGATAACCAAAAGAACTGCACGATAAAATCCCGAAGAGATTACAACAAAATTTAATAATAATTTTAGCGTGAAAACCTTTTCCCGTTTTTTTTTCAATTTTGTGAAGACAGAAACAATGTTCTGCTGTAAAAGCTATAATGCAAATTTTTCCAAAGAATTAACCACCGTATTACGTAGAGTACGTACAATATTACGTATCAACACGATTTTTTGTTCCTGAACGTTGGTAAAACAGATTGAGCAATGTGCAACAAAACACATAAAACGGTAAAACAGCTCAAAAGTAAAAACATGCGACAAAGAAAATCAAGAGCCAAAAACAACCAGTGAAATTTGAAAGCGATCTCAAAAATCGCAATACGATTTCATTAACCTTTTCTTCCGCTATAAAATAGTTTAAGTCAGTGAAAATCAAGGCAGGTACTATAACAAATAACTTATTTGTTATAGTACTTGAAATAAGTGCCAACAACTTACAGCATTAAAACGTTCTGCTTCTGGAATCATAGTTTCCCAAAAATTCTGCATTAACCACACTTAAAACTAATCTGCTTCGTTCTGGCTTGTTCTTCAAATTTTTACCATCTTCGCGGTAGGAAATTACGGGCCGTGCTTAATGGTGAACATCTCGTAGTACAGTGGATAGTAGAAAAAATCAAAATGCAATCTCCAATCTAATATCCGCAAAAACCCAAACATGAGAAAGAAAAATTACAACGGAAAAAAATTTACCCTAAATGCTTTTTCACTTCTTTTAAATTTATGAAAAATAAAAAAACAACACTTTAAAAGATGCAAAAAGATTTACACACTCGCGCCATTAGAAAATTTGATAAAAAATTTTTTACGAATTTATTAATACGTTAAAAATTCAATTAAAATAATTACTAACGAATTTACTGTGTACCTTTTCCATGACATCCATAATCCGATTCCGCGACTTGATATTATTGATAAAATTAATCTCATCCACCTTGATAGCTTCATCCCGTGCCTTAATCTTAATCGTCGTGATCTTCTGCTCGCGAATCCGCTCCGCGCGCTGCATCTTATCGGAGATATTATCGCGGATCTGCTGCAGCGCCGCCGCCTTGACCTGCCGCACCTCCTCCACCTTCTTACTCTGCAGTCGCACTTTCTCGGCCTTCTCCAACAAAATCTGCTCGCGCGTCTCCAATGCTTTGGCGAATTTCTCCTCGTGCTGGCATTTGTTCTTCAACGGCGACATGAGGCGGGTGGGATCGGATTTCTGGCGTTTGGCTTTGTTCTTGCTCTTGCCCTTCTTCGAGGTACTGGCAGAAGGGGTGGAGAGGGAGGGGGCCAGGCTGGAATGGGATTCCGCGAGGTTGAGCGATTCCTGCGAGTGATCGAAGGAAAGTGAGGACAGCGACGAACCCAGACGGGCTTCGGCTTCCTTTCGCGCTTTGGCCGCGGCTTTGGCATTGCGACGACGACGGCTGCGGGAGGAGGGTTCACTGCGTTCTAAACAGCCCCAACATCATCAATTCAGGGATGAATTTCGCAGAAGAAAAATGTTTTAGGTAGGTACCAGTACGCACGAACCTTCAGATTTCACGTTCTCTGGAGTTTTGTTCTCAGTAGCAACAACATCCGTTCCACTCTCTGTCTGGATACTTTCCACATCAGCATCCATAGCACCTTTCAAAATATTAGTAAGTAAATGTGTAACACAATGATCGGATCATCATAAGTCTGGAAAATCCAGATCACCAAGAAACAAAAACACTGAAACGAGTGAAAACTGGCAAAAGTTTTGCTTTTTTGTGCTGCATACGGTAAAGCGGAAATGCCAAAGCGCTTTCCAATACCACCGGAAAAGACGTTGGAATTTCAGTGGATACGTATACAACCCGCCATCCAATTCCATGGCACGGCTTCCATTGGGTTTTACGCTTACTGGAAATCACTATGCGTGCGAGTTTCTTGATTTTGTGAAAAATTTCATCAGTCAAAGTTCCTCTTCCGCAGTGGTTGATTGTTGAACTGTTTTGTAACGTTTATCGGTCGTCTTATGATCTTATCGGGTTTATTGTGTATGAGACGTTGGGAATGCTTGTGTAAATTCCATCCCTATCATTGTGTCATTGATGTCGTGAGGAGGTGACGATCCCGGTTGTGCTCAGAATGAGCATTGCAATGCCCGTCCAGGCTGAGCACAAAGATCTCATTCATGATGTGGCTTTGGATTATTATGGCCGTCGGATGGCCACTTGCTCCAGCGATCAGAGCGTCAAGGTTAATCCGATATCATCCGCATTTTATGTCGCTTGGGTTTATGGTTTTAACGTTTTTTCAAGATCTGGGATCTTCAAGATGATAATACATGGAAAATAACTGCGAATTGGAAGGTTGGTAGTTTGTCTGTATTTCCCGCTGTACGTTATGATAGAACCCTGTTTCAGCGCGTTCAAACAGGCTTTCACATACAAGAAATTTCCACATGCGCTATATTTAAAATTGAAAAAATTCTTTTTCATCACTCATCATTCTATTCGTATTTTTTCATCGTTAATTAAAGAGACTTGACGGTGTTATTTAGTGTATACTGATAAATAAATGAACAAATTATTTATTATTATGATTTCTGTATTATGAAGGCGTACGTTGTTTGATGTTTCACTAGGTGACTAGAGGTACTGATTCGTGTAAATATTGCAAGCCTTCGTATGAAGACAAATTACTCAATAATTTATCGATACCGAAGGTTGTATTACGTCAGGTGATAATACCGTGATATTTACGCTGATGTTCACTCCGATTGCTATTTTTTCTAAATTTGTAGACGCACGCGGGATCGGTGTGGAAAGTGACATGGGCCCATCCACTGTACGGTCAGTTGATCGCCACGTGCTCCTTTGATCGCACCGCGGCGCTGTGGGAAGAAACGGGTGCGCGTTTTAATTCTTCGCTGGAAAATATCCCCGAATCGTTGATTTTAAAAGTGAATTTAATTAGTGGGTGATGGAAGCTCCGTTGCGCAGAGCCACTGGGTGAAGAAAGCCACTTTTGTGGATAGTCGCGGCTCCGTGACGGATGTGCAGTTTGCGCCAAAACACTTGGGTCTCCAGATCGTAAGTCGCACAAACCGGAACTTAATCGAGTAAATTTTAATCTGATATTATGCATTTTGCAGTTGGAAAATTTTAAAAAATTTTTAGCAGATGTCTCGATTTTTAGTGTACTATGGATATTTATTTTGGATTTTTGCTAATTTTTTTGAATATAAACTGTGATTATTAATGTTTCGTGAATTGGATGTATTTTTGTCGCGTTTTGCCGTAGTATTTAATAATTTTTGAAATTGTATGCTTGGTTGGCAGGCGACGACATCGTCGGACGGGACGATCCGGATCTACGAGAATATTGACCAGTCGAATTTGTCCCAGTGGCAGACACTGCATGAATTCTCATCCAAATTCTCCTCGACGAGTTGCATTGCCTGGAGTCAGTCGCGTTTGTTGCCGGTGATCCTGGCGGTCGGCACCGACGACGAAAGTCCCACGGCTAACAGTGATCGGACGCCCGGGAAGGTGCTATTATTCGAGCTGATCGATAATGGAAGGTGAGATTTCAAGACTTCGGAAAAGTTTAACTTGAATAATAAATCACCAAAGATTCATTTTTTTTCCTTTTTTTCATGATTTTCTTATCGAAATGATTTTTAAGTTAGTGGTTGGGAATTGACAGGTGTGTAAATAGCCGCGGGGTTGTATTGTGGAAAATAACAGAAAACTTGAATAATAAAAAAGTGCAGTTAGACTTATCAATCATTGCTAATTCGCTTTGTTGGTGCTTATTTGAAATTTTTTGGCAACAATCACCAGGCATTGTATTGCTGTCTCTTTTATCACGGTATGTAAGAATATCGACGTTTTTTCAACCTCTTCATTTTTGTTGATGTTGGTGAAATTAGGCGGTATGGCAAGGTGGAAACGCTGAACCAAATCAGTGAACCCGTGAATGATTTGACGTTTGCCAATACGTTGGGCCGGTCATTTCACGTGCTGGCTGTGGCCTCCAGGGATCTTTTCATCATCAATATTTCGCAATCATCCTCCAAGTATGTATTCTACGTTGCTTTGCTGATTCGTACATAATACATAGGATGGAAATTGATTTTTGTTTGTTTTTTTACTTAAAAGTAATTTTGACAGTTCGACCTGGTCTGTGGCTTTACGCTTAATTGCAGGCATGCGCAGTTGTCTGTGTGCACTGGTGTAGTTTGCCGGGTATCGTAGTGTAATGACTCTGTTGAAGCATCCATAGTATTCCGAACAGCTGTGACAGGATAGAATCACGCTCATATGGGCACAAAATATAATGCCAAGTTTAAGCTAGAATTTTCCTTTTTTATTCGATTTAATTATGCTTAATAAAGATCTATAAAATATATAGATATAGATCTATAAAAATAGACGGTTATAAGTAGCAGAGATCGGCAGCCGCGGTGACACTGTTTCACAGATAAAAGTTTTAAACAAATATGTTTTCCTCTCTGGTTATACTTGATTTTGAATGAATTAAGTGATATAAAGAGCGACGGTATTACTCAACATTTGAAGGTACATCTCAGCTTTTCTTTTTAATTTATCTTTATCTGTACAGACGTTCCAATTCGGTGTCCAGCGTGAATTCCACGCACCAGGTGAGCAGTCAGCCGAAAATCTACGACATCAGTTTGCGCGGACTCTTCAAAAACCATCAGTCGAGAGTGTGGCGTGTCAGCTGGAATATCACCGGAACGATTCTGGCCTCTTCGGGGGATGATGGATGTATTCGTCTGTGGCGCGGTAAGAGAACAGGGAAAAACGTAGAACATGAATAGTATTGAATACTGTTCGGGTTATGGTCGATTTCACCCACTGTTAAATGCTTACTGCTAACGGTTTTACCGTCGTGTGTATTAGTAGACTGCTGCTTTCTTTTTAAGGAAGCTTTACCTTTTTGGGAGAATAGAAGTTAATTTTGAGTATACCACAGTCACTGCGCTGAAAACTTGGCATTGCAAAATTATAAAAATCAAAAACCTGATTTTTATTTTTAACGCAGGGAATGATACGGTGAAAAAATAATTCAAGAAATGAAGCAAGAAATCGACATGAAAATATATAAAAAACATATAAAAATTAAATGTTGTTTAAATTTGTCTATTTTTGGTTTGGCAAAATTGTTTAAATCGACAATTTAATTTTTATTTAACCGAAAGAATATATTTTGAAAGAATAACTAACAAATGGAAACTAGAATGAAAAAATATGAAACATAAATAAAAAAAAAGAAATAAATGAAAAATAAAAATAATGTTGCTTAATTTGGTTATTGTAGCTGATCATGTGGGCGTGTGGAACTGCATGACGGTGATCCGCGGGGACGGATCCCTGGCCAACGCCGAAGACACGCTGCCGGGCCGTGTCAGCCGTAAGCCGTCCATTCCCGACGGACCGGCCGGGTCCCTCCCGCCGTTGGCCGTCTCCGCCACGGCCCACAACATGAACAACTGGCTGAACAGCAGTAACGGCCAGCTGGGCGGCAGTCCCACCATCTCCCGTTGGCATGGTCCTAAGTTGTGACAAGCAGAATTGTAGTCGGCGTCCGTTTAATTTATCCGTGTCTAATTTATTTATTTTTTTTTGCCTGCCAGTTTTCTTTCCTCGTTTTTGGGGTGATGTTTTTTTGATTTTTATAGAATGTGTTATGGGGGCGAAGGGGGGAGGGGTTGATGGAGCGGAGGGATGGGGAGGTTGGTAGGTTGCAGCGTATTTATCTGTCCAGAGAAAAATGCATGTCGTTGAATTTTTTTCAATAAATTTTTGGTTGATCGTTAATTCCCGGATATTACAAAAATGCGAAGTAATCTTATTGCTGTAGTCGACGGTAAAGTTGTCAAAAAAGTTGGCTTATAATTTTGCAGAATTTATGAAGCGGATGGTTATGATTACTTTAAGAAGCTGATTTATGATTTATTTATTTTATTTTTCTATTAATTTATTTATGTATATTTATGATTATCAAGTACTTACAAAGCGGCTCGTGTGCAACCGGAAATGCGTTTGCAAAAGTATAGCATATAGTTATGCTATGTATCGGTGCCGAAACATAAATAAAAGTGATAAGATTTGTCGTTGCCACTTCCTGAAGTACTCAGTGAACTTTAAAGCCAAAGGTCATTTCGCAAGATTCACCGTACCGATATCTCAAGAATTCTTATCTACCACAAAAGTCGAACATGAAAATGTCTGTATACGAGCCGATATACGTTGTATACGACATATCAAACAGATTAATTCCGCAAATCTGCTCTCGCGTTAAGTAGCCGATCATATAACTGTTAAAACACAAGTCGGTTTATTTTACAAAAATTACACTGGCGCAGTAATTCGACGAAAATTCGAACTCTTCGCATATAATATATCTTAAATTAAATATTTTTAAAATAAGTCATTCTTATATTCGCTTATAAAATGAATTCCTCCATGCGTTTATTCCATCCCATCGTTCGCGGTATGGCATCGCACACCGGAAGTAGAAAACCGGTCCTCTACGGTTACGCTAAAAGCTCCGCGTCGTGGCGTGTCCGCGCCGCATTCGTGTATAAAGGTATCGAATACGAGCAGAAAATCTTCGATCCCTACAGTGCCACCCAAGCGGATGCGGAGGAGTACAAGTTAAAACTAAATGCACTGCGGCAAGTGCCGACGCTGTTTATCGATGGGAATAAAATGACGCAGAGCGTGGCTATACTGGAGTACATTGAAGAGACCCGGCCGGAAAAGCCGCTACTTCCTAAAGATCCGGTGAAGCGCGCCAAGGTCCGGCAGATTGTGGAGATTATCAATTCCGGCATCCAGCCGCTGCAGAATCCGCCGGTTGCGCAAAAGTACAGTGATGATGCGAAGAAGCAGCAGGAATGGCAGGTAATCATCGTTATTTAAGTACTAACAATTTATTATTGGTATTATTGTTTTGTTGTACGCTGCATGGAACTTGGAAAACAACTAAGTATTAATTAGCACAAATTAATACATCTGTTATTCTGAAACTGGAAAATATAATTGTGTAAAAATGAAAACAAATAAGTTAGTTATAACTGCTGACGCAGGTAGCTGTTAAACACAACATGTCGTTAAAAATGTAGTGGCGGGCGATGGTGTAGTGTAAGGGCTGACTTCTGCAAGTTGCAGGTCTATAGCTAATTTAACGCTGTGCCCTGAAAACCTGCAAGCTTCTTAATTAAAAACTTGCTGCGATAGCTTGTTCCATTTTTTGACAAAAAAAAATAAGCAGCACAATCGGGTTGCCTGACACCTTTGCTCTGCTGGTTAGTATATATTTGCCTAATAAGGGCGGTATGTTTCTCGAAATATATAATTTTTTTTTAGAATTTTCTTAAAATTGTAGGTTTTAAATGTTGATGATTACGATATTGAAATTCGTAATTATCGACTGCAGACTCCAAAGGGTTGTTTTATAAGTATAACGATGAAATGCAGCGGGTTGACGTTTCGAATTTCGCCGAAAGAAAAATGTCAAGTTACTGTTGATTATTAGGTGTATTGGATGGAAAGAGGTCTGGGCGTCTTGGAAAAAATCCTGGTGGACAGCAGCGGAAAATACTGCGTGGGCGACGACATAACCTTTGCCGACTTGGCGTTAGTGCCGCAGATGTTTTCGACGCGACGTTTCGGCGCGGACCTGAATCGTGCTCCCACTTGTAAACGCATTTTTGAAGATTTGCTGAAACTGGACTATTTCCAACGGACACATCCAAATAACCAGCCGGACACTCCTGATGAAGAGAGGGGGAAAAATTTAAATTGAAAGTGATTCGATGTGCCGATACATCTTTTCATACTAAAATATTCTTTTATTATACTCCTATAGTCAGTAATATAGGAAGAATCTTTTATATATACAGAGACATTACTTTGCCAACGAAAGCCTGCTTAACGGCATACATGAATTCTTTTTTCGTCAACCGAAGCAGACTATGCCGGGTCCACAATTTATTCCCGAATCAGTAATGTTTATTTTTTAGTACTCGGCGATCGTTTCTAAATTTTCCAGCTTACTGCCGCATTAAAGAACTTCGTTTACAAGCCGCACGCGCGCGACTAACAATAAACTAGGCTTTAGAAAACAAAACTCTGTTAAATATTTTGCATATATTTGATTCATGGGAATTACTTTACGCCAAATGTGCTGCCGCTTGAAATAACCTATTTTAATTTTTAATCGCGTTCATGTAAAGCGGCAGTTTTGTAAAAGAAAACATATAGAAAAATCTGTCCTGTAAATTATTTGAGCGAAAATTGGGTTGAGCATTAAACGATTTGTCCGCGTTTGTCGTCCGGTGCGTCGGCTTGATTGAACGGGTGACTTTGGCGGAATGCTTCCACCTCCAACAAATTGTTGTAGATGCCAACGGCCAACGGGAATTTGTTGATATCCGCACCGAATCGTCGGGCGGCAAAAATCTGCGGAGCCAGCGCACAATCCGCTGCCGTGACCTCGTCGCCCACACAGTACTTGCCGCTGGTCTTCTCCAGAATCTTCTCCAGTGCGGTCAGGCCTTTCTCGATCCAGTACACCTTAAAAAATATCGGAATATGATAAGGATTTTGAAAAGTGAAAACCGCTGCGAAATGTGAAATTCGACCTGCAAACTAATTCTTAATACACGAGTATCGGAGTGAGTAGTACATGTGCGCTGAAAAAATAAAGTACAAACACAGCATATTAACCTGAACAGGTTTCATTTGTTTAACATAGAATTTGCTGCAGTATATCATGGCCGGCCAGCGTTCTATTCATTTGTAACAAAATTTCCTATATTTTTTCCGCGGCTATCAGTGCAAAAAATTATGTAATAACGCCCAATTTAGGTTTTTCCTGCCATACGCGAACTTGCTTACTCCTTAGTTCTTGGCAGTAAGTTGTTAAGAAAGGGAGGAGGCAAGCGTCGTTGCGAGTGTTATAAGCCATTCGTCTACGATGTTCGCTCAATCTATCATTTCTGTTGCGTTGACAAATTGCCCAATTAGACTTAAAACTATGGTTTTGTCACTTTTGTGTACTGCAGTAGAATAAAACTTCAGATGATTTACAATAAAAAAAACAATAATGATAAAAAATAAAAATATTAATTATTGATAATTTATAAATTATACACAATCCGCACGTATTGCACAGAAATGGTTACCTGTCACTCCTTTTCTGCAGTGTAGTCATTGTTTGGCTAGTAAAAGGACAACTGGTAAGTAGTTACAGTACATCGCAGAATCGGAAAAAAATCGAACTGATACTGCAAATACATTAGCAGGGTCAAATGTTTCGCTATTGTCATAATCATATTATCTGCCGTATTGGAAAACCAATCTGTCTTTCAAAATAATGAAATATCATAGATTTGCAACGTTATTTCGTTGTACTCTGTATACCTCGAAGATTTCGCAGTATTTCTAGATTACCCGAAAATAAAGATACGATGCATTATTCGTACTCGTATAGTAGAACAATTACACAGGTATTAAATGACTTTGTAGCTGTGGTACGATATGTTCTTTATTAATAAACGTTTTGCGCGATTCGGTATCAATGTAAAAAAATTGTGTTGCAAATTAAATTTTTACTACCGTATAATGGAAACTACTGCATTTTCGCCTGCTTGTTGTAAGATTGTCGTTATATGTAATACCATTTAAGCCAGTTGCCTACGATATTTGCTCACCCTATCAATTCTGTTGCATTGAGCAATGCCTATCTGCAGTTAGACTTAAATGTGATTTAAATGTGTTGTAAAGTTAAATGTGATTTTTGGTACGTACTACCGTAAACAAATATTACTTTAGATAAATTATAGAAAAAAATATTATACGCGGTTACACTTACCGCCGGAAATGGTTGCACGATATTTGCTCACCCTATCAATTCTGTTGCATTGAGCAATGCCTATCTGCAGTTAGACTTAAATGTGATTTAAATGTGTTGTAAAGTTAAATGTGATTTTTGGTACGTACTACCGTAAACAAATATTACTTTAGATAAATTATAGAAAAAAATATTATACGCGGTTACACTTACCGCCGGAAATGGTTGCACGATATTTGCTCACCCTATCAATTCTGTTGCATTGAGCAATGCCTATCTGCAGTTAGACTTAAATGTGATTTAAATGTGTTGTAAAGTTAAATGTGATTTTTGGTACGTACTACCGTAAACAAATATTACTTTAGATAAATTATAGAAAAAAATATTATACGCGGTTACACTTACCGCCGGAAATGGTTGCATATATAATATAAAACAAATATATAAATCAGGGAAATCATTACCTGCCACTCCTTCTGCTTGGCCTCGTCACTGCTGTACCGCTGCGCCACCGTGGGATTCTGCAGCGGCTGGATCCCGGAATTAATCAGCTCCACCACCTGGCGCACCTGCGCGCGGTTCAGCGGATGTTTGGGATAGATCGCCGGCTCGGGGCGGGTCTCCTCCAGATACTCCATAATGGCCACCGACTGCGTCAGCGTATTCCCATCGATATACAGCGCCGGGATCTGGCGCAGCGGATTGATCTCCTGCAGTTTCTTGAGGGTCGCTTCATCCGGGGCTTTGGTGCTGAGAATGACGTGCTTATACTCGATATTCTTGATGGCCATGGCGGCGCGTACCCTCCACGAACAGGAGCTCACCCCGCCTCCGTATAAGATGGTATCGTGCTGCATTTTTTCGCTCATGGTGGAGACGGTTCGAAAATTTATTCGGAAAGCAGGCAAAATCAGAGATCCCGGCTGTGGTGGTGTGCACTGCGGCAGTTGACGCTTGAGGCAGATAAGTGCTGGTCGTGATGAACACCACATAATGTTCATTTATATGCACGGCAAGCTTTGATTGCTGAAAGTTTTATCAAGGTTTGATTAACCATTGTGTACACCGCCACTGTACAGAGCGATATTGTATCTTGTATACGATTGCAGCTGCTGTTGCAAGCGCTCTTAATGTACAATAATTCTTGTACTACGAGTAGGGTAGCCAAAACACAGTACGTAAAAGCATGCGGCCGATACTACTTTCAACTTTGTAGCTTTACAGCCGCCAACATGTCCATGAAGTTTTTTATGCCTGGCAGCGAGCCGGCGAGCATACGGTTTCATGAGTCTTATACGTACCTTCTTGTACTGATCTAGTTGAACGGAAGATGTGTTTCCGAGCCGGTACTGGCAAGCCACGACATAATTGCATGCCGCAGCGTAACCCACTTAAAAGCCGGTCAATCGGCGGAAATGCGCTTAGTACACAGAGTAAAGAACAACTACCGTATGATTTCGAAAGCGCGATATAACTAATTCGTTTAAAAACACATTTAATTTTTTGCGGAACGGTGATTCTTGAGATCCTTCGATACTGGTATACGATAGTTATTATGACATTGTAGCGACCGAATTGTACGTTCAAAACTTTGTACATGGTTGCGGCGTGAACACGCGTTTGCCTAATTATTTGAATTACAGTATATCTTTAACTTTGTTTGGGAGGAAATTTGGCGCTACTGTAAAATAGCGAACTTAACAATTTTGTCACAGCATTAAGCGGCAGCACTACATTATGTACTACTTGAACATACAAAACCGCACACAATTAATTCAAGTTCTACAGTACAAAAGAAAGACCCAACCAATCACTCTCGTGTGGTGTATCAAGTTAATAATAAGGACGGGTTACCAAATATTCAATTGTTTAGGATGGTACTGGTTGGAGCATGTACAAAATCACGCTAAACACAAATTCGCGTCAATTCAGTTAAAAGAATACCCTTGAATACAAGAAATCTCCTTTCCTGTATGGCCAAGTGGCAAGTGCTGTCGGGATGCACTGCAATCCGCGCCGGTATCTGTGCTTCAAACGATGTGCCCACGTTGGTGCTCCGATGCGTCGGGCTGATTAAAGGGGTGAGTTTTTCGAAATGCTTCCACCTCCAGCAAGTTCTTGTAGATACTAGTAGCTACTGGAAACTTGTTGACATCCACACCAAATCTCCTTGCTGAGAACATTTGCGGAGCTAGCGCACAGTCCGCTGCGGTAATCTCGTCGCCAACGCTGTACTTGCCGCAAGTCTGCTTCAGAAGTTTTTCCAGTGCGGTCAATCCCTTTTCAATCCAGTACACCTAGTAACGGGCAAAATGAACGCTTAAGAGTGAAGAAGAACGCTCGTGCTTGGCAAATGCACTGTCTGAAAACGTCTTCCTGGATTAAAGCAAAGGTCAACAAATATACTCCCACACAACTTTATTTAACTGAACCTTAAATGTTTTTTAACTCTCAAAAATTTGTTTGTACAAAGTATAGTGTCAGCAAATGCACTCTCACTCGGATAAACAAGAGAGAAGTTTTACTGATGGTGAAAGGAATGCTGATGTACAGTACAGTGCAGCACACCGAATGTTTTACCTGCCATTCCGTACTTTTTGCTTCGTCGCTGCTGCACCACTGTGCTACGCCGGAATTCTGCAGCGGCTGTATCCCCGAATTAATCAGCTCAACAATCTGCCTCACTTGCGCTCTGCTTAACGGATTCTGGGGATAAATCGCCGGTTCCGGACGCGTCTCTTCCAAATACTCCATAATAGCCACTGACTGCGTCAACGTATGCCCATCGATATACAACGCCGGAACCTGGCGTAGTGGATTAATTTGCAGCAGTGTCCTCTGGGTTTCTTTGTCTTGCTCATTTCTGCTGAGAATAACGTGCTTGTATTCGATATTTTTTATCGCCAAGGCAGCACGCACCCGCCAGGAACAGGAGCTGGGCCCGCGACCGTAAAGAATGACGTCGTGTTGCATTTCTACGCTCTTCGCAAGAATATTGGTTGGAGGATCCTCGATCAATTAAAGAACAGAAACCGAAGAAATGCACTGCTTATCTTGATAAGTTACGGTGGCGGTCTGAATACAAAGTGGCTCCAGCACGAACTTGATTAGACGAATCCTTATCAAAACTTAATTGTACTTTATGTACCTACAACATAAATCACGGGTTAGCCGTGGTCGCTATCGCTTTATAGTATCGCTTTCGTGATGATAGACTAAATAATAATCCGCTCAGAGCGTATATCTTTTCGTCTAAACAGTCCCCACTTTGTTTCTTTTTCATACTTCCTACAAATTAGCACCTTAAGCGTCCACCTGTGTGAAGATTGATTTTAAATGCGTTTTCTGAAGTGCCCATTACAGAGCACTGAACCTGCGTTACCGCACGAAAACCAACGCACACCGAAACACCAAACGATGAGTGGGCATGTTGGCCAGTCGGCACCAGAAATCTTTTGCTGGATCGTAGCACAAAACACCAGGAAATGATTTATCTTATGCAACCCCTTCAAATAAATAAATCCTGTCTTGGTACCCCACAACAGCGGCAGAATGTAACGGGATCGGTAAACTGGCCACGGTTTCCCATTGGTCTGTCACCGGATCATACCGTTCATCCGATTTCAGTGTTTGATCGTCGGTGTATCCTCCAATAGCATAAATAGACCGGTTAAGGAGTGCGATACAGTGCTGATTCCGTTTAGTTTTCCATTTCTGCCCTACATAGTACATTTCCCATTTATGTACATCCTGGTTACCCAGGTTATATGCAGGTTAATTTTTGATATGCCGCCAAATGAGTTCAGTTCTCTAGTACATATGCGTGAAGTGTTGTATTTACGGTTGTTAAATGCGTTAACAGCCTTCAAGTTGAGAGCGAAATTTTAATAAGGTCTCCGCAAGTACAAAATAGCAACCTGTCAAAAGCCTGCTATTTGTGCGTTCCTTATCAGTACAATTAATTTAATTTTGATGATCGTACTCACAAATCAGTACCGACACTCAGGATAGCAAGCCGGCTCTGAAGCGAGTGCGAATTCGCGAAAGACACAGATTCATGATTTACAGTAAACGAAAAAGCCAGCGATGCCCAAAAGTGAAACTCAATTCCCTACTTCAACCTGAATACCAAACACTTTCTTAACCGTTCCTGATTTGCATTGTGACACATCCAAAGGCACATTGTGGATGGGGCAACGGGCTTTCGTGCATGGTCCAGTTGTCTGACTCTTCGTAGTATCTTTCCACAGAACTGCTGTTGCTGTTGATTCCGAACCCTCCCAACGCGAAAACAGTTCCTTCCACATGTACGATGGCGGCGCAACAGCGAGCAGTATTCATATCCCCTGAAAATTGCAGAATTCGATAGCTGCAGAACTGTCCACTGCATTGGCAAATGCATTTAACGTAACTACGCTATGTACGTATGCTATTATGGTATGTCCTTTTGCGTTTACAGATGCGTGGGCTTACCTTTAGTCAACCAGGAGTCTGTGCTGGTGTCGTAGGCTTCGACACAGGTTAGACTAGAGCCGGCTGGCCTATCACGTCCACCTAAAATACGTCATATGATCGTAAAAACCATCAAGTTTTTTACCGGTTTTGTCAATACTGTTACCGATGACGTATATTTGTCCGCTCGGGCCGATACATGCGGAACACAAGTAGCGATTAGTCGGCATCGTCGCTAGCTCGCTCCATGAATCCAGTGGTGGATCGTAACAGAACACAATACCGGTGACCTTATTGGAAGTAGTACAGCCTCCGAATGTGTAAATACGGCCGTTGTGTGCGGCGGCAGCGAAACTCCCCAACGGCATCGGTAAACTGGCCATAAACTGCCATCGATTCAATACCGGATCGTATCGTTCAACACTGCATAGCGGCTTATCGTTAGGATCATACCCACCAAAAGCGTAAATCAGACCATGCACTTCGACTGCGCCGAAGAAGGAGCGTGCAGCCTGCATGGGCGCCATTTGTTCCCAGTCGTTGGTTTTCAAATCGTAGCGGTGAACATGTAGTGTTTTGCATTTTCCGGAGGGAAGATATCCACCGCACAAGAACAGATGCTGGTTGCCCATGTTTACGAGACCAGCGCCGCATACTGGATACGGCGCTGGCGCCCATACCGACCATGCACGATCGACAGGATCGAAGCAGTTCATGCAGTCCAGTCCAGCCCAGCCTCTCCGATCAACCTCCCCTCCAACGCAGACGATAACCGTTCTCGAATCTGAAAGGCAATTTGCATGCAATATGACTAATATGGTAAGCCACCATTTTACAGTATGTTTTTTGTAGCGTAGTGACATGGCAACTCTGTTGCCATGTCACTACGCTACCATAATTTTTGCTACCATAAAATTTACGCGGACGTTGTTGCAAAGAGGACACTGGCATTTCCCGATTCGTAGCTTGGTCCTGTATACTTAATTCGTTGAGCTCCACAACTGCACCATTCTGCTCATCGACAGTTTTATCCGTTACAACCGTTTTATATTTGTTATTTTTAATAGACCGCGAACTCAGGAAGGGCCTTCGTATAAACTGCAAAATTTCTTTCAGCGCTGATCGTCGTTCAGTAAGGTCATGATGAGACCAACGGAAAACCGCATCCAGAACGTCGTCTTCGCTATCCACGTTCAAGTTGTCCGACAGAATAATCCGAATTAGCTGCAACCAGCGGAAAGGCATTCGCTTCACGTAACTCGGGGCATGCACATATGTACAGATGCTTTAAATATGGCAGTATACTGTGAGAAAAATGCGAGCACTACCGAGTAGAGTAGGAACCGACGAAATAGAGCATAGTTAAAATAAACGAGTGTGGTTATAGTGTGAGTAGTGACCAACATTTTGGATTTTTATATCAAGCACTGCTAGTGATACAAACATACCGTATCTTCGTCTAGTTCTAGCAAGTCACTGTCATGGGAAATGCTGCTAACATGCCGAAGCACCAGTTTCCAAGCTCGTTGTGCTAGGTTTTCTCGGTGGATCTGACAGTGGCGCATACGGTAAATCATCAAACAGTTCGTCTCATCTAAATGTCGCTCCAAATATTCCCAACATGCATCCGCCACTGGGCTGATTTCCAAAAACACCGCAGCCGCTAACAACGGCATGACGTTGTCTTTATGGACTGAGATTTCCAACGAGTAAGCAAAATCGATTAAACTGCAAATATAAGAATAAGAAGGATAATCTCGACGCTGCGTGCATTCGTTAGTTCGTTACCTACAAATCAGTGGAAAGTGTTATTACTCGATTGCAAATAGAGCAAAAAATATTGCATAACGAGATACCCACGTTTTTAGGATTTCACTTGAAACATTCTCCAGTTGGACTTCTTCGGTATAACACTCCTTCAAACCGATACTAAACATGGTGCGGAAATAACCACTGCAACAGCTTAAAACCGATCGGTGACACGGCATAGCTGCAGCCGTTTCCTCGCTTCCTTTCATGACTACATCGCAAGACGCATCACCAGGGCGTACATCCTCGTTAGAAAGAGTAGAAGTGTTCTGCAGGAGAAACGTGGCACTTCGATCGCAAACAACAGCCTTCAGAATGGCACCCGGCACCGGGAAGACCGTAGATTTCGTCGCCATAACAAGAATTCTGGGAAATTTTGAAAAATGGATAAGCAAGTGTTCGCGGACTTTCACAATAACAAAACTGGGCTTTGGACAACTATGGAGTTTGCATAATCGTAACTGTTTATAAGCACTAGGAAATTCCGACCCCGTATAACTTACACATTGCCTCAGACCAGCTGGATCAACCTGGCCATGAAATCTGTGAAATTGCCAAATTGGAAAATATAATATAGGTGTGAGATAAAAGCGTGCAGAAAGCACCGTATTAACAATAAGTGCAGTTTTTCTCCATGGTTAATTGAAACACATCAGTCACACAGTCCATGCAATATTCACCAGATGAGATTTCATTAAATGCAAGTGATGACGCATAATTAATCATACTGTCGTGCAATAGGGAAAGTAAAATATAAATAAAGCGGTTGTGCGGTGGAAATAATGCACTTCCCGGACCACGACCAGTCGGGGGAATAGAGCGACTCTTAATCTCAACTTCTTATGTATTTCATGGAGCGAAAGGTTAAGGATGTTGATGTACAAGTATGAGATGATATGCAAGGATGAAGAAGAGGATCCGGAACTAGAAAGCCTGCTGAAAGAGAAGACACGAAAGGAAACACAAGGGATGCGTGAAGTTATACGTTACCTGTCCGACGCTAGATGGTAGCTGAAGCGTATGAGTATGACTAATCCATCAACCTGGCGCTACAGGGCATGAAGATCGAAGGGACCGAAAGGTCACGGCAATCAAGTGGGATCAAGTGGGTAGCCTGTTACGTCACGAGACTATCCGAAGATGATAATGCACGTCGACGAAGTAGAGGAATGACCCCTGACAATAGGTGAAAGGTCACCCAGAGGTCAGTTTGAACAGCCTCACTTGGAAAGAGAAAACCAGAGCAAAAGCCTGAAGTTAATCAGATCGAGTAACAAGACTCTACTTTTGTTGGGATTACAACTCTTGACATTTGTGTGGGCGACGAGCGCCTTATATAGCCGTGGGCACCGCAAGTGCTGGCTCTTCGTACGCGCAGGTACGGATCTGAGAACAATAGGGATTTAGAATCTAACCAATAAGAGACATCTAAGGACACGTGGACTAATCACACCGCTGCATCACTACACGTGGACAAATGAGAACATGAGGTCAACTAATACACTAGAACAATAGGTTGAGCTACGTCATCGAAGCGCGGTCACGTCGAAATGGCAAGTCGCGGTCAAAGTTCTCTGCTGGGGATTTCTGAGAAGTCGAAGTAGAGACTCGGGGTCAGGACTCGCGTAAAAGATGTAGTAAAGCCTAAGCCTTAGTTGTAGGGGTAGAAGTAGTAAAGTAGTACCGATGTGTACTAAGGGACGCCAGTACACGTCACCCCCGCAAACGAGATTTCTCTGGATCGTAGTGGAACAAAAGTGAAGCTCTGCGGAACGACGTGGAACGAAGAGGAAGGAACATAGGGACATAGGAAAAAGTAACATCTGCTCCATCCGCATAGTGCGTGCAACATCTAGCACTATCGCCAAATTCCATCCCGACTATCCGGTGCCATCAAAAGTAAGTAACATCGCTTGATCCGGTAAGTTGTTTGAGTGTTATAGGTCATCGGATCCTGGAGCGTAACTGGCAATCCGGAAGTCCAAGGAGGTGGAAAGGCGGAGAGCAGGAACGTCCATGAGATCCAGGGTGTTATCGTATTAAAAAGATGTTGAAAAAGATGTTGTTTATAGCATTAAGTGCTTTAAAGACTGATCATTTAAATGTTATTCCGTATTGAAAGTGGATGTATGAGACGACTGACAACCGTTATACTACGAATAACTAATAAAAATTAGAGGATTAAAAGACTAACTGCAACAAGGAAAGTTATATCTGCGCTAAGCCGTGAAACGTGGTAGGAAACGAACCATCAGACATTATACTACGGAAGCTAATTAAAAAGATAAAAGTTACTAATCATACTGCACTGATAAGGAAATACTAAGTTCAGACGATACGCAATGCAAAACGCTTAGACTGACAACATACTACGAAAATTAACAAAAACTAAAACCGACTGCTATACTGCTACTGAAAATGAAGAGTAAATCTGCACTTAAGATGCAATGATAAAAGATCTACAAGCGATTAAAGCCGAAACACTACGATAAGCCACAAAATTAAAGACTGTTGAAAATCATACTGCAAAGGTAATATCGAAAAACAAGGTAAAAAGTTCAAAATTTAAACACAACAATATTATTACAGAGATATAGACGATATAAAGGATTTGCTGGATCTTAAGCCGTCTAACTACGAACATTCAACGAAAAAGGGAGTTTTACTGCTACATGCACCAAAATCTGAGACTTATAAGCTTATAACTGGATGATGAGAAACACACACTAAAGCCGAAATTCTACGCTGATTCACAAAAATAAGGTTCAACCGCCGACAAACTGCAAATACAAATATACGGAAAAGGAAGTTTTTAAGTGAGAATTTACATGATCTGTCCGAACTAGTCAGTTATCACCACAGATTCGTTATCACCACTCTACTACGAAATTTCACAAAAATATTGGGACGGCATTACATACTGCATATACTGATATCTGGAAAATCACGAATTAGTCCTGCAACACAGCCGTTCATAAAGCTCATATACTACGAAATCTCGACAAAAAGATAATTTCTATGAAACTGAACATCTGCATTAATTCTAACATACTGTTGATTAAAGAAAACCGTTGACCGTCGCGCTGACTCACATGCCGATAAACTACGAGAATTACTAAAAATACTGCTGAAATGCTAAATACCGCAAGAATTTACATAAGACTTTACACACATCCATCTGTATAGATAACACAAAGCCGACCAGCTACAAACTACCGATACCGAAAATATTAACCATACACATACCGCATCTATAATTATCTGAAGGTGTTAAAAGTTTTAAGGGCCAACGAGGGGCGCCAAGACTTATTATGGTTTTAAGATGTTGTTAAGATATATAAGATGTTATTATGGTGTTACAAAAAAGAAAATTTCAACTACTGCATATCAACATTTAAGGAATCCTGCTCAATGCTCAATTTTATCTACACCCACAAGCCGAACTACTACGAAGTACTGCAAAAAGGTAAGTCGAAAATCTCATACCGCACAAAGTTATTAGGAAAGGTTCTGGTACGATTTCCTTGCATACACGAACATTACTCTACGATACTCCGATACTGCTAAAAGTTACTGCTAACATGCCGCAAAAGGTAAAAAGGTACTGAAAATTCTGCATTCATGAATATTTCAAGCGAATATCATATATGCTGGAGTGAGCTTTTAATGACCGCCGATACAGTGATATAAAACCATTACACTACGAAGTTCAACAAAAATTAATACCGAAAATCACATGCTGCACTGCTAATAACGACACATTGATCTAACTGGTTGATATTCCATTTGAAACACTGGACTACGAGTTACCGATACCGAAATGAAAATTACTGCACATAGCGCTGAATATCAAAATTCGAAAACTGACAGATTGTTAAAACAGATGCAAGAGAATAGTGCGGATTGGTGACACCGATAAGCGCCAACACTATTACCGCATATCGTTGATGTTGTTATCGTTATGAGCAAAAATACTGAGTTATTACCGCAAAAAGTTATTTCAAAATTCTACTGACAAAGTTCTATTTACAAAGGTAAATTACCAACAATCCGTGTTAAGATGGAAGAAACAGTTGATTTAAACCGCTGCAACCGGAGGAGCACCGTTCTCATAGAGCCATTCTACTACGAACAATCACGAAAAATACTACTGCCAATTTCATGCTGCATCCATAATTATTTCTGAAACGGGATTGGGAGGGTGGGAACGCACAAAAATACTACACCGCTATCAATTTTGAGAAAAAGGAAAATTCAACTACTTACTGATGTTATTCACAAAGCTGGAACAAATTCAACGTTCAAGATCACCTACGTTCAGACCGTACATCACCCTACGAATTCCTACACTGACAAGGTTAACACTGCTCATACTGCAAAAATAATACCAAAAACTGAAGTTTTACCGATTATTCTGCAAGCAATACAATTTGCTGCTCAATACACTCAAAATGACCACTTGTGTGTTATAAGCTATCGCTCACACTACGAAAATCCACATACTACTGTACCACGACTATAAGCTGCTTCTGACAAATATGCCAACACCCACAACAAAAGCTAATATCTATGCAAAAATTACTAACCTATACATAATTCAACAAAAAAGGAAAGTTTCACTGGCACAAGCCTTAATTTATCAAAGCGTGCTACAAACACAGGATGAACATTTCGTACGAAGTACACGCCATAACACTACGATATTCGGTATTCACACTGCAACGTAAACATGCCGCTGTTGAACAAATACACCAAAACTGATCAACGAATAAAAAGTGAAATACGTCATAGTACACCGATCCGTACGACCAGAGTAAAAACTAGAAAATACCGCGAAAAATACTGCCACAAAAATACTACCATTCCTGTACGACGACTGCAAATAACAAAAGACAATTTCCGCGTAGTTACCGTAATACTACACACCATTCCAAGTAAAAACACAACAAATACGAACCGACAACAAAAGGGTTCAAAAAGTTCGTTGCTTCTTACGACGCTGAACAGGGATTTCAGGAGAAGATTCACGCGACAACACAACTGAAGGAATTTCAACAATTTCAGGACTGATTTCCCGCTGCCTCTTCCGCACTGCAGCTGGGGAAGGTTTATCAACATGCTGCGAATGCAATAACCCGCCATTGAACATCATTCGCGTGGGAAAGTTGACGACGCTGTCATTTCTCCGATGCAACTGCGCAATCAAGTTTAGACTCTCAATCGAATCAGGATGAGCGAATAAATACTGAGTTTTAAGATATCGGTTCCGCTCTCTGGACATATTACGCACAAAATGGTTAAACTTCTTGACACTGATAAGTTTTCCGGCATGGTACAACTTGCCATTCAAAAACAAACGAGTTCCAGGATGAAGGACTATGTTACCTTTATCGTCACGTTTTGGAGGAGTTTTCTCGTGATACACCATGGGTTGCTCTTCAAATTCCGAACTGCGATCTGACTCAACTTCAACATTCACATCCGCCAGATTAGCTAATCTCTCCGCTGTGTTAGGTAAAGGACCAGTTGAACACGACGCACATTCATCTTCGTCATCACATGTTTCGCTGGGAGTAGATATCAAGGTCGTAAAACTCTCAGTATCAGTCGTAGAGATCACTTTATAACGTTTCCCGTCTTCTTGAAAACAATCGAACATTTCCGCTGATTTCTCGAAACCTGCACTGGAGTTGCCGCTGTGCACACTCTCAACATCTGCTACGCCACTGCGATTACCAATTTCAGGATCAGGTTCTCTCACAATATAATCAACTGCGTAAGGATCAACATCTGCCAAAAATCTCTGAGTTTCCGTCACATCTGACTCATTCGAAGGAATACTGGAGATCGAAATGAAGGACACTTCCGATTCATCAGCAAAGTTAACACTACTACTCGAACTGCTACTACTGAAAGAAGAAGAAGAAGAAGAGCTCTCTTCCCGCTTACGCTTAATCGCTTTAGGAGGCATGATTACCGAAAATATCAAAAATCGAAAAACCACAACAAAAGAGTTCACTGCTCTGACGAAATCACAACACTGTCGGTATCTCTTTGAATTAAAAACCACAACAAATCTGCACTGTCATCACTCTCAACCTACTGTACACAAGACTGCCATACCACGAGGGTTAACCATACGCTATTAATTACACTGAAATTACCGCAAAGTTGACTTTTCCTGTTCAGAAGGTTATTTCCGCATATTGAACCACGATTGGGCGCAAGTCGTGCAATAAGGAAAAAGATATCCTACTACTTAAAATCTGATAATCTGAAAATCTGACCGCAAAAACTAACAATTCCATAATTCTAAGAAGTAAAACTGTACATCTGCACTGAAACACGCGCTAAAGTACTGAGGCGTACAATACATGAGAAGAACATACGTACTACGAGTTGCACTGACACACTGCCATACAAGGGCGATACACACATACACTGAACACGCTGCACAATTTCCTGCTATAAGCCTATAAAAGTCATCACCGCTTCCGAAAAATTTTCAGTTCTGTTTCCTCATACGTTTTCCTACCAGAATTACTGAGACGTTATATTTCTTAAAGCGTGACCTATAGTTACTGAAATGTCCGCTATGCTAAACGCTATTACTGCCTTATCTACTGCTCCTGCTGGACTGCATGTTGGTATCGAACAAATTTTCGATCGTGACACTACGAGTTTTTACACACGAAAAATGCGACTGTACGAAGCTTTCCAATTCGCCGTCCGAACTATCATTGGACGTCACACCGATTCTGGATTTTACGTGGATGTTGAATATCTGAAGGCTACACTGAACAACGCACACCATGAATTCACCATGCTGAACATCGACAAGTACATCGAGACTGCTGTAACTTCTGGGTTCCTACGCAAAAGAGTGAAAGAAGGACGTTGTTTCCTGGAAGTATCGTCACGAATTCAGCGAGATCGCAACGAGGAAATTACCACGCGACTGCAACTGCGAAACGCTGTTCTGACTGTGCTGGAGGAAGGAGGATACGCAATGACGAAATTCGAAATTCAACGCATCATCCGAACAACATACACTGTCTGCTTACACAACTGGATCAAGTATTACCACAAGGAAAGAAACTTCTTACTGGAAATTGGATGCCTAACGTCTATCGGAGGAGACAAGTTCGTGAGTGCGATCGTATACCGCGAAATGACTGATCGACGAACTCAAGGACTGTCGGACGAATTAGCACGAGGAGTCGGTAAGATCAAACACATACAAAAATCTGATAAAACCGCTAAAATAATTGACCGCTTACTGTATCTCTTAGTTCCGCATAACTATTACTGCATAATTTCCTATAATTTACTGCGAATATTTCCCTACAATTACCACAACAAATCTACATACTTTTCATTTCCGCCTAAATATTTACAAAATTAATTGCTATATATTTCCGCTAATTATCTGCAGTTTCTGACTATTAATACTGAATTGTGCAACTACAATTTCTGTATAAATTTCCTACTGATTTACTATCATTACAGGAATGCTGGTTCAGGAGCATAATCGTGGCTGTGATCGCTGTGCTCGCGAAGGAACTACTATCGAAGTACGAATTCCCTATCTCGGAACTGAGGCACAAAGTATTCTGCGTCAAACTGCCATGAAAATCGATGCTGCTGCGATGCATGGGCCGATGCCTCTGTGTGGACTCTTGGCCGCAAATCCTATTCCGCTACTGCCAAAAACCGAAACTGCTGAGGACACGCTATCTCTGCTACGCGATCCTACTACCGTGATTGCTGAACGTCCTAACGCACCAGGAACTGAAACACGTGGAGACATGCCTAAATCAGTTGCTATGGTTTTCTCACGTAAACCGGATGGATCTCTGCATTTGAAAACTCCTGCTGCCAAGCGTTTCAAGAAGAACTGAATTACGAAGTCTTTTACCGTGTCTGCTGTATTGATGTATTGATTTTATTTCTTTTATCTTTTCTCTTACGTCTTGTATATTTACGTTCGATTTTATTCAGATCGCCTTTTGCGATTTTATTCTGTATATTTGCACAAATTACCGAGTGAATACTGTTCAACTGCGATGAACACTGGTGAAAAGTTCTATGTTGATTTTATTTTTCTGGCGTACTCTGATACTGCCGCAATGTTCAATACGAAGTAAAATTTCTGTGTTTTACGAAATCCAAATAAAAGTACGAAGTAAAACTGCTGACAATATTGCTACTGCTAAAGCCGCTAATAATACACTGAGTAATACGAAGTAGGAAAAGGTTATCCGCATAAATACCACAAACATGAGATTCATAATTTCTCAAGTGATTTCACCGTAAATACTAATGAAAATAATTACTGAATACTGACAACACAAAAACAGAACCAAAGTTTTGCAAAAAGTTCGCCCTTAAGGGGAATCGAACAAGTGCTACGGAAGTAAAGCCGTTTAAAATCTGACTTAGCTTAACATATGCTAATCAATGGACCCGCTGCACTACTACGAATTTTCACAACAATGCCGTAAATTACTACGCCCTAAACTGTTACTGGATAACTGACTATAACAATCCGGTAAATATTACCGCAACAGTTCTCAATTTTTACAAATCTAATTTCCGCTTATTTCATGATTCATAAAACAATTCCTACAATTTACTAAAATTAAAAAGTCATTCGTTTGCTCAAAACTGAATGGAAAAAGAAAATTCTACTGCTAGCACGGGTTGAACTCGAGACCTGCTTGTCCTACTATTTGACAGAAACTACTATGATCTGTAAAACATGTACCCTGCGCCACTACGCAAATTACTAAAATTACAACACTACAACACCGCTAATACTAAAAAATTACTGTTACTAATACCATACTGAGTTTTACCACAAAGTTTCTAGAATTCCAACAACATAATTCCGCGAAAATACATATTCCGAAATACAAAAATTACAACTTGCTCGGGTTTCGAACTATGGCTATACTGCTACCGATGACAATGTCCAGATCTGTAGCGCCACTTCATAACCACTCGACTACTACGAAATTCGATAATTCCACTAAAAATAAACACGCTACGAAACAAAAATTACAAGTCAGGAGTTGAACTCCGATCATCGCTGTTACTATTCGTGTTAAATTATTACTGCGAGATCTCTAAGCCACTAGGCCACTACGAAGTTCACCGAAATAAAAATACTACGATTCACTGCAAAAATCTAAAGTTTCCACTACTACTCGTTATTAAAGGTAGACTAAACCGACGTCTGGAGATGGTATCTCACGCCACTACACTACGAATTTCAATACTACAATATTACTGTTTCTTCATACTGTAATACACATTTCCTGCATCCAAAATAACTAGGAACAAACGATTACGCGCCATTGTCGTGCAATAATAACTACTCATATTCTATAATTCTACTTTTTCTCCTGTGTTTACTGGATTTTTGGTGTTACAGACGGCGAGTGAATGGTGAGGTGTGCTGGTACCGGGGGGCGCCAACACCACTACTGCCGCTGTTATTATGATGACACACTGCTATACACAGACAAATAAAGTCACTGCAAAATCACCGCTTTAATCCGCAAATAACAATACGCACAAAACCGACAACTAAATCTTTAATAAATCCTCTGAATAAATCTACAACTAAATACTGAACAAAAACGCCGATACATCCACCAATAATATATCTAAAATGCTGAGAAATACTGCTCCATATGCACAAGGAAATCTCTCTAAAATCTCTGAATAAAAGCTAGAATCACCGATAAATCAAGGTACTAAGTGAGAACCATTCCATAAAATCGAAAACATGTCCATTACCAACCATGAGGAAAATGAGGATCAATTCTCGGCTGAGGAAGATTATAGGGACGATAATACTTGCGAAAGAACTCCTTGTCCGCTTCTTCCTTACTCATAGCTGACTGCTGAGACCCACTGGTCGTCGTCTTCTCCGCTTCTTTCGGAACTTCACGAGACTGCACTGGAGTCTCAACATTCGCTTTCTCCACCACTTTCGCCGCATTAGGTTCGTTCTTCAGGTCGTCTTTCACATGGCAATCGAGAACCTTGGAAGAGAGATCTTCCATTACACGCTCTCTCACACTGTCTGCCATTTTCACGCGATCATCAAATGCATTCTCAGGAAACAAAAGAGCTTGAGCACCACTGTGCTGCTTAATAATTTCACCACGCTTCGACATGATAATACAAAATTCTCAACACAAGGAAATAATTCAAATCAAATATCTGCCACTGAAATTCTCGCAAACTCAGACTAAAACACTGAAAAATTCTGCCGCTCAAAACACGCAATACTGACTCACGTACTGGATTCGTCATACTGATTCACTGCTGACCATACGGAAATACACAATCGTCATAACTACCGCTACTGAATTACAACACAACTTGATAAATTCTGAAATCCGCATTTTCATCCAAAAATAATTTCCTACTGATTTTCCAATAAAAGGAATTTCCAAATCATGCTGTATAGTTTTTCACACTTGAACATACATTATAACGCTGCTGTACAGATTTATCTTATAGCCACTGTACTACTACTTCTGCCTATAGTAATTACTAAAATTCACATATTCCACCGTCAATAAAGCAAAAATCTGCCATACTCATTCGAAAATATAATTGGATTAGCTAGTAACAGATGTGGAGAGATGACACCGAGGGGCGCCAACATCTGTACTGCTATGGTTTTGATGTTCTATGGTTTTCTGACACAAACTGTTATCCGCAAAAATATCACAAAATACCCAAAATTTACTCCATAAGAGAAAAAGGAATTTTTACTACATGTTCAGCTCTGCTATACGTAAGATTTCTCGTCATAACTCCTGATGCGCTCGTTCGATAGAGCCACTGCTCTACAACTTTGACATACCGCTAAAATCGAAGTTTGCATACACCGCCAAAACAAAAACTGATTTCCTATAAATTACTATAATTTCTGCTAAATAATAACATTCTGGCTTTTCCGTGAGTTACTGATTGGAAGATACATCCACTGAAAAATAATACGCGCCAAAAATTATTTTGAAGAGTTGATACCAGTTTCTCTTGGTGTGCAATGCGAAAATATCACGTAGGCCGCACTCACTGCGCCAACTACGAAGTTACTAAAAGTACAATTCTAAATATCGCTGATGATTATCAATACATACTGCCCTATAATTACAAATATAAATCCTACTGAAATTCTAATAAAATTTACCAAAAATTATGACTGTGCTGAGTATTGAACTCCAGAACACATGAAACAAATGCTGCTTTTGAAGGTTTCTCATGCCTGATGCTATATGGTTACTACCCATAAGACACTACAGATTTCGCTAAAAATAAGGCTAAAAAGTTGCCTACAAGCGCTATCCTGGTTTCTGAAGGATCAACCTTGTATGCCGACAGGATATCAACTACTCAAGTGTATGTGATCGTAGCGTTGTCCGTGGCTTCCACCACTACGCTAATGAGGCTTTACTAAAAATTACAGAAATTCATACCGCTAAAAGTGAAAATACATCCCTATGCTAAATTACAAAAAGGTGAAATTTTTTCCTATAATTTAACCAACTGTTTTCACGTCTGTTATTTTTTGTCGTTTTCACTTCGGGTCCTTGTAGAATTGTCTGCTGAAACCCTACACTACGATTTCTGATGCAATTTGTAATTTCCATTCACGTGTTGCAACATACTGCTACTTCCGAATAAATACTAAAAATGAAATTTTTACCAGGGACTCGATCCCAGTTACACAGAGTTTAACTGATTACGGCGTCACCGTGTATCTTTGCACTAAACTACCGATAATTCACTAAGTAAACTACAAAAATTAATCGTTTGGGATTGATACCCGTGACTGTGGTTTTAAACACTCGACTTCACTGAAGATCGTAACCACCACGCTATCTTCCAGATTCCACAATTTCTTGTTTTCCTATACACTACTAAATTTTACTCGACTCTGCTACCTTATTTATCGCTTCCGGCAAAAATAAGTCCCAAAAATGTTATCCTACACTGGCCTCGAACTCGTAACGTTCAATTGTTAATTTAACCGGTGATTCACCCAGAGGCATTCGCTAACCACTCGGCCACTACGAATTTCCTATAAATTTTCTCTATTTTACCGCATTTGACAGATACTCTACTGTGGTTGCCTTTTACACACTGGCTCCGCATACAACCGCATCGATAATTAGACCACAAATTTATTCACACGCTGTACAATTTCCACTGACTGTTTATTCAAGATAATACCGCATCGACACGCATAACAAAAGAGATCACTATACAAATCCAACAAAATACGACAATCATACCGTAGTCATACCGGAATCATTACCGTACACATCGAAATGCTCATTTCTCAGACGGCTTCTTCCCAAAAATAAACACCATAATCCACTACAGTTACAAAACAGCTTCACTGACGATCCTTAGGAAACGTATACCACCGAAAGTGCTGCATCGGACGATTTCTCACTTTTGCCGACCATCGCCACGGAACCGTGTAAGTGGGACCCAAAATCCGCACAATCCGACCATTCTGCCAAACGCGACGAATCTTCAATCTGTGCTCGTTTAGTTTCCGCACCAGCTCGTTCACCAGGGCTGTTTCTCCTTTCAAATGCATGGTCGTATTTTTAATCGGAACCTCCGTTCGACGAAATACCGTAAAATATCCTGAACGTTTGACACCAAACTTCACTGAAATTCCAGTAACTGCTTCGCGCTTCTTCGCTGCTTTCTTTTCCTCGTTGAGATCGAGCTTTTCCAACGCTCTCTCCAGACCACTAATATCAGGTCGTCGTTTCAAATCACACGGGCGACATGCCACAGGTCGCTGTGAATCAACAGGTTCGCCATCCGCTCGCAAAACAACAACATTCTCCGCATCAGAACTCTCTACTGGCTCAACACGAGTGACAGGAACAATCAACTCCTGTCCGCTCTTATCCGCACGAAAAGCTGCTGCCATCATAAAAATCAATACTCCCGCACTACCCAGTGCTAAATTTCAAAAATCAAACGAGTAAACTGCTCCAACCACGAACGAAAATCTCGCAGGAATAAGAGCGTTAAAATTTCAAAAATTTCGAAGTCCGAAAACCACAACATTGCGATTGCGCAATCGTTATACCGCTGTTTTATTGAGCCTAAGCTCACCACACCACTGATCTTTACAGAACTGCTGTTTTTTACTCAAAGACCGCCAATTTCTCCTTCGTTTTCATTCAGGATGATAGGGGATTAAGTTCTCTACCTTAAATTTATATCTGACAGACAAAAGCGTTCGTCTGAGATTTACACAGAACATCCCCAAATTGTTGGGTTCTCTACACTGTACTCATACCCCTACTACCTACTTCGTTGCGCTACGATACAGGATTCTGTATTTTGCTGTGTCATGCTACACCGAGTACTCGGAAGTCCTCTTTCTTCCCAAATACTTAGAATTTACGATTCGGAAGTGTGCACATTTATTCATCACACTGATTTGTATTTTACGGAGCATTTCCATACACTTAAACTCTTTCTACGAGTTTTGACAGCAATATCCCCACTGGGATACATTCAGTACGTAATACTGTACAACAACCGGAAATACACCGTCGACGTCAAGTTTATTGACAAATACCGAACACTTTCAATTCGGAAGTGTTCAAAACTGAAGAAGAACAAATTCTCTAACAAAATTCATAAATTCGCAATCCATCAACGCAATAGGTAATTTCTGCCAACAAATACCGCAAAATCGCATTCCATCCGCTATTTTCACAGTACTTACGCCATTGAGTTCTCCCAACCGCGTAACATCACAAAATTAAAGCTTTAAATCCGTAAATCTGACAAAAATAAAGATTTCAAAATTAGACAGGCTTTCACCGAAAGCCCAAATAACAGAATACCGAGACGACAATTCCACGCACTTCCTTCATACGTTTCACTGGTCAATTCTGACCCGCATTCTCTTGCTGCGCAGTTTTCTGCAACTGCTCGTCCACCAGACTGTGAACTTTCACCCAAAACTCCGAATTCTCCGCCTCCGGTCCGTCCTCGACCGTAGTCACAAACACACTTTTCTCGCCATTTTTACGATTGTACTGGCGGACGAAGATCGTCTTCGCACCGCTGCGAATTAAACCTTCCGCATCAGGTTTAATCAAGGCCGGCATTTCGACAGACTTCTCAAAACTAAACTTATCAAAGTGCTGAACTAGAATATCCAGTCTTCCAATACGAGAAGGATTCATAATTCACCATCAAAATTAATGGACAGTTCTACACCGCGCAAACTACACTGTTTAAACTACACTGTTTAAACACAAAACTCCGCGACCCACAAAGCACACTACTGCTGACCGCTCATCTGGCACGTGCTGAGAATTACGTCATCAAACGGCTTTTGCGTGACTTGCAACCCGTTTCTCGTCAAAAATACACATACTCCATAAGCATTTCGATTTTCTTACATTATCCGCTTTTTATGAAAAACTTAATCTTCTCTTATTATTATCTTGAAAAATAAATACGAACTTTTCCCTTTATTTTACTAGCTGCTAATTGACAACAATAGCATAGAAGAACTGCAGCTGTCATTACACCACACTTTTCCACATTTGCTAATACCAATTTTCACATACTGCATTGGCTTGAGACGGCCACTCCGTGCTCTGCCGCAATTCTACAAACTCGTGATAAAAATAAATTTCAATAATCGTTTGCTCGAATTTCAAAGTGAAGTATGCGTACCGTTTCGAGACCAGCAGATACTGAACCTTAACGCCAGTATTCTACGAAATTTCATATTTACTACAAATAAACCACACATGCCGCAATATGCATTATTTCATAACCGCATCCAAAACTATTCCTTCGCACTTCTTTTGATGCTTTTCGCTCCAAAACAAAATCTCCTTATGTAAAAACATATTCTCCAAATCAAAAAATTAAATTCTGACATTTTCACTTTTAATCGGAACGTGCGCACTTTGACGCGTACTTTTAAAGACTTAGTGCCGTGGATGGCTTGCTGCTCACCAAGCCTTAATACTAAGTAAATCCGCAAAAACTTAAATTTCAAGCCACCTTAGCGCTGGCAAAATCCGCTACTATACTAACTGATCTGGTTCTTTAAACGGATATCGGATTGGGTTTCAACCCCAGTACTACGACTCACTACTGTATCTAACTTTACTCGAAATCATGTTGCAATATTCAAATACTTGCTATACTTCTAGCAGATACCGATTCATAATCTCCCATTCTCTTACTTCCTTTTGTTCACTAATTTTAAAAATTTACCGACATCTTTTGTGCAAAAACTATTTTGTGCATAAAAAACTTAAATTTCTTTAACCGCCTTGTACTGGTTAGATCCACATTTGCATCAATGACTGATTCAAACAACAATATATGGAATTCCCTGCGTTTTAGCCATAACACTACGGTTCACCCCATCTGCACTCAAGATCAGAATCATACTGCAAAATAGCATGTCCGCTATTTATGGGAAGATTATCCTACATTATTCCTCATTTCGATATTTCACAAAAAGGAAGGATGAATCCTGAATTTTCATTAACCATTGTTTTTCTTGTTAAGCCAACGCTATGTTCAACGGGAATCTGCCAAACACTCACTTCGCTACGTTTATACGCAAAAATAAAATTTTAAGTCGCCGAAGCGCCGACTTAATCTGTCATTCAAGTTTACTTGAGCTGTGAGAACATTACTCGAATGGATTTGAAATGCTTATAACCATTTCACTACAACTTCCATATTTACTCCTATTATTTAAAGTCATACTGCAACCGAATTATGCTGCTACGATTTCATAAAAACTATGCCGTGATTCTAAAAATTGTTTAAATTTGCAAATTCATACGCAAACAACCAGGATATTCTTTGTCCGTACTTTGCATCTATCACCATCCACACTGGACCAATACACTACGAAGTTTCAGTAAAAGAAAATTATCTTAGCCAGCCTGCTGCTGACTAACATCGTTCATAGTTACACATTTAGTGTGATGAGCGCTTTGAACGACATGCAGTACTTCGTTAGCCTTTAAGCTACAATTTCTCCACAACACCGAACTCTGATTTCCACATACCGCAAAACAATAATAACTCATACGACCTAATTTCCTCTGCTTACAAGTATATTGTACCATATGTTCCTAAGTAAAAAGGAAAAATTTAAAGTTTCCATTTAAATGCTGCATAAGACTCAATTAACCGCTGTGTCTCTTAAATTGACTGGACTTTCAGTGAACTGAAGCCAACTGTCCCTATGAATTTGCCTATGCACTACAATATTCGACAAAAATTTATTTCAAAATTCACCATTGCTCTGACTTCATACAGCTCTATTAATCTTTAATTAATCATAATGCTGACAGCATTGTGGAAGTGCACTTAAGCCAATACACTACATGCGATTACTGATTTCCACAATAAAAATTTTCACATCGCTAATTTCAACACGAATTCTCATTATTAAGCACTGCCTACTGATTATGCAACTATAGGCGCTTATTGCAGCTCCTACGTACACGCCGCTTCACTACATCATTTCATGTCTACTAAAATTAACAACACTTATACTGCAATGTACAGTTTCCTCAACTCGTACCCCATTTCTGCTTAAAAATATGCCTAGGGAGTTTGCTTTCAAACTTTTCAATTTCCTCTCTCATATTAGGCCAATAATATCTTTTAACTTCATATAAACATTTAAATATCGTCATATCTGGACCGAATTCTTTCTCATAATTAACCCGTTTATTCGTAGCTAACATAAGCTTCTCACGCCATTGGAAAGGGATAAAAATATGCGAATTATACCGCTCACTACCAGGCGTTTTATGACGAACAAGTTCATTATTTTCCACTAACAGCGAATTAACTTCCGCACGTACTGCCTCAGAATCTACATTCTTCGGATTTTTATAGAAATTGCGCCATGACTGAATATCTACACACCTCTGTTGTTGTTCCAACCAAAAAGCTTTACTGTCCCATTCCGCATTAGACGGAAAGTAAAATTCGTCACCATCATTCGTTTTCGGTCTAGTCCATTTAGGCAAACTATTAGATTTCCCTGACCGCTTACTTTTCACTTTAGATTCGTCATTTTTAACAACTTCTATACATTGAGCTTCCGCTTTCTTAGATTCCTCTTGCGGTGTTACGTATTTACCACGCAACTCTACTGGTACTTCCACATAACCTGTTACATTTACTGGTACTACAGACTCTTCAACAACGTTGTGTTGCACTGCCATGAGGTTGACTTCCGATTCAACCTGCTTATGTACTACCGCCGGCTTCTCAACTGTACATGCATCAACATGCTGTACTTGACTGCCGCTACTAACTACATAATAGTTTTCGCCTTCTGAGTAAATTTCTTCAACAGGAACAACATTTCCCAAATAAAAATTTTCAGATAAATCTATCGAATCATCCGAATTATTCACAACAATTATACCGCAATAACCATTTTCATCAAACTTAACAATACCGTCACAAAACAATAATAGACCGCAATTTTTACCTTCATACTCGAAATTCTGCTCCAATAATCCGCCTTTAATTAATTCTGCTAATTCACTTCCGAATTTATTAATACGAGCACGTATAACTCCCCTATTTCTCGGCTGAATTTCGATCGGATATTGAGGTACTAACCCTAATTTACTAAAATCTGCTAAACGCTTCATAGTTGCCGTATTAATTTCTACTGATTTCTGACTTTGTATTGCCGGTACTGAAACAACTTCCTTAACCGCCTGTACTGCCTGGATCGGCACAGTTTCCACGACCTTTTGCTTTCCTAAAACTACTATATTTAGTTCTGACTCGGGCACACTCTCGAACATGCCTTCAATACTAATATCGATTTCCTGCCTACCGTTCTGAATTGGCGGTCCACTACTAACCTTTACTGCTTCAGTACTAACGACCTTCTTTGTTTCCATAGTGGCTACCTGACACTCTCGCCTCGGTAAATCCTTTATTCCATGCGATAATTTCCGCCAATCGTCAGTTAAACTTACTGACCCGTTACTCCTCTGGACAATAACCGCTGGGGTTCCGAAAGTAGAATCCGACACCAAATGCTTAGACTCGAGTTTGCTGACCATTTCCTCCGTATCTCGGTCAATATTATCGACACCTACTTTCCTATTAACGAGTTTTTTTGCCCAACACTCGCAAGCTAAATTTCGCAATAGGATAATTCAAACTGCCAATTTGCACAGAAAATTATACACCCATTTTCATTAACATCAATCACACCGTCAAACAGAAGCAAATTGCCAAACCGTTTACCTTCATACTCGAAATTTTGCTCAACCAAACCATTTCTCACCAAATCAGCAATTTCAGATTCAGACTTATTTATACGAGCACGAATCACACCTTTGGACCGAGGTTTAATATCAACCGCAAATTGAGGAAAAACTTCCATAGTGCGAAAATCAATTGCCGGTTTATTCTGCTTCGTTGCCGCTTCATTCACAAGACGTGCCGTTTCATTGCTCACCACAGGTACGTCTTTGTTCAACTCAACTATAGGCTCATTCCGAAAAGCAGACTCATTCCGAGGAACAGACCCATTCCGAAGATTTCTCTTCTCAACATTCGACTGTCTAACGTTTTGCTTAACATTCGACTGAACAGGTGGAACTGACCACTCATCATCATCTGCCGGAGCTATTCCTGAAAATGTCACTTTCTTACCCTTTTTCTTAGCCTTCGTCGGCTTATCACTCTTCTTATACGCCGCATCTACTCTATTCCGCTTAATCGGATCCAACAGACTACTCGGTAACGGACCACGTATTACTCCTGGACTATTTACCTGAATAGGACCGTCAAAATCCACTCGAGAAATAGCTCTCGCCATAGCACGCTGGTCTTCCGCTGAGACAGGTGCCTTACCAAGGTCAACATCGTAATTGCCTTCAGCCGGTACAAATTTTCCATCGACAAAATTTCCAGTTTCTCCTTGCAACACCGCGAACTTATTCGTATATTTTGGATCAACCCAAGTTGCCACTTCATCTTTCGACAAATCTGACTGCAAGTACTCATTACTTGCCGGATCTGGATGTCTCGGAGGACGTGTATCCCGATGCTCAGGATAACAGAACTTACAATTCGACTCGACATGATCAATTTCAACTAGCATATTCGGCCAATAGAATTTTTCAACCAAAAGACGATAAGTCGTAGTATCTTTCAAAATTTTCTCGTGCTTAACCGCCGCATGTACTGCTAAAATCAATTTAACACGCCAATGATACGGTACAAAAATACGTGGTTTAGCGCCTCGCGCCTCATTCTTATGACATAAAACTCCATCGTAAATCGTAAACCAATTAATTTCTTCCTTAATGAAATTCGTATCTGCCTTATGAGGATTTAAATGCAAATGATACCAACACTTAGCGTCACCCTGCGCTCTCTGCTGTGCTCGCCAAAACGTGACCTTATTGAAGTCCGCAAGACTCGGTTTCATCTCACGCGTTTCCGGATCAAGTCTCGGTATCATCCAACGTTTCCAATCAGAATCAACTTTATACTGTGCACTTTTAACAGGCACTCTCTTACCGTTATTCTGTTCGACTGGAACTACGTTCAATTTCTTACCCGCAATCGTCAAAGATTTACCATTATTAGCCGCTTTATCGCCACTAACCGCTGGCTGATTAATACCTCTCTCCATAAAATGCTGATTACGTTTAACCATATTCGAATCAGGAAAAGTACGTCGCTGCACAATACTCTTATTCTGAGAATTATTCTGAAGGGTTTGGGCGGGTGGGACCGCATAACTACGCACATTCTCATCATTACCGCGTACATTCTCACGCTTATTTTCACCCCCGCAAACTTGCTGTTCACCTGAGTTCGTAATACTGAAAACTTCTTCCTCAAAAATTCTGCCGTTATTTTGTCCGCGAAAATTCTGATTGTTCACAATTACCGGTTCATCATTATGACCAAGTAATTTATCATATCGCTTACGAACATCCGCTAATTCTGAATCCCTTACACTACGATTTACTGCCGTATCGTTCGTAACTTCTCTCTGCTGGGCGGTGGATTGAGATACACCCCCGCAAACTTGCTTACCGCCACCTGCTTGCTGATTATTACTCAACTGAGATTCCGAATTATCTACGTCTGCGTAACAAATCGAATCTGAAACTCTCGGCCATTTTCTCACCGCGTAATCCATTTCCATCTGACAAATATCGACTGGTGCACCGATGTACACATTATGCGCTGTTTTGTACGGAAGAAATTCTGCATACGGAGCAAAACCCAACATGTTCGCCTGCATTAAAGCCGGAATCGACTTACCATAATACGTATGCACTGGAGCTAACTCTACGAAATTATGCTCTCTGACAATTTCATCCATATCGCAAGTCTTCCTTAACGCATTCTCATGAAGTTTTGCTAACGAATTCTGACGAATCATACGCCAAGTCATAGAACTGAAGTCCAAAATAAAAGGCTTCGTGACGAAAAAGTCCATTCCCAAAATAATATGATCACGATCACAATTTGTGCTTACCAAACACGTATGCTCAAATGCCGTACCGAATTCATGAATAGTAATTAAAGTCGACAAAGGTTCAACTGCGTGCTGACCATTATATGCCGTATTTACCAACATACCCTTAACATGACTCGGACATAGAAAAATATGCAAATCTAACTTCTTCGCTAATCGAAAAGAAATTATCGAAATACTCGAACCTGTATCGATCATGACCTTAACCTGCTTATAATTCACATCAATCGTGCAATACCACGCCTGCGCGTCTAACGTCGGCTTATGAATTACCAATTCTGACGCTGGATACTTCGACATATCGATAACTTCCGTCGTGTTGCACTGCGCTGGTTTCTTCTGCCATACGTATTCGAACTCAATCACATTTACCTGCGCACCATAACGTCGCAGCATTTCTGTAGTCGGTTCGATCAATCGAGGATACGCTAAGGGTCGCTGACATGCTGACGCTGCATGCAAATCGTGACACTTATAGCAAATTTCCCTACCATTCGACAATCTCCACTTGTCTCTCTGAATTTGATTCTCATTAAACTGACCACTATTCTGCTGCTGATCATTTCGAATATCATTCGAAAAATTTCCGCCGTTATTTCCAAAATTATTACTACCATTTCCGAAATTACCGTTAAACCGAGGACGAAAATTTCCATTACCATTAATCCCATTAAAACCGCCGCGATTAAAATTATTACCGTTCTGAAATCTCGGTCTAAAATTATTCTGTCCGCGAAAATTATTCATAGGCGCCATTTGCCTAAAATTACCCTGATTCTGAAAATTCTGTGAGTTCATCATATTCTGATTATTCTGCAAGGGCTGAAAATTTTGAACTGGCTGACCGCTATTTACCGGAGCCATCGCCATACTACCTGGCTGTTGCGCTACCTGAACAAAAGACTGCTGATCTGGCATCTGCACTGGATTCGACAACTGAACTGGAGCATACACTGGTTGCTGTACTGAGGACAACACAGGCTGCTGCAAAACTACCGGATTCTGATAAACTGGTGGAACCATCTGAACAGGCTGACCACTCCAGTTACCGCCGTTACTGTTTCCAAAATTACCATACTGACGTGTATAATTTCCACGCCCTGAATACTGACCACGGAAAGAATTACCTCGCGCTGCATAATTACCGCGACTTCCATAATTACCACGGCTACCTCTGAAAGTGCCGCTAAATCCGCTGAAACCATTGCTACCGCCTGAACTTACACGCTGAGTTTCAGGAGACTTTTTCTCACCACCGAGAATATTCTGAAGTTTTTCCAACTCTCTCATATGCTTAATCAATTCATACGGATCAGTAATATTCATGATAAATAAATGCCTGTACCAATCTGGCTTATTACTTTTCAATCCTTCAAGCAAAATGCTAGTTTTCTCAATATCGCCTAATTCCAAATCGTTAAACCACTTAATGAAACTATCCGCATAGTTATCAACTGTATCTTCGTCTCGAAAAATTCTTGCCGTCATTCCCCTGCGTATATCTGCCGGAGACGTCGCAATATTAAAATGTTCAAGAATTTCTTTCTTATAAAAATTTTCCCAATCGCGATTTGGTTTATCGCGAAGTAAACCTTGAAACCATAATACTGCGTTACCTTTCAATGCACCAACAACTTGCCTGCACGTATCGTTATCACTCCATCCGTTCGACAATCGACACTGATCAACTTGCGTGAGCCAATGTTCAATCGAACCTGACTTCCGCTTACCTTCATACGGTTGTAATTTCATCATATTACTCGGCTTGCTGGAGTTTGCATTCTTCATCGCCTCCGCCATAATTTTAATCACACCAAGCCAGTCTGGATTCGCATTCTGCTGTGCAGCCAAACCACCAACCGGCGCTGCATTCACGTCTTCCATGTCGACATTACCGTCATCATCGATACCGTTATTTACCGGTATTTCAACATTAATCAAGGGAACATGCCCTACATTAACCGCCTGCGTATGCCGCCTATCTTGCGACTGATGCCTAACACGAGACGCTGCCGAACGAGGCTGATCTGATCTCGGTTCGTTTAACTGACCACTGTCATTACGCGAAACTAAGGGAACTCGGAGAGAGTTTTCACCCCCGCAAACTTGATTGCTGCTGCTACCGACTGAATTACCCGCGTAAAACTGACTACTTCCGCTAGCATAATTATTCACGTTACCGCTCGGTACAAAACCCTGAGACTGACCTGACATCTGTGCAATATTGCTGTGAGCCGGTGGCTGATTAAAAGCCAAGTTACCCGTACCTACACGAACTTCAGGTTCGAAATTCCACTCTCTTTCATGCGAAATCTGATTACCTTTCAATTCTTCTGCTTCAACTCGCAGTTTTTCCATACGCTGCATTAAATCAAGAATTTCGGAATCTTTACCGTCAATTCTGACACCAACTGAATGAATTAGTTTCTCTTTCTCCTCAAGCGTTGCATTAAGCTTACGTTCCCTACTCAAAGCTGATTTCAAATCTTTTTTCCGCAACAATTTTCGCATTACATTCCAATTTACAATTAACTTTTAACTGCTCAATTTCCAAAAGCAATTTCTTCTCATTTTCTTTGAAAACAGCTAAAGCCTGCAAATTACTCGAACCAAGCAATTTTGACGCTTCCGCCTTAACTTTCTGCAAATGTTCATTTACTGACCGCAACTGAGCACTAAGCTCCTGATTTTCCAAAATTAACTTCGACGACTGAGAATCTTCCTCCTCAAGATCGCGAATACGTTTTTCATTCACCTGACACTTATTCGAAAGTGTACGGACATTTTTCTCATGTTCTGCATTACTTGCCTGAACTGCCGTTAACTGCTGCCTTAAAGCCGAAATATCACCGTGTAATTTATTTTTCAATTTATCATCTTTAGACAAAATTTCATTCAACCGATTAATCTCATCGTTATTTTGCAATTGCCTAAGACACAATGCAACATAATTTTTTGTACACCGAATCATAGTACCCAATGAATCACGAGTGACTGCTAATGCCTCTTGCTCCGATTTTGAAGCTTTCAACTTAGCGTCAACCTCACTTACTTCTTGCGCAAATTCCTGATTTAAAGGATCAAAATCATTTTCAAAAATGAAATGCCGCAAATCTGACTGAAGAGGATGCAAAAGATTATTCGCATTTTCATCGAAAGGAATATCTTCATCCAACAATGACTTTTCACAATTAAACGCCGTATTATTTTCATCATCTGAATTTTCAGAAAAAGGAGTTCCTTCTCTCATCGTAATATTACCAAGGAAATTACTGCCAACCGTATTATTATTCTGATCATTGCTCATAGCAAACCCGCGTTCATCGCTAACTTGAGCCGCTGCACTACGTTCTCTCGCCATATTGGACGGAGTTACGAAATTCCCTACCACTGCTGAATTCAAATTTTCAACCGCATTACTGACCACTTCTGCATTCTGCATATTTACTGACTGCCCTACTGAATGTGGATTCACCAGTTGCGACATCACCAATCTCCTCGGATTCACCACTTGATCTGGATTTACCACTGACGGAGTTACCTGTTTCCCAGGATTAACCGTACCAACTGACTGACTTGAAATCAACTGCATACTGGACAGAGTCATGCCATTTTTCTGTGCACTCGAAGCCGAACTATCTTCCAAGTCCAACAACGACTCACTTACCGCATTCCCAGAATTCTCAATAATTACCGAGGCGTTTAACTGCCCATCTGACATAACTATGGTATCCCGAGATTTCTTACCAGTACCTGACTCCTTTCTTTGCTGCACTTCTGCCTTATACGCAGTGACATTCAAAGTCGCCCATTCTTTTGCTGCTTTAAACTCTGCTTCTGACATATTCAAATAAGCTGACGGGATAGACCGTTCGTGCGAGAACCAAGTGCTATAGTAACTCGGAGCTCTTACCAACGTTGAATTTTTGTCTTCCCAGTCAACCCATTGTTGACTGCAGTACGCGCTCTTTTTCTCCGGAGGTTCTAACCCTACTGCCCTATACATTAAGCCAAGGGGAACTTTCTTCGGAAACTGAAAACGAGTGTCAAACCCGCTTTCAACCGCTTTCGACTGCAATCTTTCTGATTCAACTTTTCTCAATGGCCAAAAGCCATCTCGTTTCACAGTTAAATCTGCTGATTCTGACATTTTGTTTGCAATGCAACCGCGACTAACCTTACCAATTACAACTGGATTCAGAAAGTGAAAGTTACACTGTTCCCGTTGATTGACGAATCAACCAACTCGTATGACCCACGGCTCTTGACAGAAATACACGTACGCTACTCAAAGCTGTGACTCCTGACAACACCGTTTCGTTAGGACGACGCTGACTCAATACCAACCTCCGCGGTACCGAAACAACACGTCCGAAAATCTCGTTGTTACAGCACACACTCAAGCATGCGTAACAAACTCGTATGAATCTCGTTGCTACAACACGCACTCAAGCGTAAGTAAGCAACTCGTATTTCGTATTTACAGCTGACCTTTAAGGTTTCAACTGCGAATCGTATTTAACCGCTAGTTACAACACTGTGACTGATTTCCAGTTAACAGTGACACTGCGTTTCACAACAAGAGACAGCTATATCTGCTCTGTTGATTACCGAAAATTTTCAAAATTGTAGTACGATGGCTATTCCGCTAACTCGGATGTGCCATATTTACAAAAATTCGACATTTTTACGAAGATTCAATATTAAAGAACGGCTAAAAATACACTGCGAATTTTCGCACGTTTGACTTACAATTCCACTCAGCTAATCCTGCTGGTTCTGCCGTTCAAATTCACGTAGTCTTTCTGGCTTGCCCGGTTCAGAAAAGAAAAATAAAATGAAAGGAAATTTTGACCTCGAATGGTCTTACGGTGCTTTTTCAATCATAGACACGTAAAGTGCCGCATACACGAACAGTTTTCAAGTGCCTATACTGTTCTCAGTCCGTATTGTCACCCAAAATATATATCGCTAAGTGCGAATCAATCTATACATCAATCAACCGGGGGACTCGGTTACCCTAGGTCAGTACTGGAACGCAGACCTCCTGCACCACACTAGTGGCTCCTAACGGACTTTCTTAAATGTGGGCTCTCTCGAGTTGACCACCAACCATCCTGCACCATCAATTTAATTGTACTATCAAATTAAATTAAACTTTCTGCTCCATCGGGAAAGTTTGAACCACGGTGGGCGCCATGTCGTGCAATAGGGAAAATATTGGAAAATATAATATACCACGGTGGGCGCCATGTCGTGCAATAGGGAAATTGGAAAATATAATATACCACGGTGGGCGCCATGTCGTGCAATAGGGAAATTGGAAAATATAATATAGGTGTGAGATAAAAGCGTGCAGAAAGCACCGTATTAACAATAAGTGCAGTTTTTCTCCATGGTTAATTGAAACACATCAGTCACACAGTCCTGCAATATTCACTGATGAGATTTCATTAAATGCAAGTGATGACGCATAATTAATCATACTGTCGTGCAATAGGGAAAGTAAAATATAAATAAAGCGGCCGCCACTGGGCTGATTTCCAAAAACACCGCAGCCGCTAACAACGGCATGACGTTGTCTTTATGGACTGAGATTTCCAACGAGTAAGCAAAATCGATTAAACTGCAAATATAAGAATGAAGGATAATCTCGACGCTGCGTGCATTCGTTAGTTCGTTGCCTACAAATCAGTGGAAAGTGTTATTACTCGATTGCAAATAGAGCAAAAATATTGCATAACGAGACCCACGTTTTAGGATTTCACTTGAAACATTCTCCAGTTGGACTTCTTCGGTATAACACTCCTTCAAACCGATACTAAACATGGTGCGGAAATAACCACTGCAACAGCTTAAAACCGATCGGTGACACGGCATAGCTGCAGCCGTTTCCTCGCTTCCTTTCATGACTACATCGCAAGACGCATCACCAGGGCGTACATCCTCGTTAGAAAGAGTAGAAGTGTTCTGCAGGAGAAACGTGGCACTTCGATCGCAAACAACAGCCTTCAGAATGGCACCCGGCACCGGGAAGACCGTAGATTTCGTCGCCATAACAAGAATTCTGGGAAATTTTGAAAAATGGATAAGCAAGTGTTCGCGGACTTTCACAATAACAAAACTGGGCTTTGGACAACTATGGAGTTTGCATAATCGTAACTGTTTATAAGCACTAGAAATTCCGACCCCGTATAACACACATTGCCTCAGACCAGCTGGATCAACCTGGCCATGAAATCTGTGAAATTGCCAAATTGGAAAATATAATATAGGTGTGAGATAAAAGCGTGCAGAAAGCACCGTATTAACAATAAGTGCAGTTTTTTCTCCATGGTTAATTGAAACACATCAGTCACACAGTCCATGCAATATTCACCAGATGAGATTTCATTAAATGCAAGTGATGACGCATAATTAATCATACTGTCGTGCAATAGGGAAAGTAAAATATAAATAAAGCGGTTGTGCGGTGGAAATAATGCACTTCCCGGACCACGACCAGTCGGGGGAATAGAGCGACTCTTAATCTCAACTTCTTATGTATTTCATGGAGCGAAAGGTTAAGGATGTTGATGTACAAGTATGAGATGATATGCAAGGATGAAGAAGAGGATCCGGAACTAGAAAGCCTGCTGAAAGAGAAGACACGAAAGGAAACACAAGGGATGCGTGAAGTTATACGTTACCTGTCCGACGCTAGATGGTAGCTGAAGCGTATGAGTATGACTAATCCATCAACCTGGCGCTACAGGGCATGAAGATCGAAGGACCGAAAGGTCACGGCAATCAAGTGGGATCAAGTGGGTAGCCTGTTACGTCACGAGACTATCCGAAGATGATAATGCACGTCGACGAAGTAGAGAGGAATGACCCCTGACAATAGGTGAAAGGTCACCCAGAGGTCAGTTTGAACAGCCTCACTTGGAAAGAGAAAACCAGAGCAAAAAGCCTGAAGTTAATCAGATCGAGTAACAAGACTCTACTTTTGTTGGGATTACAACTCTTGACATTTGTGTGGGCGACGAGCGCCTTATATAGCCGTGGGCACCGCAAGTGCTGGCTCTTCGTACGCGCAGGTACGGATCTGAGAACAATAGGATTTAGAATCTAACCAATAAGAGACATCTAAGGACACGTGGACTAATCACACCGCTGCATCACTACACGTGGACAAATGAGAACATGAGGTCAACTAATACACTAGAACAATAGGTTGAGCTACGTCATCGAAGCGCGGTCACGTCGAAATGGCAAGTCGCGGTCAAAGTTCTCTGCTGGGGATTTCTGAGAAGTCGAAGTAGAGACTCGGGGTCAGGACTCGCGTAAAAGATGTAGTAAAGCCTAAGCCTTAGTTGTAGGGGTAGAAGTAGTAAAGTAGTACCGATGTGTACTAAGGGACGCCAGTACACGTCAATACTGTGATATGATTTGATTGTGGCTATCAGACATACATTTGCACTCATTCTTATCCATATGGCTTACAAAGGAGCTGTTGCAGGTATAATATGAAGTTGCGAAATGAACTTTGAGTGCAAGAAAGAGATTTGTTTAAACACATACCGTATTTTACTGTAACGATGCTCTATCTGGCTAAACTAAGACTTGAATTACTCTATCTGGTTTTGCACAAGTTCGTGCGTTTTGCACAAGTAAGTGCGTTTTCGTAACTAATTATTATAAAAAATTGCCAAGAAAACTACAAGTACCCGATATTAATCCAAATCTGATACGCCACATCTACCGATGGTGAAATGATTTTAATGTCGTCAGTTGAACAATAAATTATGTAGCGCCGGTAAAAAAAAGATGCCTGATAATATTATTATGAGATCAGTCTGTACACAATTTAAATAAAAGACGAACAGGAATTACCGCAGTATTTGGTAAAAAACAGATCTCCAGAATAACCGTATCGGCGCAGATTGTATTGCGCATTCGTTGTCTGCTCCTCATTTTAGCGCTTGAGCGCTGTCTATGGTCAGTTCACCCTACAAGAGCACAGAGATCACAAATTCATGCTTTATAAAAATTATGAAATAATGGTACGTTTTACCTTTTTTTACACGTATTGCTACACATCCGAATGCACTACGGGCACTAAGCATCCTAGTTTCTTGTATACTCCACGTATCGGTCTTCTCTTCGTATATTTCCATGGAGTTATCATAACCATCATCAAAACCTCCCAAAGCGTAGATCTTTCCATCTACACACACTGTTCCCGCTACCCGTCTTCGTTTGTTCATGCTAGCTAAAAATTTCAGATACTTCCGTTAATGTACACGGGTATCAGAGTTGTTGATACAGATATATTCTGTTAACAACCTTCGCAATCCTAACAGCAGCATCAATGTTTGGATCGACCAGAAATCTTATTTACCATTGGCCAGTTGCTGTACTCACTATTTGCCAGCCATGCGTCTGCACATACATCGTACGCTTCGACACATGACAGATTATTTTGTACCGGAAAAGCATTAGTGCCACCTGCAAAACAAAACGTCAGAACAAAACTCCCGGAGCTCGAAACGGTGACCTTTACCAATAACATAGATCAGACCGCTTGGTCCAACACACGCCGAGCAGAAATATCGCGGCGTAGGTATCCTGGCCACTTCGGACCAGGAATCCGTACTAGTATCATAACAAAAGGAAGAATTGGTCGCGATACCGGCTGACGTAAAACCTCCAAACGTGTACAAGCGACCCTTGCAAGCTACAGCGGCAAAACGCGACAACGATATCGGCAAACTCGCCACGTACTGCCACTGATTGGTTGCTGGGTCGTAGCGCTCCATGGTTTGTATCGTTTCACGATTGCCGCCACGCCCACCAAGTGCGTAAACATAGCCATTCAATACGGCCACGCCAGGATGAACCCGTTCGGTCTGAAGATCCGCCATTTCATCCCATTTGTCGAGATTTGGATTGTATCGGGATACGCGTTTCATGTAGCGGCCATTTAACGGATTGTATCCGCCACACAGAAACAGGTACTGGTCGTCGACGTTCACAAGACCGGCACCGTACACTTTGTATGACAGTCTTTTCCAAACGGACCAAATCAAATTGGCCGGCTCGAAACAGTCAACACAGTCCAGAGCACTGCCGCCGCTTATAGCTTCACCTCCAACACACACAATGACCTTTGTCATACCTGTATAAGATCAAACGTAAGTCTTAAAATTCTGGATTGCAGTCTGCAGATACTTATTTACCGTAAAACTTTCGTGAGCGGTTTTGCGACAAAATCGCTTCCTCTGTGCGGTTCGGAATTTCGTGCAGATAACTTTCAACATGTAGCTTTTCATGCACAGGACTGTCCTTAACCGCGTTTAGGAACGCAACCAGATGAGCATGCAAATAAGCGGGACTCAAAAATGCCTGGCGAATGTGTTGTATAATTTCGTAAAAATGTGGACGCCGATTTGGAATATCATGGTCGAGCCAGCGAATGACCGCGTGGAGAGCCTCTTCTTCGCGGTCAACGTACAAATCATCCGAGCTTATCAGTTCAGTTACCTGCACCAAGGAAAATACAAAACAAATGTTTTCTTAAAGAAACCGATATTCAGCTAACAATAAAACATATTTACACAAACCTTATCTTTGTTTAACTCCAAAAAGGCTGGAGAATGACAAATGGTCTGAAAATGACGCAACATCATTGCCTTGACGTTTTCAGCCAGTTTTGGTTGGTGCATTTCGCACTGGGGCAAGTTGTACAATTTTAAGCAGTTTGTCTCGTCCAGTCGACGCTCCAAGAACTGCCAACATCTTTCGGCAATCGGCGGGATTACCAGGAAAAGAGCAGTCGTTAGCATCAACTCAACGTTGTCTTCATCAGTAGAAATTTCGGATGAGTAACAGTAATTGATCAAACTGCAAATATGCCATGTAATTATTAAATTATAAGCTGATATGGGCAACTGGAAGCCACGTTGCGTAATTAGTAACCTACATAGATAAGATCTAGACCGCGTCGAAACACCGCTTTTATTTTGTATTTGCTTCGACATAGGTGCAACACCATCCAGATTTGCAAAACTTCGTACTTAACCGGATTAGTTTTGAGCGAATGGATTAGTATTTTTTGTCGATTTCAATCAAAACTCATGGCAAATAATAAAAAGGTAGCTCCCATTAAATAATTCTACCTGCAACACCTGTCACAATCCCTGAAGTCGGGACAGTGGACAGTGTATTCGTTTGCATTATCGCCTTACCTTTTCAAGATATCGCTCGGTATATTCTGCAGTTGCACTTCTTCTTGATGGCATTCACGTAAACCGACGGTAAACATTGCCCGGAAATACACACTATGTGCGCAAAGTACCAAACGATGACAGCGTATACCTTCCGCCCAACGCTCGCTTCCTTTCAGAACCACATCACAGAGTACTGTGCTGGTGCGCATATCCTGGATTTCTTGTGCAAAGACGGCTGCGTCCATTCGCAAGCGTAGGGCAGATACTCTTTTTACGGGAATAATATCCCTACTGGTATCAGACATTTCGTACGGTGTATTCGCACTGGGAGCCATGTAAGTTTAGACACAAATCACAGAAATGCAGTGCATAAAATGCTTGAAAGCTAAATCCTTTAAAAACTAGGGTGATCGCATTGCAGCATCTGCTGCAACGAAAAACTACAATTTGCGTAATGAAAACTCTACCGGGTTTCCTCGGTTATTATAAACCGAAATATCAATTTGATAGTTAGTCTGTAAGTACCGCCTTATTGATTATCATGCGTATCTCACAATATGAACATTTTTCTCACAGGAGAATAATTTAAAGAGTATGGATAAGGTGATCGATTTGTAGAATTTAATTGTCGCTAAGCTTGTCAATGAGAACCTTTGATAAAACAATGATATCATAATTCGGTCGTCACAATCCCTCCTTCTTCGACTGCGTATCAGTGGTTGCCTCTCCATATCCAATGCACCACATGACCTGCGTTATCCAGTGTTTCTTCTTTTATCGAAACAAGTGGATACAAACTCTCCATTCATAAAACTACCACGGCTTTGACTGCAACTGTCTGTACATAATATTATTTCAAAGAATATCGGTCAACGCTGTTGGCATGTTAGCCGACAGGCTGTCTGGGAAATTTTAAAGTGACGCTTGTTGGCTGGCGCCTGGAAGCTTGCGAGCACAAGACTTTCCCGAAATCATCGCATCGAGCGCTTAATTTATAGTGTTGCAATTTTACTATCATTAACTAATGGTTATCGCGATTTTGTTTGAGAAAGCACTATTGTACGGTAATTATCATCGCTACGATGCAAATGGATATGATCGTACTAGGGAAGTTCACCGCTTCCGGCTAGCACTTTAAGACCGAAGCGAAGCTAGAAACAAGGAACAGTAAAATTAAAGGTTGCCCAGCAAAACCCTACAATCAGGTTCTTTTATCTGGCAACATTCATTAAAGTAATGAAAGTCTGGATGCAGTGACGCTGCTTCAAGGTTAATAAAAATTCATTAGGTTAATGCACAACCCTTTTTGTATCTCGGTATTTCTAACAACAAGGCTGCAACGCATCTCAAAATTTTTGTCTTTCAAATTATACCTGGAGAGCGAAGAGCAATAAATTTTTTTCTCATACATATAAAGTCAGGATGATCAGTGACACATAAAAACCCACAATAACATCAACCACAGAAAAGTTTACTGTCATTGTCAAAGCGCGGGACAAAGCACTACATGACTAACAAAATCACAACAAGCCCTACAGCGTTCTTCTGCAACATCGCGCAATTATTTATAATTCACAGTCTTCTATTCCGGAAGCACCGCAATCACCCGCACCGGGGCGCCGGTGCCGGCCTTGCTCTTCATGGGTGCCAGGATGACAAAAGCGCCCACCGGCGGCAGTTTATCTACATTGGCCACGTGCTCGATCCCCAGCCGGTTCTCTTTGGCCAGCGCCAAGTGGGCGCCCATGGTTTCCGTGGAACGGGCGTTGTCCGTGGACGGCGAGTCCACACCGATGCCGCGGATGTTACGCTGCTGCACCAGGAATTCCGTCGCTTCCGGATGGAAGCCGGGGTAATGATAGGTCCGCCCGTCGGCGAGGGTTTCGGTGTTATAGACTTTCCGGTAGTCCGGCCAGCGTTGACCCCATTCGGAGTACATGAAGACGAAGGCGCCTTCGGGGATGCGGCCGTACTTGTTCTCGAAGGCTTGAATGTCGTCGACACTGAGCTGGTAATCCAGGTTGGCTTTGACCTTGTCGACAATGTCGATACGGACTGCGGGACCGGTTAACTGGTGCAGTGTGAGATCGGCCATGCCGTCCCTAATAATAAATCGAGCATTAAAACGCGTTGAATATTTTCTACAAATCACAAAGATATTGGAACACTATACTTTATTTTTGGACTTTGAGCTGCAACTGTAGGGACTTCACTAAGATTTTTGTTACGCTCAGAACTAAGACAACCCGGAAATGTATTTCATTTGTGTTTGTTTGACCGATATAATATAGTTAAAAGCGAAATCATGGACATTAATAATATTTCCTAAAATATTATTAATACTGGAAAAAAACCGATGCAAGATAGAGAAATTAAAATCAACATTAGATGCAATTAAGAATAATCCCGACAAAACAAAGGATTGTACATGTACAATTAAACTAATTTAATTAAAAAAATAAATGCCAAGGATTTACGCATTACAAAACGTGAAGTGTATTTCATCTATGATCGGCAAATCAGAAAAAGATCCTCTTAAATTGCAGACTGGTTCCCCCTATGCTTGCAATTTTTTATAAACATCCATACGTAATATGTTATATACATAGGTTGTCCGTTGAAGTACATATAAAAGTACTCGTAAAAATGTACTCGTAGTCTTGATATAGTGCATATGCGCAGCACTGTAGGTGTGCTGTTTGTAAATATTTCTTACGCGGAAAAATTGAGATGATACGGACTATCCAGATGCGTGCCTCCATGCTCACCGGCAATAAAGTGGCCCGAGCGAAAAGTGAGATTGGCTTCCGTAACGTAATCCTGATGTGTGAGGGTAAAATTGTACCCGCCTCCTTGCCAAAATATAGTCTCCGCTGATAAGGAGTGCGACATATCCAGTAGACGATTAGTGGCAAAGGAAAAATTTGCCGCCGGAAGTGGCTTACTGTCAACCCAGCTATTCTTGACAACTGCTAAAATTACAACAGGTAGTAGTGGAATCATTTTCAAATCGAACTTTGATAAACGTAGACCGTAGATATTAAATATTTCGACGTGCGTTTCTATGTTTACTGGCTTCTGATAAGAAAAATCGAAAAATTCAGAAGTAAAAACACATAACGGTATAACGGAGACAACGATAATAACACTTTTCATTGCCGTGCAAGCGCTTTTCGGTTTTTTTATTATCAGATAAAACCACAAGTACATACATGTGCGGTTCTCTAGACGGATTACTCTGGACCAAATGTCAAAGTACAGGTACTGAGGTACCGTTCTTATATATGCTACGAGTACTTCGAGAACGTTTTCTACTTCTCAAAATATACTCCACACTCATGAATTTAAAGCACTGCCCATGAACTGACTAGAAGCCAGTGTAGAAGCCAAAATTATACATAGCTTTTGCGGTATACTGTATTTCCACAAATAATCTCATTTCTCTGCAACACTGTACTCACATAAGCTAAGAATTGAACTGGATTTACGCTCTCGCCAGTTACAATGTAATTATTGGGACAGCGTTGCAGTTTTGTTAAAATTATCATACATTTTCAAAGCCGATAAAGTTGTACTTTACGTCAGCTAAAGCAGATAACAAGCGGTAAGAGTGTAAAAGAGCATAGCATGGCTTTGCTAAACTGAAAACCAAGCATGAATGACGAAAATTAAGCATGCAAGTTTTCCCGTCACTACGATTTCGTTGTGAGGCTGCTGCGCGAGCGTAGACTGCTGGACAAGCGCGTCTTCATCTTCCGGTACAGATTGACCTGTATCCCAATGTAGAACAGAAAGGAGAAGGTGTAGTAGGAATTTTTGAAGAGGAGAAAAATCGGCAGATGCTGATCGACATATTTCTGGAAATCCGTATGCGGGAACGCGCAGATCGGCTGCAGGGTCATCATCTCCATGATCGCCAGGACAATGTCGAAGGCGTTCGTCACCAGGTAGAAGGCGCAGCTGCTGAACAGGATAGTCAGCGGGGAACGCATGGCTTGGGGCTGGGGAAACTGGAGGTGCGGGTTATTGCCGTTACTGTATACGATGGTGATCTCCTTCTTATGCACGCCGTGGTGTACTTCGATGCGGCGTCCGGTTACGTTGCGGGAGCGGTACAGCTTCCAGATGATAAGGATGTTGGCGATGATGATGATCAGTGCCGGTCCAACGCGAAACATGACCTACAGAGTGTTCGGTTACCGGGTTACTGACTTAGAATTTGATCCGATTATAGTTAACTAGACTAATCATTTGTCAAATAATTTGTATATTTAATATATTATATTATAGACTTAAGTAATAATAATTGTGTACAAATAATTATATGCAAGCACAGTTATGTAATTGTTGTATTAAGAAGGACCTTATGGTTCCAGTACCTAGCTTGGTATTCAGTACAAAACTATAGAGATAAAAGCATATTCCATTATTTATTAACTAATTTACGATATATAGGAGCTGTATTACAGCTGAAAAATTAATTCTTCAAGAATTATTATATTCCGTTTCATGCAGTTGCGGACTTCGTGGTGTCAAGGATTTACCGAATTTTATAGAAATTGCGTTGACCTTTTGAAATAACGCGTGCACAAAATATGTCATTTTCTATATTTTAAGGTTCGAACTAAACCATTTTCTGCTTTATTTGCGACTGGGTTAAAAAACAAGTGACATTGCTTTTAACGGCATTCTCTTAACAGACGTTTTAGTTGCTCATGCATGCGCTGGCGATCATCATTATTTGTCAGGAATGATTATCGGATTGCTTATGTGCGTAGCGTGCCCACATCGGCGTTAGGCCGTCTGTGCGGCTTCCCTTACATAACCCCATACATCGTTAGGGTTCGCTAATGAGGTATTGAACGGCTTCCGCCTGTAACATACGTCAAACCATTTATCGACATTAATCCAGGCCTGATAATGGCGGGGTAGGTTACTATTTCCGCCCGGCCGACCATGCTCCAGCACATAATAGTAGACAAAGGGCGACACCATGCAGATCACCGCCGCGGCGAAGTACGTCAGGCCCACCAACCCGAAACAGATGCGCTTGCGGATCTTGATGGAGACGCTGTGGTGGATGGGCTTAATCATGGCCAGGTAGCGGTCAATGGAGAACATCACCAGGATGCTGTCAACACAGGAAAATCCCTGTTTTCATCGTGTGTACCGGGCGCAGTAAATTATAATCATACGGTACTGACAGAATTAATGAGCGTAATCTGTATACCACGGTCACGCAACGTGAAATAAAATTTCACGGTTGGTTGCGCAATAATGACAGCGAAGCTCCCCGAAAACACCGTTTGCCGAAATCATGATGAATAAATTGTCAGCTGTTAGAAAAAGGTGTGATTACCCGTGCGAAGCGAAGATCGTGATGGTCAACATGTACATCCAAATACCGTTCGTCGCCAAATGGAAATTAATGAAGGGCAGGGCTTTGGTGGGGTCACCATGTCCCACAAGGAGTCCGGTGCCCCATGAGACCATCAAAAATACCCACCTTAAAGTAAAAATCGCTTATTGCATTATTTGGTACTCGACTATTCGGTTCAAGACACATTTATATCTCCAGGACTTACGAGTTCATCGTTTTCCGTTCTTGTATTTCGTACGAAAACTTATATTGTTTATATATTTACGCCCTGTTTTTATTATCCGTTAACTAACAACGCAATGCAAGCAGGGAAATTTTTACTGTGAATCTGATGTTTATTTACACGATTTAAAAACACGGTGCAATAACTCCTTATGTAGCAATACCCTATCGTGGAAACGTGCTAGCTATTCGCTTCAAAAAAGTATAAACCATTACCATTAACTTTGCATACTCGTATCATTATTTTTATCTTCATGGATTCCAGCTGTATTAACAGCACTCGCGTTTTACTCAAATACCTTGATGCTTTCACCTGAGGTCACCAAAATATTAATCTGTTCAGTAATTAGGTTAAATCCCGTAAATAATTAAATTTATCATTGCATAATGATCTCTATAAATTTTTCTTGACGGTTTCATGAGAATTTGTGCGATTTACGACGGTAGTTAACTTGGCAGTTGGCATAACAGAATTTGTTCAATATCTACGCAGATTTTAAATTAACAGATTTTAAAGTGGAAATATATATGTAATTTGCGTTACGAGGCTACGTTGCTCGTAAAGATAAATCATTTTATAAGGCTCATATTATACAAAGCAGTAAAATGGCCATGCGTATCTTCAAATGCTTGTGAAATTCTTGCTCCCGCGGCTTAATCATCGCTTTGCTATGCACGGTATGTGTGTAAACTGTAAAGCGATGCTCGTTGTCAGCGCCATACATTCTTCAGCTCATTTAATTTTATGCGAAGACTGAACTTCATTCACTTACAAGTAGATCAGATCCGTAATAAATAACGCCACCAGGAAGATATCCCGCGGACTGAGATTTGTCCGGTGTCCAGCCGCCCGCGCGATCTGCCGGCTGCGCACCAACAGTCCAATTCCCAGACTGTTGCCGATCGTCCCGATAATCAGGAAGATGGGATAGGAGATCGTCGTCACCAGCTGCATGTCTTTAATAGCCCGTCGTGATTCGGCGGACATGTCCTTTAACCGGGGAAATCCACAGGAATCGAAACGGGACAACTGGTCGAACGCCGAATCATTGAACACAAAAACGGGATTAATGGTGTTGTTAAATAGCTGCTGCATTTTATCCAGCGCGCGCCGAATCCGGCGCGACCTCTTCTGGACCGGAAAAGACCGGAAGTTGCGAAGCTGTATATTACTAAACCAAACGTCCGCTTGTCTGAATTTTGATTTAACCAAGAAAAAACTACGGCTTCCCAAACAATTTACAGCCGCGATGAAAAAACGCTCCCGCAGCGGCGCGGCAAACAGTGGGTGGATTCCGACGGATGCATCACGTAGTACACACTATTATGTCGCGTTACGGTTTACCCGTTCCGATCACGCCGCAGACAAGCACGACAACAAAACATCTACCGCCGTCGGAATGCCGATATGCTCCACTTAGGATGCCGATTGCATAATCAGCCGAGACACTAAAGCGTGTCCACTGCTACGCAGCACCACGGTGATTGTTACTTAAATAGACCACAACGGCTGCTCGCGATCTCCTCATTGACGGGGAACAGGATCGGATGTTATGGCGCGGCCGTAAAGCGTTTTAATGGGATGGTCGGCCGGCGGGTGATAAAAGATGGTAATTGATCGTAAATCGATCAAGTGGAAATTTTCAAGGAGAGCTACTTAGTTACCACGCTGCATATGAAGCGGAATCTGTACAAAAGAATTAATAATGAAGGGATGCGATAAGGCGATTAGCTGGGGAGGAAGAGAAAAAGCGCGGGGTGGCGGCTTGTTCGATCACCCCGCGTGTCACGCGACCGTGAAAAATATGACCCGCCGACTGATGTAGAGAAGGGGAAGTCGTTTAAAATGTACACGAGGCTGCATTGATTTGGTTAATTTTTATGGGGAGTTGTTATGACAGTTGGAACGAATTACGCGCCGCTTGACAGACGACATTGTGTATATATAAAGTTTTAATTGCTTTGGCGAAGATGACAGTGCCGGATGTATCAATAGAGCTATAATTGCAGGAAGTGCTTCCTGGGTTGGGGATGCCGGGGCCAGCAATTACTTCCGATATGGTCAGCTGATGGGGAGGTGGGCATTACGGCATGCGACATGACAGGGATATGGACAAATATGACAGGCGCTGAATGGAGGTGCGAGGAGCTGTGAATGCGGCACACGTGTGTCACTGTGTACGGATCTGACATTCCAACAATACTGCTGGGTGCTTAAAAGATTTAGCGTTAATTACTTACGTAAATATTGCACTGGTTGGTAATATCGAAGGGGTATAATTGTGTTACGTAAATGTTTGCACCGCGCTGATGTGAAAAAAAACTACATAAACACGATTAATTCCATGTTCTCATTGTAAGGGCTGTCGACAAACTGAGCATACAAAAATACAGTGAAAATTACAAATTTGTGGGCTATGCCAGTCTCCCATCTCCGCACCACGGCGCACCACGCCACACTGTTTACGCATTACATGCATTGGGCATGGCTGAAGAAAGCCAAATATTCGGTCACACCGGTATTGTTAAAATTAATAAGAATGATGACTGGATGGAAGCCGGTGACAGACGGTCTAACTGCGGCCAACAATTTGTTATTAGCTAAATGTAGTGTAGTGGCCATTGCGGCAAGAGGCAAGTCGGTAACATCACGCTAATTCCGCGTTACCTGTACAAACAGACGTACCTTTACATGTTCAATTTGTCGACAGGCTTGTACAAACGGGAATGGAGATGCAGTGAGATGCTCGCGGTAACCAGAATCCCTGATCGTGAGCTAAAGCGCACGCTGCAGAGCCTTTGTATGGGATAGTCGATCCGAAATCATTTTATTCATAAACTTTCTTTTCTCCATATTAAAATTATTTCTACATTTCTTAAGCTATAGTACGCACTGGGGTGAATCAAACTGAACACTTTCGTGGATTAATGTCATATTCACATGGATCCAGGTCCAGGATAATCGCGAGCAAGAGTCCAAAACCGGTAAACTACCCGAATCTCTTTAATCATGCGCATTTTGCGAAGTCCGCAAGTGAGACAGTGCACAGCGGAATCAAAGGCTTTCAAGTCAAATTGCTTATTGCGGGGTTATTATTACTGGCATTTATCATAACAATGTGACAGAAGTTAATTAACTAGATTAGCACGCTGCTATTAAAAATTCAGTAACTGTAAAAAATTTGCAAGAAATGGAACAACCATTAAATATCATCATATATGAATCTGTGGACGGCTTTGTACGAACTACCACCAGGCATTGCAGCCGTCTTAAAAATCTGACCGGTTGTGAAAGCACGCCTTGTAAATTTATCATCTCCAAACACAGTACTGACAATATCAACGACCTCTTCCGCTGGCACCGTGCGTGAAAACTTCATCCCGGTTCCCGGCACCGTGAGCGCCACACCCCGCTTGACTAGTCTTTCCGCATTGGGATACTGATCGGCCAGCAAGGGCCAGCAGACCATGGGTACGCCGGCATCGAGACCTTCCAGCACGCTGTTCCATCCGGCATGTGTCAAGAACACGCCGGTGGATTTGTGGGCTAAAAGGTTGCGTTGAGGCACCCAGGGCAAAATCAGACCGGTGCTGGATAGCGATTGGCTAGCAATGGAGGCTTGCAGTTCTGGCGGCAGGTGGGAATGTTCGGCCGGTTTCAAGGACCAGATGAACGGTTTCTTTAAAAGCAGCAGCGATTTGGCAATCTCTGCAAAATATACTTTCCCGATTGACGCTTTCGACTGGCGGTGGCCGACCAGAGAAGTCTTTCATGTTTTGGCCATAACATGAAAGACTTCCCTGGTCGTTCACCGCCAGTCGACCTCCGTGGAAGTCAATTCGTACGAGCAGTAGCTGTATGGAGAGAAATCGTAGTGCAACGCCACATTGTGCTTGTAAACGTTGTTGAGTTGCCTCTTGTTAGAAATTACGATGAAATGCAATCAGTTTGGAAGACTTTCTCGTCTTTTTTTAAATCAGCAAAGGTAAAGTAGAGCCATGCAGACGTATGTACGTGCATTGTGGGAGGGTATTATGATGACTATTATCACCCAAGCAGATTATCAATTCGCTTTATTTAATTTTTTGTTAGCAGTAATAAGTTGGCAGTTTATAGTGATCCAGTAATTCCAGTCATATGTTTGCATTAATCACAGGATGTGCGAAGCGGTCACCAATACCATTCCCACATCCCGTAGGTGCATATAAAAATCTAGCTGTTACATGCCATACCTTGGACTTGCTCGACCGACGGCAGCGCTGTCGATCCAAAACTGACATACAGCACACTGCGTTCTGCTTGTTTATCCAGCCACTGATTCACGAAGTCCTCTCCGCCTTTAGCCATCTCCTTACCAAACAAAGGTGCGACAAACCTGACCGGCCGTCCTTTGGTCTGCCAGTGTGTCTGGAACCGTTGCAAACCATCCGGCTCCAACTCTTCCAGCGAGTGACAAACGAATCCCGAGACTCCCTGCAACATTCTCACTTGTCGCTGACGACTCTTACAAATCGCCTTCTTGTACAGTTCCGGCACGCCGGTAATGGAGACATCGTCATAGCGTTCCCAGTCCGAGAAGAAGGCGTCATTCGGCAGCTCCGGGGTGTTCTCATCCACATCCACTTTATTGATGGATATCAACGCGGAGAACGCATAGAACAGAAGACATTTGACGCCGCGGTCAATGAGCACATCACCGCTGAAGAATACTGCCCACTCGGCGACAACGACATCGACCGGTCGCGGTAACGGTCGGTCTAGTAATGCCAGCTTGGTGTTAGTGATCGCCGAGTCCGCTGTGCACGGCAGAACCGGAAAAAGTTGATCGGTTAGCTCGCGCTCTTTTTCGATCATGGCAAACAGACCTTCGATAGACCCTTCGTAATCACCGCTTTCTTCGAGACCGTCGATTAAACCAACCATACAGATTGTCGCTTCGTCTTCTTTAGTTAGAACGCCTCGTTCACGTAATTGACGGATTCGCAGCTGCGAGACGATAAAAGTCACATCGTGGATTTGACTGGTTTTGCGGGCTAGTTGCAGAAGCGGCAGAAGGTGCCCAAATACCGCCGATGAGAGAAAAAGGACGTGTTTTTTCTCGGTAACAGGCTGTTCTGTTTCAGACATTTTGTTAATTTGCTTCGCGACAGATGGATCAATAATGTTGTAGGAAACTCGTGCTTTCAGTTTCTCAGTCCTCTGCATCAAGCGCACATACGCGTATTTTGATTTGCGTTATCGCTTAAAGATATGCAGGCAGCGTTTGATCGAACGAACGATGGATTAACTGCCCACCGACCATGATGTAACAGCCGGGGTACTTCCTCTGTACGGCACGATACTGTAGCTGGTTCTCGGTTTGTGGATATGATACTAGGTAAATCCATCGCTGGAAAACATTACCGCTTATTCCTGATGCAATCGACCAATGCTGAGTGCTGGTACTTGCATGTACTTGCGCAGCACAACTATTAAGTACAGTAGTTCATTTTGCTGATAACACAAGCGATAAAAAGACTAACCAGCGCCAAACTACTATACATGTACGGCTTTTCGAAACAGTATACTTTTTGTTGCACGTAGGTGCATAAAAGGTGCAATCCATTTACATTTACACACATAAAGTATAGAAAACGCATGCGTAACTCGTAAGTAACTTCATCCACGCGTAAAACTACCAACTAACCTATGACGAATAATCATGGCGAAGAACAAAAGAGTAACATTCTGGTACGAATAAAGGAAAAAATGATCATGAACAAGAAAAGCTTTCGTCAGCTCCTTAGATAATTGAATCTTCTTCAAAGCTGAATCGTGTTTGTAAGACTGCGTTTCAGCAGCACGATGACCGTAGTTATGTATAACTTCAACTCTTCAAGCGCAGACCAGCATCTCTTACACGAAATGCGAATTAGACCACTGCCAAGCTGCTTGTATGTTTGTGATTATTTTTAGCAACCATGAGCAACCTTCCAGTATCTGTCTGTAGTATGATCTTTCACGAACAGCTAGAGTCTACTGTGTATGAGTTATACAGTAACGGTACCAAGTACTACCAACTTTTAAACAAGTTGCGCACCACTTCATAAACGTATGTAACCTACATATTGTACTATGTACATTAAGTCTACATAGTGCATTATCGAGAAAACAATAGCAAACTTGAAAAGCAACAGCAACAGCAAAATTGAAAGTGCACATTTCAAACAGACAACGTTGCACAAACCGCTACGACCAACCTCGAGCTAACTAATAACGGTTTTCAACCTAGCAGGAAATCTTCCTTCTATGAAGCAATAAAGTAAAACACAACAATAAACGCAACAGCGCCATGGCAATTTACTCAACAAGATCCAACACAGTTAATTCTCTTTTAACCTGGGTGTTGATAATTTTCACTTTGCGGCGATGAACCGAAATCCACTCCGAGCGGCCACCATCTGAAAACCTCCAAATGAACCCGTCAAACGCTCCCGACTGCCATTTTTGCATCGTTGATTCCGAAATCGCCACTTCCTCGCGGTCCACCCATGTAACACCGATCACCGTGTCTTTCAGAACCAGTTTTTCGCAGACACCACTCCACCGTGCCGACAATTCCGCTCGACACTCCCCGGCCTGCGAGCCCAAGACCGAGGACTTCCAGATGTTACAGGATGCCAGCAGGATCCAAGGGATCTTCAGGTTTTTCGCGTGTAAAATGTCGAGCACAATATGGATGGGACTGGGACGGAGGATACAGCAGTCCTTCGGGTCAATGCTGGTGATGACCAGGGTCCTGGTGGTCGGCCGCACCATCTTGTCCACCAAACCGGCCACCATTTCGTCACTGCAGTGGTTGGTATCGATCTCAACCCACGCGGCTAACGGAGCGGATTTGAGGATGGTGTTCCATCCGGAGCACGTCGCACTGGCTTTGACACGTTCGCAGGCATTCAGGAAAGAGAAGATTCGCGCTAGCAGCTCAACAGGCAAACCATGCATGCGAAAACCGGCGCGTGCGCAAGGCGCATGCACTTTTGCAGGTCCCACCTGCAAAACCATAACCATTCAAAAAAACTTCTCTGTGTTTCTTCAAACAAACCACATATCTGATAACTTGCAGTACAGGCCTTAGTTCAGTAACGCTGTTCAACGAAATCATTCATAAAACCGCTCAGTTGTCGCTTATACGCTGCATATTAGGTTGATTGCACCTAAAACCGGTTTTTGGCTGTAGCTGATTGAGCAGCGAGCAGCATCGTTGACCGTTGTCTTTCTCTCTCTCTTTCTTAACTATGTTGCGCAACCCGCTATAGCCAATGAGTCACAAAACCAGGAACACCGGTTTACACGCACGGTAAAAATACCAACTTTGACGTGCATCATGTACGCGACAGCTGTCCGGTGCAAATGGACATTCAGTTTCCCGTAATGTATGAGACCGAGGTGGAAACTAGTGGATCTCTTCGAATACTTACCAGAATGGAGGTATTTGTCGTGTCCGTACCATCTTCCCGTTTCCGCTTCCTGACATTCTGTAGCAACGCGTTCAATCCGAACACACCAGTGGGATATATTGTCGATGCCTGGTATGAAAAAAACCACCAGCTGGAAAATTGTTCCACATCGCAACCCAGGCAAGAACTTACAACAGTAGCCTGGATGCAAAGCGCTGCTTGCTTCGATGGCGCTAGGCAAATAACTCCTCCTCGTTCAGTCACATCCACGGCAATTGTCTCGGTCATCCTGTTCCACTTTGCCTTGAAGTCCGGCAGCTGCGTTACCGCCAGCAGCTGCGGAAACAGAAGTGCCTGCTGTACCGTGTACCGTTTGAACGGGACTTTATTGGGTGATTTCTCCCAGTGACACGCTGGCATGTCACCCGTCGGCTGCACACGGCACCATCCTACCGTATCCCGCACCGTCCTCCCGTCCGGCATACAGATCTCCACAAAAGCGTAGTCATACGCGCAATGCTCATGATGGCTGCCTCCCTCTACGATCGTGGCGGGTTGCCAGCACCATGGCTCCAATGGAGAAAGCTGATACAGCACCTGTACGGTATCTCCAACGGTCAGCGCAGGATCACCAGAGCCCGTGGAAAGATGGCCGTCAACGAAGTTTGCAAGAGGAACCAGAACAGCACGGTGCTGGGGATAGTCAAAGTCCACGATGAGACCGTCTTTTCCCCTGGTGTCGACCACGTATCCATGAAGGATTCGTCCCTGGCTATCTCTGACATCCACAGCGCCATAAGGCCAGATGCCCTTTAGGAACATTTCGCAGCAGTTACTGTTAAAAGTGTTAATCACAAATCACGATGACCGATCGAAACGGGTAATGACGAAGCACTGAAATCGCGTTCGCAATTAATACCAAACGGTTCGAATTGTGACGTTAACCTAAGATTTACATTTCTCCGTAATCCACTAAATCGGTAATCCTCGAGAATAATGGTAAGACTGTACTTCTAGGAAGGCTCAACACTTCAGCGAATCAGCGTAAACGTTATGAGCGCTGAGCAAACGCGTGCAACTTTCAGTTCCTTCTCCATTGGCTATTTGTTACGTACAGTACAATCCTTCTACACTGCCCCTGTACTCTGAAACGGTGGAAGGATGCAAGCGACGGCAGGTCAGCAATGTACGATGGCTAAACTTGTAAGAAGTACGTACGGAAGCCTTGAACCCACAGTGAAACTCAACTTACTATATTGTAATATGCTACACAGTGTAGAATACGGTATATAGCCAACAAATAACAATATGTTATGGAAATGCTAAAATTCTGAAATATATATGCACTATGACGTGGCTACTGTTGGGCCAGTCGCTATGGCAGCCTACGAGCAGGCAGCCAGCGACAGTCCCGCTTCCGGTGTGCTGACTCACACCGAGTCGCACTCGCTGTCGAGCGCTAGATCGGCCTCGACTCAGGCAGCTTTCCGCCCAGCCTTACGTCTCGGCCAATCATCGGCCTCGATGTAGGCGGAGCCACGCCCCACTTCTCCATCTCGGCCTATCAGCGTTCGTTCGCTCGTGTTGGATCTGCCCAGTATGCCGCATAGGCTTTTCCCATGCTTTGGCTCGATATGCCGTTCACTTTGTTCACTAGCATTATCATTCACTGTACTTTCACGATACTGCTCGCACCTCGAGCCTTTGTGTTTTGGTTCCTCACTTTATTGCTATCCACAATAAAGCCTTCTCTCACTATCGTGAGCCTTTGTTCGCCTGCTGTCACATGATAGCAGATCGTTGAGTTTTTCCTTCTGCGAACCTTCTGAGACCACGGTGTAGACCTACATCCGTAACGGCCGACGAGAAGACAGGGGAGAACCGAAGGTTCCCATCCCCATCTGATCGCCGCCAGCCAGAACGGTCTGGTCTCTTTTCTCTCTCTTGCGGGCAGAAAGCCTCGGCAGACCCTTCTCCCTGCGCGTGGACGGAACGTTCCTCGCGGAAACGACCTTGGACGGACTTTGCCCGGGTTGATTGGCGGATTCCGCGGATCCCCGGACAGAACGGACGGTACGGACCCTCGCGGACCCTCTCAGCCTCATCAATCGGGGTCGCCTTTGCCTTAAGTGGCACCCGCAACTATAACAGCGCGGGATTCACCGGACAACCCAGCGGAACGACTCGGATTCACCCGGTAAAAAGGGTCGATTGACCCTCGGTAAACTTTGTAGAGCCTCAGTAGACCCGATATAGCCGGGCCATTTTGATTTTCCACCGCCGAAAACTAGTTTCGGTCGGCTAAAAACCTTTTTCACCCGGAGAAACGGGCTTAAAAACATCTTTTTACGGGTAAAATAGGGTTAGCCAACCTTACTAGGTCGGACCCTCGAGCCTCGGTGTAGACCCTCTGAGCCTCGGTTAACAACCTTTCTAAATTTACGAAAAATTACGGGAGTAACTTTCCCCCGGCTAAATTAATTTTTGGTCGGTGAAAAATAATTTTTCTTAATTTTTCCGGAATTTTCGCCGATTTTCCTACGGCAAAAATAATTAATTCAAATTAAAAATTAATTGTGACGTCACGACGGCCGATTTACCATATTAAAATCTGACCAATCAGGATAACGGGGAGATTCCCTATGTTATAAGCCCGTAGTGAGTCACTGTTTTTTGGAATTTTGCACGCGGCGCGCAGAATCGTGACGTAGGCAGTAATCTGCAAGACCACTTAACGGTGTGTGACGTCATAGCGGTCAGTGCTGTAGTATAGGACGTACGTAAGCTGTACCCTGTATTGACAACAGTACTGAGTTGCAAGTAGTACAAGCACACCCACACCATCACCCCTCACCCCACCGGACCTCTGCCCCCCACCGGACCCTAGCCCCCCCACGGGACCCTCGGACCCTCAACAGGCAAAAAGCCTTATCAGCCTCGGACAAGTCCCCAATAGGGATAGTCTGACTTTTGGCCGAAGGGACAACCCGGAGGCTACTTCATAGCTCCAATAGAGCTACCACCGAAGATGTCCGGTCGAGAGAACCCGTACGAACGGAAGTTCGACCAAGGCTACGCCCGACGTGACAATGCTGGCGGGTACACCTTCCGTCATGCAGGCCCGGGTAGCGACCCTCACTCGTCGGACTCCAACCGATCGAGTAAGTCCGGTAAATCCAACCAGTCGACCAAATCGACCAAGGAGAAGCGAGATGCGCGGATCCTGGCGAACGACTTCACCCAATCACCGGAGGATAGCTTCGAAGACGCACACGACCGGACGTTCCTCGAGCTACCACAGGCTGAGCCGGAGGTTCTGGATGACCCAATAGGTCAAACTGCGAACTCCGAGCCTGCGGCTGGACTTGTGCACCCAATAGGTGCCTCGCCAGTCTTCTTCCCGGCTATCACCCCGGACAATGGAGCCTCAAGCCCGGCGCTAAGTAGCTCCGAGGTGTCACCAGACATGGGTGACCCTGTGCAGCCCCAACAGGGCAGCATGGCTGGATCCAAACAGAGGCAAGGCCAGATGAGCCCGAGCCAAACGAAGGGTACGGTATCACCGACACGGGGGGTGACCCACAAGGCGGGTTCACCGACTAAGTCCCCACCGACCCTGGCTCAAAGCCCCAAACCAACAGGCAATAACCCCAAATCTCCGGACAAGAGTCGGAAATCAACGTCGCCGGACCCGAGACGACCCTCGGGGACTCCGAAGGTGACCACACCGGACCCGACGACCCTCACTGGGACTCCGACTCGGACTTCAAACTCATCGAAGCCGACCTCGGGGACTTCCAAATCACCAACGGGAAGGTTGCAGTCGGCTAGAGCCTCGGACACCGAGGCTCGGACCCCTAATACCGGGGCCCGGACTCCGACCCAACAGGTTGGAACATCCAGAACCCGGCCGGCAACCCCCACTTCTTCGGCTAAGAAAGCCGTTTTCCCGGTCAAATTCCGGATCTCGTCGGTTGCAACCTCCACGGGCGAGGTTGAGGGTTCGGTTACCGAGGTTACTTTAACCTCGGCTGGCGGACCGTCATCCCCGAAACCCATAACCCCCGGCAGTGAACCTATGCTGACCCGAGCCAGCCGGATGGAGGTTTCACAAGTTACCCGTAAGTCGAAATCGGCTTCACCGAAGGTTGCAAAGTCAACCTCGGACCTCCCGGCTACACCACCGATGTTCGAACCCTCGGACATCGGGGCTGATAAGACTCCATCACCGACTGACGATGTCTTCGACGCAACCGTGTTACCCAATAAGGTGACCGAGCGTCCGGACAGCAGAAAGGGCTTCAGGTTTCCGTCACCGAAGCAACATCCAGGCTCACACATCGGAGCCTCGGACTACACACCCCGGCGGTACCTGACGAAGACCCCACCGGAGAAGATCGATAACCCACAGGTCCTCCGTCAACGGATTTACGAGCTACAAAATCAGCTCTTAGCCGGACAAAACATCGTTGAATCGACGGAGAACGTTTTGTCCCAGACGGTAGCATCGCACAAGCAGGAGCGCAAGTAGCTCACTGCCGAACTTGAACGTGCGAACACCGTCATTGATGACCTGACCCAGGAGATCGAACAGTTAGAGGCCCAGTTGCAAGTAACTGAAGAGCCCTGCCGTCATGAACAAGCCGAAGTCACCAGACTCCAGGACATGCTGGAGCAGTCTCGGGCCGAAGTGGCCACCCTGCGCCAAGACTTGGAGCAGCGGTTACAGGCCCTCGGCTACTCCGAGCCTGGCTCGGCGGAACTCCACAAGATGTTCGACCGGGTGGATGAGTACCGCGAGGAGAACCACCATCTCAAGCAGGGCATTATCGGCCTGGAGGGCGAGATCGACGAACTAAATTCGGAGCTCGACTTCCTCCGGACAGCTTACGAGAACCTTCGGCTGAACCAGAACGACCCAGAGGGTATAGCCGTAGACCTTCGGCTATGCCAGGCCCAACTTGGCCAGCAGATCCTCGCCCTCACCACCCATCTTCAGAACGAAACGGCTCGGTTCGAACAGGCTCGCGTTGAGCAACTCGCAGTCATCGAGGCTCAACGGGCCCGGATCATACAGTTAGAGTCCGAGAAGACCCAACTGCAGATGGACCAGGACCGTCTCTTAAAGTACCAACAGGAACTTTACGACTACACCACGGATGTAACCGGCAAATACACCGGGTTGTGCGACAAGTACAATCAGCTGGCCCAGGAACGAGAAGACCTGGGCATCGAAGTCGCGTGCCTTAAGGAGGAAAAGACCTACCTTGAGGACTCCATGACCGAGCAACCCCCGTCCTACCGGACTACCCAAGAACAGGATAAATGTCAGCAGATTGATGACTACCTGCGTCGAGATAACCCCTTGCTGAACCCAATAGGTCAAACGGGGGCTCTCCAGGGTCAAATCTATCAGGTCGGAATGCTTCGGAACGAACCTTCGGTTGGACCCGTACCGAGGCCGCCGTTGGTACCGGCAGCCCCGGAGCCGCAACGAAACACTTCGACGGCTACTCCCAATGTACCGACCCAGTCCACTACCACAACAACTACGGCCTACGGAGGAACATCCACAACGACGATGTTCTCAACCGGAACCAGGCCTGTAACATCGACTTCAACCGGACAAGACCAGCCCCGAGGCTCGAACCTCCGAGCCCCGGTAAACGGACCTGGCATAGGACTTCGACCGCCGACGAACGTTTCGGCGGGAAGTTCCCAACCCAATTCGGGGAATTCCAATCGGGACCGACAACGTTCAAGCTCCCAGAACACGTACGCGCCGAGGATCGAAGTACAACCCGTATCGGCAGGGCAGCGCAATTGGGCTGACCCAGTATACCCTGGTTATCCTTGCAATGGACCATACCAACCCCGGCAAGACAACCGTGACCCAATAGGTCTGGTTGGCCCGGGCGCTGTCGGCAATGTCCCTTACCAGCCTCAGCAGGGCAATACGGACCCAATAGGTCCGGCGCCCCAAGCTGATCAATATGTGGTGATACCACCGGGGATGTGGCTTGACCACAACAGAGTCCTTCAGAGGATGCCTGGGTATGTGGCACCAAACCCGCCACCGAACCAAGGGTACGGAGCGCAGAATCCTCCGCCTGGACCTGGACAGCCCCAGCCGGTACCCAATGGTAACCCATACCCTCAACCTCAACCACAGCCTTACCCACCTCAACCCGCCCCGGCTGCGCAGAACCAGCAAGCGGCCTACCCAGTGGCCTGGAATCCTCCGGTAGCCCAACAGGCGATGCCGGCGGTCCAACAGCGCCAGACCCCACCACCCGATGAGCAAGACATTGCTCAAGCCCGACAGGAAGGCTACGAGGAAGGCCGGCGCCGATACGAAGAGCGGAACAACCGGATCTTGGCTCGGAAGAATCGGGCAGAGTTGCCGAAGTTCAACGGCGACGGGGCTACGGTGGAAGGCTGGATCACAAAGATCCAGCGAATCTACCGCTCGGAGGCTGACGGCGTCGCAATGACGGACGTTGCCTTCATGACAGAGCTGGAGGCTGCCCTAACTGGACAAGCCCTGGAATGGTACCAGAACCAGTCAACTCTGGAACCCGAAGAAAATGGATGGACCGTCGACTACTGGCTGCAGCAATTTGCGGCCCGATTCATGGACCCTGACAAACAGGTCACGGCCGTCGCGGACATCACTACCAGAAAGTACATGCTGGGGCAAGAGATCCCCGAGCAGTACTATGACGCCATCATAAACCTCAAACAACGAGGCAACCTCACCGATGAATTGGCGGTCTTCTACCTGCGGACGAACGTCACGGAGCCAATCCTTCGGGCAGCTCTGGACGTCCGAATGCCGAAGACGACGCGTGAGTTCCGAGACTACGTACGGGACTTCACCCGGGGAAAGCCGATGTATCAGGTGGTTAAAGGTGGCAATACCACCAATTACATCACCGTTAGGACGGCGACTCCCGTCCCAGCCACTCCGCCGGCCCCCGGATACATCCAACCCAATTCGCCAGGTTACCAGAACGTGCAACCGGGGCTCCACCGACAGAGCCCCCCGGCGACACCACCCCCTCAAGCCCGCGGTCAAATCGAACAGACTTGGGCGGCAATGGCGGCGTTGAACCTGAATGGGGCCCCAACAGGGACCATGGTCACGCCGCCGGCCTACGGAAATAGTGGCCAACCGAGTCAGTCTCGGAGCCCCGGCTACGGCCAACCTCAGGGCCAGGGTTACTCCGGCTACGGCCAGCCCCAACAGGGCTACAGCCAGCCTCGGAGCCCCGGCTACGGCCAGCCCCAACAGGGCTATGGCCAGAACTCCGGCTACGGCCAACCTCAGAACCAGGGGTATGGCTTCGGAGGCGGATATGGACGCGGCGGAGCCTCACAATATGGCGGCTCCGGCGGAAGACGTGGCGGCGGGAATCGCGGCCGCGGAAACTTCGGCAACCGCGCGGGTGGAGGCGGCCAGCCCCAGAATGTGCAACGGCAGCCTCGGACACCACAGCAGGAGGCTCGCCAGCAGGCGACGTACGTCGACCGGATGGAAGCTAAGTTCTTTCAGTGGACCCAGGACGGAACGTTTTCCTGCGGTCACTGCCTATGGGGCAACCACAACCAAGCGAGTTGTGGCTACGCCAACCTCCGGCTGGAAGATAATCCAAACCGGAGATGGTACCTGGACTGGAGGTACCGGTACGATAACGGATGGCCGTTAGGTTCGGCGAATCAGAATTATCCGAACATCGTACCACCCCCACGCCCCCGTCAGCAGAATGCCGGCGGATTCGGCGGCCAAGGCAGCCCCAACCGGCAGCCTGGCCAAGGAAATGGAGGGAACCCCCAGAATGGTGGTCGACCCCCATTGGCAACCCCGCCACCAGCCCAACGGCCGCAACTGCCGCCGTCCCCGGCCCCCAATAGGGGCTCGGGCGGATACCAACCGGCAGTTGGAGGGCCTGTCCCGGGCACATCCCAGGGAAACGCCTAAGGTCGGTGAGCTCCGGTGACTCATTCGACCTCTGTCATCCAACGGAACCACCGGATAAGGATAACCCCACTAACCGGATTAACCCTTTGGACACAACTCGGAACCTCAACGAGGATTTAGCCTCCGCAACGGTCAGCGAGTCCGCTAGAATCTTAGCGGCGGGGACGGCAGCCCAATTAGGCGCCGAACATCCCCGGTTCGGATACTCGGAGAATCGACCCGAACCTCGCCACGCCGAGAATGCGGCTCCCGGACCGGAACAGGTACCTGGGAGGATCGGCCAAGGAACTTGGATCCGATCGGCAGCCGGGACACAGAACGTGCCCGGACCCCCAGGCCCAGAAGGTGAAGCCGGGGATGTCGGCCGGAGAAACCGGACCCGACCAGCCGGGACGAGAAACGTCACCAGGCTGCCCGGACGGCTCAGTGCCCAATTAGGCATTATGAGCCACGGGCCAAGCGGAGAATCGGGACGCCGACCCGCAACCTCACAGGACGCCAGAATGACGCCTGAACCGTCCTTGGTAGGCCAACCAAGTAGACGGCCGGAGGCTCCGACCGACGACGTAACGGAGTACTTCGAAGACTGGGAATCAGTACCCTTGGAGGCACAGGTGCCCGCCTACTGTCTGCAGCAGGAGGCGGACCTCTTCCAGCGACAACCGGCACGAACTGTAACCGGATCGCGCACGTTCTTCAACATGCAATATAACCTCTCAACCCTACGAGAAGGTCAACCATCCATGGAAGAACGGATAGCAAGCCGGATACACCCGGTGGAAACCGCCGAATCGTTGATGGACGGAGTAGCTAACCGTTCAGAGGCGAATCACTCGGTTAAGGAAGTTCCATCCGGACCACCAGGCTCATCAGCCCCGGCAAAACGACTAAGTCCACACCGACCCTCGGATGGTTACCCACAAGACGGAGTAGACCTACCGAGGCCGGATATAATCTCATCACCGCAGCGTGCAGACACCAATAGTGTCCCTGGCGGATCAACAACACCTCTAATCCCGGTCGAAGTGACCATTAGAGAAGTAACGATTGAACCGTTACAGACCACCGGACGACCGAAGGTAGTTCGGGCATGGACACATGAAGTTCAGATTGGACCAGCCACAACCATGGCCATGTTGGACACCGGAGCCGAAACATCCCTAATAGAGGAGCGTTTCTGCCGGACCAACAACCTTAAACTTGAACCCTGGGCTATTTCACCAAAATACTTGGTGTCGGCGGACAAGTCGCCTTCATGGTAACCCACTGCTGTACCGTACCGGTCACCCTGCAAGGATTCACCAGCCCCCACACCTTTCACGTCCAACCCAATAACTCGGACGTTCCTGTACTTCTCGGATGCGACTATCTGCATTCCAAGTTTGTCTTCACCCGGGCGCCAACGACCCCCAATGAGGGTCAGCGGAACCCATCTTCGGGTGTAGTGCAGCCTATCCCGATACCAGAGGCATCGGGCACGGCAGCGAACGAGGCTCGGATAAATCGGCTTGCGCAACCGATAAACCCCGGACCCCCGATCTGCCCACAATGCTCGGATACCGAACGAAGCCTCGTAACGGAGCTGCAGATCCATAACGCCATCGAACAATACTTGGCGAAAGTACGGACGACCCGATTGGAACCAGTCCGAGGGATACTAAAGTCTATCCCGATACCAGAGGCATCGGCCTCTGGTATACTTAACCAAAGGTACCGAACTTGGTTTTCCGGCATTCGACACCTCCTTGAAACCCGGACAGTCGGTATAAGACTCGCACTCGATCGAGTCGGGCAAGGACGGATGACCAGATCCGAGCCGCAAGGGAGGAATGCCAAGAGGTAATTAACCTAACCGAAGCCTTAGAGGAGGAAATTATCGAATGGGAAGAAGAGCGGATTGTACTCCACGCACAATTTGCGGAACATCAGCTCCCCATACCAGCGATACTGGAAATTCAGTCCCACGAATTGGGCCGACGCCTTATGTGGCACTTCCGGGACCCTTAACACTTCGGTACCCTGGACACTGCCTCTTTTTGGAGTCGATACGGCGAAGACACCCGCATAATTAGGGTCGTGCCGGACTCCGAACCTCCGATCGAGCCTTGCAACTGGCACCAGGCCAAGAAAGTAAGGTTAGCAGGGGCTGTGCACCCACAAAATGGGGGCCGCCTGGCTAACATACGGGAACATGCCCTGGATCAACAATATATGGCTCTGGAATGCCCGATTTGCCATGACAACAATGGAGCGATCGTCCAAGCCCTCAGAACTCGGAACGAAGAAGTCTGGGAGCATGGTAGGCCACCATCCCCTGGACCTCCCGAACCGGGAAGGTGGGAAGGACCGACTCAGCAGACCCCAATTAGGGTTACTGACGGTCTACTCGGACCATCCGCCGTAACAGCGGAGGAAGGCGAAGCCAACGAGTTTGAAGATTGGGACTCGGAGGCCTCGGATGTCCAGAGCACAAGCGACTCACCGGACACTGACTCCGATAACGAGCCATCCGACCCTTCGGACAACAACTCCTCGGATACTTCTGATAATGACGATGACAACGATATCGGCTTCGACCCTTCGGTTCTATGGGTAGGAATTGACACACCCCCGGACGAACCCCCAAAAGGTGGATCGTCCGGCAACGAACCCTCAAAGGAAGCCCAGCAACCCCAGAACGGAGGCTCGGGCCAACAACGGGCTGAGTTAACCGCAATTACGGTTTCTCACCCGGCTGACAGCCCAGTAACCTCGGCTACGTCCAGCGAAATGGGCCTGGAACAGGACCCTAATACCTCCGAAGCTGAATCCTCGGAAGGCAGCCCCACGAACGACGTCCGTGTGGTGGGACAACGGGTATCTCAGACCGATGACGAACAGATTGCCCAACAGACGACATTCGTCGGAGGCAACCCAGTTGAACCCGATAAAAACACAAGTCCTGACGGAGCCTCGGCTAAACCGAAGACAGCCTCGGTTCGACAGACTAAGTCTGAGAAGACCGTCTATAACCCATGGAAACGGGTACGGAGGCCGAAGCCAATAGCTACAGGTCCAACCGTTAACCGTCTTCAGCTCCATACCGAGGATAAGAGCGAGGATCGGCAACCCGTATTCGTTGAGAATAAGTGCACTCTACCACCCTTCTCAACCTGTGCCATACTGGTACGAACCCTCAAAAGTATGGATCCTAAGCGGGATATCCATTTCGAATCCTTCCGACGGAAGCATTCCGGGGTTCGGCCGATCGAAGACACGATGGAGATCCGACCAACCTGTGACACCGCATGGCTCAAGGTCCAGAATGCGACAGAGTACAACCAGGTACTCCGAAGGGGTGCGAAGATCGGATACATGCACTACAGCGACACTTACGGGTTTGAACCCGACAATGATGGGATCGAATGGGAAATCCCGATGGGAGTAGCCCGAGTCTCGCAGCATGGAGACCGACCATTCAGCTTACCGAGGACGACACAATATGACGCCACTACGGTAAGGACCCAACAGAAGGTCCAACTACTCCCTAGGGCTATCGTCGAAGTTACCGTGACCCTCGACATAGAAGTCGACCCCGCTAAGAACAAGTACTTAATGTACCTCGGCTCCGAGGAAGCCTTAGCGGAGGGCGTCGAGATGAAGGATGGTCCGACCCCACATGACGGGAAGAAGTTCACCATCCTCGTGGCAAATCACACCAATAAGGACATAACCATCCGGAAAGGAACCCCAATGGGTCGAGTCGAGCCGTACGAACATATGACGGACGACCGAAGGGCCCGGGTCCGACTTACCCAAGAATGTGACGAAGACCCGGCAACCGTTGAAAAACAAAAGAAAGCCATTAACTCCATGAAGCTCGGAGAGAACCTAACCGACGAGCAGCGACAAGTTCTACGGGACATCGCATGGGAGTATCGGCTTGTCTTCCCAACCTCAAAGCGACCCTACGGTGACGTCAAAGGAGTAACCCACGTCATCGATGTCCAAGGCGCAAAGCCTATAAAGATGAATCCAACCAGAACCAGTTGGAAGGGTCGCGAGTTCATCTCCAAACACGTCCAAGAGATGCTGGACCAAGGAGTAATTGAACCCTCCGACGCAGCATGGAGCTTCCCCGTGGTCTTGGCAGCCAAGAAAAACCCGGATGGCTCCGTCGGAACCAGGTTCTGCATCAACTACATCAAGTTGAACGCAGTAACCAAGAAGAACAACTACCCTCTTCCAAACCCGGACGAGCTACTGGATAAGTGCGCCGGGATGGAATATTACGGCAAGGTCGACTGCCAATCCGGTTTCTGGCAGATCCCAATGGACGAAGCCTCGAAAGACATGACAACCTTCGTCACGCCAGAAGGCATGTATAGACTCAACCGGATGCCGTTCGGAGTCTGCAACGGACCCGCAACCTTCCAGATGCATGTCGACAAGATTACCGCAAAAGCCCGCAAGAAAGGTGTTTTTGCGTACATCGATGACATCATCTTCTTTGGTCGGACCTTCGAAGAATTCAAGGAAGCCTTCCGAGCCACCCTGGACTGCCTACTTGAGGCCGGGTTCACCATCAAACCCTCGAAGTGTGAGGTTGGGACGGACAAGCTACCCTTCCTCGGACATGTCCTCAGCAAAGCCGGAGTCCAGACCGATGACGAAAAGGTAGCGGCTATTGCGCAACACCAACCCCCGCGAACAGAACGCCAATTGCGGTCGTTCCTCGGGTTGGCCAACTACTACCGCAAATTCATCCGTAACTACGCCCAGCGGACATCAAAGATGTACGAACTCCTTCGGAAGACTAATTCCATCCGGACAGACTGGACGGACGACCATACAGCGGAGTTCAATGGCATTAAGGAGGCTTTAACTACAGCCCCGGTACTCGCAAAGTTCGACCCGACCAAGAAGACGGTAATCGAATGCGACGCCAGTGGAGCCGGACTTGGCGCGGTGTTGTCACAAGATGGACACCCCGTAGCATTTGCCAGCCGAGTTCTCCACGGAGCCGAAAAGAACTATGGAGTCACCGAATGGGAATGCCTAGCCGTAGTTTGGGCCGTCCAGAAGTTCAAACACTTCATTGACCACGGACCCTTTACTGTTAGAACGGATCATCGAGCCTTGCAGAACCTGATGCGCTGTGAGTCCAATAGACCCGGCATCAACCCCCGGCTAACTCGGTGGGCTTTGGCTCTGCAAGGGAAGGACATCACCATCGAGTACAAGCCCGGAGTTTTCTGCGATAATGCGGATGCTCTGTCTCGTTGGCCCCTTGAACGACCCGATGACAACGACCCCCATGAAGAATTGGATCAAGTGCCCAACTTTGAGGACTTCAAGGATGAGATCCGAATAAGGTCTCTCCGGGCACAACGACATGAAATGAAGGAAAAGAGCCGAAAACATCCGGACCTCATACTCGAGCCCGGAGGCTGGACGGATGAGGCTAAAGTAAGGTCTCTCCGAGTGGCAGCTGAATGGAGGCAGACAACAAATATGCGTCGCCCCGTTCCGAAGGTAACCCCCCTGCCCGGATGTAAGGTCATTTCCGACTGGAATGACCTGTCCACCCCAGATGTACGGGTAATCAACGTAGTCGTACCGGACGATCCGGGCTCACAAGGCGAGTCAAGGGTCGGAATCGCAAAGGTACGGACTACCGAAGTCAACGGACCGGAGGCTCCGGGTTCACAAGGCGAACCCGAGGATGAGGAAAAGCCGATGGAGTCCAACAAGGAGTTACGTAGACTGCAACTCCGGGACCCTCACCTCCGGAAGCTGATCGACGAACTTGAGAACCAAGACCAGCTTGACCATAAATCCAAGCTGCTGGAACATTACCAGATGAGCGGAGGCATACTGTACCGGCTGACCACCCACAACACCAAGTTGGAACGACGGTTTGTGGTCCCGCTCTTCATGCGAAAAGGCATCATCCGGGCACTTCACGACGGAAAAACTGGTAACCACTTCGGCCGCGTGAAGACCTTGGAGGCAGCGAAGCTTCGGTACTACTGGGACCCGATGCTATCCGACGTCCACGACTACGTGGATAACTGCCCCCGGTGTACCTTGGTGAACAAGCCCCGGACTAAACCACCCGGTAAACTCCAGAAGATGGAAGTTGGCGAACCATGGTTCCGAGTCTATGCGGACTTCAAAGGACCCCTACCTCGGACCGAGTCAAAAGGCTACCAGTATATCGCGGTCGTCACCGACCAGTTCACCAAGTTCACCATAGCCCGAGCGACCAAGACTAACTCGGCAAAAGAATTTGAAAAATTCTTCGTGGAGGATGTCGTCCTAAAGTACGGCATGCCGACCCACCTTCATACCGACCAAGGATCCCACTTTACGGCTAAGACTTTCGCCAAGGTGGCTAAGATCTTCGGAATCAAGCATACCTTCGGAACAGCCTATCACCCGGAGGGTCAAGGCCAAGTTGAACGTTCCATGCAGACGATTTGGGATGGAATCAGGAAGGAATGCGACGCTAAGGATGGTCACCGATGGCACCGGAACCTACAGTACGTAGTGTGCGGAATTAACCGAGCGAAACACGCGACCACCGGGTTCTCACCCTACTACATGTTGTACGGACGTGAGATGACCATACCCCAGGACGTCATTACCGGAACCAATGTACCGGAACATTACACCGATAAGGAACACTACATCAGAAGGATGAAAGAACGGCTTCAGAGGGCTCACGACATCGCGAAGACGAACATCGACGAAGCCTTCGAAAAGGCCGCTGAACTCTATAACAAGAGGAAATCGGTACCGGACTTCCAGAAGAGAGACCTCGTCCTGGTAGAGTATCCCAATAAGGATCCTACCAGGAAGGAACGGTACGATGGAGTATGGACAGTGCTCAACTATAAGGGACCCAACAACCTATGGCTCCGCAACGTCGAAACCGGAAAGGAGGACGTCGTCGCCGTGGATAGATGTAAACATCATCCAAGCAACAAGCGTCGGCGGATCACCAGATCTTACGGCCAGAAGAAAGCCGAGGGAACCCCGGGTAACAACCTTGCAACGGTGCCGTACCCCCATGAGGGTCAGCCCGCTCGCAATACCCGGGCCCGGAAGGCAAATCCAGCCGAAGAAAAGCCGAAGGAACCGGCAAAAGAACCTCAGAAACCGGACTTAACGTCGGTTCAGGACCCCAATAAGGGTCCGTCCGACAAACTAAGTCCCGAGGAACCCCCTAAACCGAAAGGAAGACGTGGCCGACCGAGGAAGAAACCCCCGTCGGACTTCGAGACACCAGCTCTGCAGGAATTGCAGAAGCAGGCTGTGATAGAGGATGAACCCGAAGCTGTCCCGGAGAAGCCTAAGGACTTGACCGGATCATCCGAGGCTAACCCGAAGAAGTCGGTAGACTTAGCCGCAAAACCTGAGGCTACCTCAACCAAGCCTAAGGAGCCCAAATCACCGAAGGAGAAGCCGGCAAAGGAGAAGAAACCGGTGAAGAAACGACCCGACACACCGGTCCCGGCAGCATCAACCAGCACTGCGGTTGAACCCCCGGCTCCGAAGCGGAAGTACGGGACGGTTAAGAAGCCTAAGCTAACGGCTCAGGAGGTACTCGAAGAAGCTCAAGTGGCCGAAGATGAAGCACACAAGGACATCCTCGATAGGATTGCTGAAGGACGGGCAGAACCGGTCAAACCGACCAAACCACTAAAGAAGCCCAAAACAACAAAACCCACCACACCACAAACATAGGGCCATAGTTAACTTAGAATAAGTTAGGGCTTAGCTAGGACTTAGTTAAGAATGGACCTTTGGTGTCGGAATGGAACCTCTTCAGTTGTGCATGGAATCTTCAGTTGAATTTATTTGGCCTAATCAGAATGCTAACGAGCCGTATCTCCTTTATCCTAATAGCCTCTTATCACGATGTCTGACCGACGACGAGACCCTCCATCGAGCGGATCGAACAGCAGCCGACGCGACAACCGACGACCCCAGCCGTACCCGCACGACCGATCGGGTTCACGGGCTGAAACGCGTTCGGCCACCCAGACTCCAATCCCACAGGTAATAAACCCGCATGCGAACATAGCGGCAGATTCTTTGGCAGGTTTAACGGTCGGGTCACGGATGGTCACTCAACCCCGGACGATCCCCCTTCAGACCTTGCCACCGGGCACTATGCTCGATGAGACTGGACTTTTGGTGAATGTGAGCGCGGCCACCGGTCAGAACGCACCGGCAGCACCGATCGACCCAATAGGTCAGATCCGCCCGCCACTTCTACCGACCATACAACCCCGGACCAGTTATGCCACCGACGGTACCATACATCCCGATTACGGTGACGAGCATCCAGCCGGCCCCAATAGGGCCGCTGATGACTCAAGCCGGGATGAATCCCATGCCGAACCAAATGTTCGCCATGTTCCAGCAATGGTACACTCAGATGGGTATGAACCAGCCACAAGGCGGCGTGGTCAACCCTCTGATGGGATACCCCTTGGTCACCGGACCCATTGGAGCCTCGCAACAGCCGACTTTACCGGCGGCGCCACGTCAGGATGGCACAAATATGCCTCCGGTGGTATCAGCGACGGCTCGACCGGAACGTCAACGGACACCATCCCCGTTCACTCGATATTATGAGGACGGAACGAAGGCCTTCTCGGTCCATATGATGAAACGACCGAAGCCTTCGACACCATCGGCGGAGGCAACCCCGGCACAACCGACAGCCGGACCCTCAACAGCCGGACCTTCGACTTCCAGACCTTCGGCAGCCGCAATTACGGTTGAACCGATCTCAGCCGCATCTTCGGCCGGATCGCGAAGGCAGATACGACCCTCGGAAGAACTCACATTGGGTCTAATGGAAGCAGAAAGCGAATGGACCATCGTCCAGCGCAAGATAGAAGCTCTCAAGCTGAGCGATCCCGACTTTGCGCAAGAATTGACCCGACTGAACTCGGAGATGAAAGAACTGGAACAATACATCCAGGATACTCGGGCCATACTTCGAGCCCGGAAGTCAACCTCCGAAACTCCAGCCTCGGAGAGAGGGCCAGCATTAGCAACCGCAACTACGGGGGCTTCGGCCGGATCGACTAACCCTCCCCCTAATCCTTCAATGACTGAAATAATCGCGCTGTTCGGACAAGCCGGAGCCTTGATCGAACAAATGCGGAACCCAAGGTTGCAACAAGTCGAAGCCTCGGGGAATGAACCGCGACACAACTTACGGGCATACATCCACATCCTGAACAGGGATGTTGAAGTATTCCGGAGGCTAGCGACACAAACCCCCTTTCAACCCCAGCTACTCCAAGGCCACCACCAGAACCTAAAATCCCGGGTGAAGGAGGCTTTCGACTACTTTCAGGCCGTAAAAGCCCGGGCGGCGGAAGCTCGAACGGAACTACCCCCGGCACCCCCTGGAAGGGCGGATAATGCGCCCGGACTGACGAACCGAGAAACGGAATGGGGATCAGCCTTAGCAACCGCAACTACGGGGGCTTCGGCTGGATCGACTAACCCACCCCCTCACCCTTCAATGGCCGAAGCACACGCATTGCTCGGACAGACTGAAGCTCTCGTGAAAGGAATGAGAGGTCAGCTACAAGCCGAAGGACTGGAAAGTCCGATACCCGACCAGACGTGGGTCAGCTCCTTGAGCTTCGGAGCCGAAATACTTCGGAAACTGCTGTCGCGAACCCCTTTACAACAAGAACAGTTGGATCTAATCCGCGATCACTACTGGACCCTAAAGGCCCTAACCGAGGAGGCTCGAGACGAACACCCTCTGGCACCCCCGAGAACGGTGGATAACGTGCCCGGATCGACGAGCCGAGGAAGAGAATGGGGATCAGCCGTCGCAACCACAACCATGGGGGCTTCGGCTGGAACAACAGCTTCGCGTCACCCATCAGCTTCCGCGCCACCGGAAACGTCGGACAACCGGGAAGCGAACCCGAATAGGTTACAGGTCTATGCCACCTTAAGGGAGGCAGACGACTTGTTGGTGCGTCTCAACCGTGAGCACCATGAAACCCTGCCAACTGACCCTCGATATCTGGATCAGGAACTGGTCGTCAACCGCATTATCCACGATTCTTACCTTCTCCGACGGTCAATGGAAACTAACAATTCGACCCCACAGCAAGCCCAGCAAATCCGGCAAGCGTTCCGGAACTTACGTAAGCTCGTCGATGATCATCAAAACCCAGCGTCACCGACCCCGCGCGACGTAGCCAAGTCAGACGCACTGGTGGCCATCCGTAAAACTCGGCAACAGGGACTCGGGCTCCTAACGGAATTACGCCGACGCCGAGACCGATACCCTTTCGACTCGGAACAATGGGCGGAAGCTGAGAAACTTATCATCGAGATCCAGTTGAAGCTCGGAGAAGTCGAACGCTTCAGCCATGACAGAATTCCAGCAAGTGTCCGCGACAGATGGACCCTGGAGGGTGCGGTGGCATACGTCGAACAACAGATAGCGGCTTTCAACCTAACTGAGGGAGCCGGACCGGAAGGGCAACAACCAAGCCCCGCAACCCGCCAAGCGTACGACCGAGCCAGAGACAGAATGGCACTCTGGGAAAGAGTCAACCGAGGGAGGAGGCTCAGCGACAACATCATAATGATGTTGATAAGACGCCGTGATCAGGCCTACAGCCTCAACGGACAAGAGGCTGCCCGACGAGTCTCCGACCTTATTACCGAAGTTAACCGGGAAACAGCCGACATCACAGGCCTCGTCTGGGAAGGGCTCCCAACAGGACCCTGGGAAACCCGCGAGCTCCCGAGACTTCTCTCTTCCATTGAGCGACGTGCCGACAATTACGGCATAGTCCTCTCCGATGACCCAGCAAACCGGCCCGATGAGACCGAGGCAAGGCTTCGGAAATGGCAACAGATCAGAGGGATCCTGGAACAGGGCCATAAGCTACGCAAGAACTTTCAACGACAAGCAAGCAGCCTATCCAAGGAAGGCCCAGAGGAGACTATGGAACAATCAAGGGTGTACAACCACCTTAACAACATAACGCACAATCTACGCCACGTTGCCACGCTAACCGAAGCAGGGATCCCAACCACACCAGACGAGATACAGGACCTGGAGGCCTGTCTTAGGTACCTGCAGCGACGTATTGCTGAAGAGGGGAACTTGGATACAGACGAATATTCCGAGTATACCCCAACCCACAGTCGAAGCCACAGCCGAGGGGGAGAACCAATAGTGATCCCCGGCTTTGGCCCACCCCCGAACGTGGTAGATCTGGACACTCCACCGATGGGAAGAAGTCCATCGCCGATGTCAGAACCTCCGTCACCGATACCCTCACCGGACATAGAAATGTTCGACGACCCACCAGAAATGGACTTTGGTGTTACTATAACCACCGAAGAACTGCGGAGGGACTTAGCCGAAACTGAGCTAACAGCGGACCTTCTAACCCAACGGATCACCACGCTACAGCCTGACGATGAGGTCACCCGACGGACCATCACCGAACAGCGTGACATGGCTCGGGGACATGCTGAGAAGCTCCGGAGGAAGCTTGAGGAAAGAAGCCACAAGGAGGCTCAACCTCGGACCTCCGGACCTCAACAGGCTAAACCAGCGGGACCTCCGCAACCTCGGACCCCCGGACCCTCAAGGGTCAACCCACCAGAGCCAATCCAACCTCAACCAGCCCCGACGGAGCAGGAAATCCAAACCATCCGTGATGACATAGCCCTCAACGAAGGCTATGCCCGGGACTTAACCGCTCAGGCTAATCAGTTGGAGGATCGGACCCCGGCTCAGAAGAAGCTGAAGGAGCGGATCCAAGACCAGTACGTAATGGCCATGATGGATGTGGAGAGCTTAAAAGCCGACCTAGAAGTGGCACTGGCAAAAAGGAAGCATGAGGAAGAGAGCCGCAAAACGGTTCCACCTCAGCCTCCAGCCACTCAGCCGACCCAAGCCTCGACAAACCAGGCAACTCAGCCTCCGGCTACTCCGCCGACCCAAACCCCCGCGAACTTACCGCAGCAACCGGAACGGCCGGTAGCGACCCAACAGGTTGCACCGACTCAACGTCTTTAACCCCGCTCAGTAGTGCGAGCGATGGAAAATATAGCGGACCCGGGAGTCCTGCCACCCGACGCTCAACCCTACATAGTTGAAGCGATGACTCGGGCAAATAATATCTTGACCGAGATGCGGACTCGCCGAGACTTCTGCGACCGCCACAGTGCGGAATTCTTCAAATTGGATGGTGACATCACCGGAGTTGAGAACCATACCCGGGCAACCCGCATACTCCTACACCCGGAGACTCCGAAACACCAGTACAGCCAGGCTCAGCTGCAATCATGCGTGCTTTGGCTCTCGGGCCTTCATCCGGGATTACGAAGAAGAAAAACAGGCCAAAGAACGGCGAGAGGCAGACCGAGCCTCCAAGGATCAATCTCGGATTAGGCAGATCGAACCCCCAGAGCAGGGTACATCTGACCGATCAACCCGGAGACCGACCATCAAGCCACCCTCGACGGCTACTCCACCGTCAGGAAATTGGCCACTGACAGTACCCGGAATGGAGGACACCATCCGGCGAGCACTTCAGCGCGCCGAGGATGCCAGCCATGAGATGCATGCCCAACTGCATGCTATGAACGCCTGGGATCCTAGGGTAGCAAGGCTCGACGTTGACACCAATACCTTGGATACGAGCCGAAAAACCATCGCCACCATACTTACCTTATCAGCGAAGAGGTCTGCAGACACCGAGGAGACCCTAATCCAGGCGCTGCAAGACATAAAAAGGATCACCGAGGGTTACTACCGTAACAAGCGACGTGAGGCTGCAGAGCGAAAAGCCCAACAGGCTAAAGCATCTGCCACAAACCAGCCACGCCGCCCGGTGAACCTATGGACGTCCCACCCTTAGAAGGCGAAGAAGAGACCCTTGAACCCACCACTGCGGAACGGGAAGCTTATGCTCGGACACGGGACTTAACCCCGGAGCGACCGAGTACTAGTAAGGCACCGAGGCCAACAACATTGCCGGTACCCCCAATAGGTGGTTCGGCCCGGCCAAAACGAACGGAACAGGTGCTAGTTATCCGACGTCCGACCGAACAGTCAGATGACCCGGAGAGAACCCCAGATGGTAGGGCTATTCACCAGCCCGGAGGCCCTGATTCGCCTAAGTTTACGAGGAAGCCTCGGTCTAAGGATAGGGATGAGGACAAAGGCCCGAAACGGAAGCTGTTCTCATCGCCACCAAGACAAGTCCGGACCCTCGAACAGGTCCGAGAGATTGTGATGCGGGAAACTGCTTCGGACCCATCGAAGCCTCGTCAGAAGGTACGACCGACGCCGGGTGGGAGCCACAAGACGGCCCCCCAGCTTCAGTCGGTACTGCATGCGATCCAACCGGCCTTAACCGCAACAGAACGGGAAGCCTTGGCTTACCACAATCAACTGGTGGATCAGATTAAGCAGGCTGAATTCTACCGGGTCATCCAAGAGGGTGAACTTACCGGTGGACAGCTGGAACATAAGATGTCGTCAAGGGATCGGAACCGCATCACTCAAAAGATCTTGGACTTTGCGGCCGACAGAGACACTATCATACGGAGACTTATGGCCCTCCGGAGCAGCATGCAGGTACTTCGTCAACAGAGGTTACCGAGGGTGGTTTTAGACTATGTCCAGTTGTTACGGAACCCGAGGATTAACCCGGCCGTATACATCCGTGAGCCACCCCTGGAGGAAGGCCAAGTCAAAACCGACCTTATCCGTGAAACTGAACCCGACAACTCGGGAGGTAACGACGACCACCCTAACGTTTATGGCGCGGAGGATAGTGAAGAGGAGCGACAGTGGCAACTAGCCCTGCTGGAAGATCTCCGGGTAACATCAAGACTCTCAACTGAGCCTCGGTCAACGAGTGGACGAAGTAGGTCCCCGGTGAAACAGGTGTCCCCAACTAGGGCTCTGTCTCAACCGAACCGGTTACCCAGTATGACCCCTATCCAGCCTCCGCCACCGAGGTTTTCTCCAAAACGGACCCCTCGGCAAGCCTCACAAGAACGGATGGACACTTCGTCTCCGGCAAAACTGCAGATAGCGGCAAAAGAGCCGGGCAGCACAGCATCGATGTCAACCTCGGTGCCGGACATAGCCGCTGAAGTAACGGTTGAGAGTCAGGTACAACCGGCTGTGCAGCCCCAATTAGGGCCCGCGGTTAGTAACCAGACCCACCGCCAGTACCATGATGACCCGGCCATGGACTCCATAAAGGACTTAACCATGACCGAAAGGGACGATTGCATCAATCGGGCCGCGAGCCCGGAGCGTAACTATTACAACGCCCTCAAGAGCCGCCGCGACAACCTGCCCGACAATGACTCCAATGAGACCATCCGTGAGTATCATAACCTCACTGAACGGATGAAAGAGATTGTGCAGCAGATGGGCGTTGACTATCGGAAAAAGCGAGCCACCGGCGAAATCCCGGCACCGCACCCCATCGAACCTTCCCCGATTAGCGGGCAAACAGCCTCGAAGGCCACGGTACCCCAAAAGGTGTCCGTGGTCCCGTCAAAGAGGATGGTAGTCCCTAAACGGCGGCCATCCGTGGAGATAGAGGACGAAGAGATGCCCGCGTTCAGTGGCTCAGTGATCCACTCAGCCAACTCCACTACCGTACGAAAGAAGCGCGAGGCTAAGAAGTCGACCTCAAAGAAGGAATCTCCGAACCGACTGCCTAAGAAACCTCGCGGCGGCGGAGACACCGATGTCTCGGACGTAGAAGGCCGCCGGAACAAGGCCCGAAGAAGGGTTCGACCCGAGCTATCATCCTCGGACAGCGAGCCAGAGTCAACATCAAGCCGACAGGAACCCGACAAGAATCGGGGGCCTAGGCCTGAGCTTAAACCTGGCCAAAGCGTCGAAAATTGGATCAACGAAATCCGGAACTGGGCCGAAGGGAAGCCTCCAAAAGAGGTACCCAAGGTCAAGAAGGAGAAAAAGGAGTCACAAGGAGACTCCTCCCTTCCACCATTTCTCCAGCGGATGGTTGACAACATCCAGCAGAGGGACCGGGATTTAGAACGCTCGGCATCCCCGGAGATTGAAATGGATGATACTCCGGTCAGGCGGAGGCTCAATGAATCAGACCAGCTGGAACCGGGCTCGGCCAAACATCTGGCCGAGGGTCCCCATGAAGAGATGTGGGACTACCATGCTGACACCGATGAGTCCGACCTGCCAGCTCCGGATAACACCCGCAACAGGCTGCCAGACAGACAACCTGGCGAGCCGGAACCGACCTTTTCCAAGGTGATCTTTAAGGAAGACGTCCGGCGGATCATCACAACAGCTGACGCAGAACGCAGAGACGTCTACCAGGCCCTAGTGGAGAAGCTCACCGAAGAATACCGGGTGGAGCGAGGCCATTTTCTTACCGCACAATTTATGCGGAAGATCGTCAGTTGGATCCAGGACGAATGCATGGCCTTTATACTCCACCGATCTTGGGACCGAATGGGCGAACTGGTACTCCCGAAACCACCGGCCAAGCTAAGCCAGAAGGAAACACCGGAACAACGGATTGTTAGAGCCATCGGCTATTACAGGAACCCAAGAGGTACTACTCGCCTCCAGATTGCTCGGTTCCTCAACAAAATGTACACCTACGGCGACAAACCGAAAGGCGAGGCCGAGATCGAGGACACCATGAGGGAAGTAAACCCTATCCTCGAGGCTATGGTATTACGAAGGGAGCTGCAGACTACCAACGCGCAGCGCAGAGTCCACCTTCGGTACACCGTACCAAACTTCATCCCTGAAAAGAATCGGAGGGAACAGAAGCTTCGGATGTCGTACCTCCACACGAAGAAGTATGACCCGGAAGGAGCTGAGGTCCAGGTCAGACCAGAGGAAGACCCTGCACCCCAAGCCAGAGTGTGGCTGGAGCTGGCCAGATCAACGGCAGCTTCCTCGGGTAGCAGATTCCCCCAGGAACGACCAAGAGCCCCGGGCGACTTGCAAAGGTCTGTTTCAGCCGACCAAGACCCCAGCAGCAAACCTATTAGGCATTCGGCCCGGGATAGGAGAGGCAAATTCGTCAAAGACACGCAGTCGGCCCCTCCGGGATCCCCCATGGACTTGTCGACTTCGCAGGCTGGAACCTCAACAAGGGGCCAGTCTGTGACTAAGACTAAGAAGCGCAAGAACAAGGGAAGGACATCGCGGAATGCTCAGTCCCTTGAGGAGGAAGAAGAACCCTCCTCCGAGGACGATGATGATAAGGACGCCAAGTCAGAACAAGACTCTGACAAATCCGATGACTCGGATGGCGACGACGACGATAATGAAGATGGTAAAGGGCAGCCGCCAACAGCGGCACCCGAACATCCAGAACCGGATGATGAGCCTGGCAACCAGGAACAGCCTCCGGCAGATGACCCGGATGATCCGATGGAAGAAGCCGGATCAGAGGTACCTTCTCATCAACAATTTGCGAGCCTCTTCGACCAAAGGACCCCGAGTCCTCCGGCCGACCAGCTACTCATGAAGTGGCACGAAGATACAGCGCAAGTCCTGCCTCGGGAGATCCCGTCGAAGCCTATCATCCGGCTTCCCCGGCCGAAACAGCCGGCAACCATGCGGGCATCTAAGCCGAAGCCTCGGATCTCCGACACCGACCCCGGATGGGTGCATGTTCACGCTGCACTCAAGTCGCTGTCATGGTCGGGCCCAACCTATGCAACCCCGGAATTGGCTTACCAGCTGCTGAAGCATTGGCGCGTCGATAAGGACGGAAGCTGGTTCGACCTTAGCCTAGACAGGGTTAAGACCTACTGTCGGATGGCATATGAGACCGGTGCCATCCTCCGGGTGTATACTAAAACGGAACGGGCGTACTACGTCTTTCCGAGGGAAGAACAAGACCCTGCACCGAAGACATACCTCGGATGGCGGGATGCAGTAATTGCCTGCTTGCGGACGGATCGACACCCGGAAGGATTAACTCGACGGGAGATTTTGAACCACCTAATAGGTCGGTTCGAGTTCATCCTGATGTCCGCTTACCCTCAACTGGAGGACGCACGGTACCGACCGGTCCGACGAAAGGAAACTAACTTATACTACCTGGCCGACGAGCTGGAATATGTCCTGGAGCAAGCCTGCCGACAGAAGGTCCTCGGATCGAGTGAAGCCTACAAGACCCACGGGCAGCGTTTCTCCGTCTTCTATCTATCTGAAGACTTCGGACAGCACCTGCCTAAGACGCGGGCAAGCTCGGCAAGCCCACCGAAGGCTCCCACATCGGCTGAAACGGAAGCCCAGAAGCGGTTAGCCCGGGCCAAGTCGACCAACCCGGCTGACCTGCCGAAGAAAAGGAGCTAAAACGGAAGTACACCACTGGAGGTTTCTTGCCCAATAGGCGAGACCCTATAACCTCCGTAACAGGGATATTTCTCTTGCCCAATAGGCGAGAAGAAAAAGGATCGGACAAGACCTGACCGTACCCGACCGTTTAAGCTCACATCTAACCATAGAACGTTTAACCCAATAGGTTTACGTAATGACCCAAAAGGTTTAAAAATGAAAATAACTTAACAAAATTAAGTTAAGTGTTTCTGACCATAGCCGCCCCAGCCCCGGACGGAACCTTATGACTCGGGTTGCCAAACGTGCCGAGCCAACAATAACTCACCCCGGACACGCCAACCCTGCGCGGACTGCCTGTTACGACATATGGACAGACAGGCCGGGGAGGACCGAGTCACACGAAGGGACCAGGCTAACGCCCTGTATCTCCAAGTCGTCACCGGGAACCTGAGCGCGTATACATACTTGATCCATAACAGCAGAGTCCTCGACCAGTTGGAAGGCCGGGAGTTGCTCCATATGTGGGACCTGCAACGCTACCGCAGACGTACCCACGAGCCTGGTTGGGACAACACCCCACCAGTCCCGGACAACGCCCGACTGGTCCATGCCCGCGAACAACGACGGGAGCAAGAGCGCGAAGACGACCGCCGAGAAGTAGAGGCAGCGGACCGGCGGATTGCCAGGGCTCAGCGTGAGCATGACAAACGGACACGCCCGAAGGAGGATAAGCTCCCACCTATGGGTGTGGCCGGCGACTCATTGGCCCGACTAACGGTGGAACCCAATAGGTTGCCGGACGAGCCCTCCGCCCCTCATAATGTCTTTGCAGAAGTGTTGAATCCGGATGGGACCGCGAATATACCCAGCATTGGGAGTGCATTCTTTACTGGTCCCGCACCCCTTACCGGGATGACGGTCGCACTTACCGGACCCGACGGCCATCAATACATGGCCCAAATCCTTCACCCCCACCAGATGGAGGCTCAGCCGGCCATTCAGCGGAGCCAAGTGGAACAGCAATTGGTAGCCCCACAAGAAGGTGGCTTACCTCAGTAAACGGCCAGCTTACCCTCGCAGCCCCCGACTCAGCCGGTAATCCGATCGGCAGAGCCATCGGTGACGGCAGCAGTGACCCCAACAGGGTCCACTCCGTCTAACCGCAGAACCCAGAGTGTGTCGGACCTGACGCCCGGCGACTTACGCCATAGGATCGGAAGGGATCTACGGCACAAGCTAGAGGCCCAAAATAGGCCCGCGACGGCGCAACCACCAGCTGATAAGACTTTGAAGGATCGGACTCGACCCTCCCCCGGCAAGCGATCCGGATCGGAGGATAACGGGCTCGTCGTGGACTCCAACAGTAAGTCCCGGCGTAACCTTACTCAACCTGTGGCCCGACATCAGGCGGCTCAACACCCAGCCTTGCGACCACCCCCACCTTTGGAGCAACTGGATGAGTTGCCGGTGCCACAACGACCACTACCTGACCCAGAACCGATAGTGCCGAGCCAGCATGACCCTCGGTACGACCATGCACGCCGACAGGGTATTGCGGTGGAGATCCCACATCCGACAGAAAGGACGAATTATATCATGGCAACCATGCAGTACCGGGAAGACCGACGAAATCAAGTCTGGCACCTGGTTAATGACCTTCGAATCTTCCTCGACCACTCCGGATACCAACAGATGTTCGAACATCGGCAATGGTCCGAGGACTTTGAGATGAATGATCGGTTGGCCTATGGCATCGGATTCCCGTATTATCGGACGAACGGTCTGCCCAGCGCAACCGACCCAGCAACATTGGGACTGCCACTCGACCATCTGGATTGGTCTCAACTGAGCCAGCTTCCGGTGTATGCCTCGGAACGAGAGGTCACGGATCACACGGAATGGGTGGCGCAGTTCGTACTCACCGAGGCACAAGCAGCCATGGTGATCACTGCAGCCAGAGCGGCCCAGGGTTTGCCCGAATACCTTGGCAACACCGAACCCGAAGCCCGGGGAGATGCTCCGATGGCTTTCCAGACGGCTTTGCAACTGATTTTCGCGGCTCGACTCGGCCACCATCTCAGCCATTACACCCTGTACTGCGCATACCGGAACAACAACATTCCGCCCCGACTTCGGACGGCGGTGGCCCAGTTGAGTACGCCGATGAGAGATACAGTGGTAGGATTATGGCTGCGCGACTTCCTGCTGACGGCAGAGCGATGGCATAAGGAATACCAGTACCATCCGGACGACGAAAAAGACGTTGATGAGGCTTCGACCCTCTCGGAGTGGTGCCGGACCCATCGCCACTTGCCACCCGGGTTCACATCACCACCGATGCCCGAAGGCAAGTCATCTTACAGGTACAACATGTGGCCTGGTTCATCATCCTCGGGCAGGAACCGCCGAAGACGCGAAGCTCGCCGAACTAAAGCCGAAAAGCCCGGACAGGAAGCCTCGGAATCGCAGTCAACCTGTACCCAGGAGGCTACATCCTCGAGCCACCCAGGACGATGGGAAAGGGATAAAGACGATGACTCGGAAGGCTCTCACTTTGGTGGTGGAGCCCCGGTCAACGTGGACTTAGAATAAAGAAAGACCGGTAGCCGGACCCCAATAGGGTTAGGCTAACCGTGAAACCGGTCAAATGGACATGACGACGTCTCCAACAGAGGCGTATACCCCTGATGGAACCCAACCGAGGAGCCGCAGATCGCTGGCCGACCATCTGGTAGTTTGAATTACGACGAGCTACCATCGCAGACCGCGTCCATTAATCACGATCAGCTACCTAAACCGGACCCTCAATAAGGGACACGGTGGTAGACTTGACCCTGTATCACGACTTGACCTTAACTACGACTGACCAACCCGTCTTTCGATCCGAGCAGATTGCTCGATACCTCACCGGACCCTAAAGGCTCCGGGGTATGAGGCCCAATAGGCCTCCACCTGCAGAAGGATCCAGACCTCGGCACCATATAGGAACTCCCGTTCCTATATCTTACATAGCTCCAATCCATTGCCGAACCATGGTCGGAACCCCCTTCGACCCGAGCAGATTGCTCGATATCTCACCGGACTCTAAAGGCCCCGGAGTACGAGGCCCAATAGGCCTCCACCTGTGGATGAACATTCTAAGTTCCGTCCCTCCGACGCGGGAACGGAAATACCTCGGATCGAAAGACAGAGTCCAACGGGTTGGACCTGACCGGACTCCACCCCATAATGGGCTCAACAACTACCTTGTGAACCCAATAGGTTCCGAGGCAAGTGCCCACCTAGGCCTGATGAACCCTTAGGCCCTGGCCAGAGTAGGTTTGGCCGACTGGGAACCTGTCCACTCTGGCCAGGACCACCAAAATATGGATCTCACCACACCTTCCGGAAATGGACGGTTTAAAGCGAAGGCGAATGCGGCACACGAACCTATCGATAACTTCCCCGTGAACCCAATAGGTTCCAGGGAAGGTGCCCAATAGGCCGCCAGAAAGTTAGCGGAGCCTAATCCCCTACAGACGACTAAGGCAGAAATTTAGACCTCGTCGTCAGTAGAGGACAACCGAACCGGCAACCCTCGGACTACCGTAGTTCTGGAAGAGAAGCCTCCTAAACCTTGCTAGTCTGGACCTTCGCACGAAAGGCGGTTTCTCCGCGCAGATCAGCATGACCTGCTGTTCTGCACGGATAATCCACTCCGGCAGAAGACTCTGGAATCCAACCTCAGATGGATCCCTCGGATAGACCCGATAAGTACGAGTTCAACCTGGACCGTACCGGACGTCTCCCCTGGTTTCCCCTGGATGAACCGGACGGAATGCTCCGGTCTCTGGCGACAATGACAGGAGGCGAACCGAGCCAAGCAGCGAGGGGATGCAACCGAACTAAAGGGTTAGCCGACCCCCAACGGTTAGCTGGCTCCAGCTGGATCAGCGACTCCGCCGACCCGCTATCCCCGAAGCTAAAAAGGGAACATCATAGGCCGTGGTAGAAGCCCGACCCACCATTGACTCAGGGAGTAGACCCCAATAGGGATACCCCCGATGTCCAACCCTCCGACCCTCGGACTGGCAGGGTCGAACTTATTGAAAACCTCGGTTCACCGGGATAAATCGCACGAATAGCGGCTGGCTAGCGGTGAACTGTGACTACACAATTCATCTCTCGTCAGCCACTCCGGCAGAAGGATCCTGGAGGCTGATCCCCGGATAAAAAGGAACGTCATATCGGGAAGAATCGTACGAATAGCGACTTGGGCAAGCACAACTGCGTACGTACGCAACTGTCCTTGCTCAAGTCCCTCCGACAGAGGAACCCCGGATGATCCGTTCCGTAACTTGGACTATAGAGCCCAATAGGCTCTTACTCTCAGATCTTAATAGCCCGGACCTCGTGGATATAGGCAGCGAAAACGTCCTATATCAGCAAGGCCCTGGTGACAGCCTCAATATCGGACCCTTCGCACGAAAGGAGGTTGTCCAGGGGTTCCCAGCATGACCTGCTGAGCACTCCTGCTCAAACCCAGCCGGCAGAAGGACCCGGTGGACATACGGTTCCATAACTCCAACCCTCGGAGCCCAATAGGCTCTTATCCCTCAACCGAATGCGGACCGTCTGGATCGGGAAGCGATATCTCCTGACCAAGCAATCTGCACGACTCAGCCGAGTACGGATCACGGCGACCGGGGAAGAAATACACCCTCGGTCGGTGGATCCGTATACCCTATTTCCGGAACTCAATCCAAGAGGATTCCGCAAACATGGCGCTGAAATAGCGAATTTCAGCACCATGTTCGCCACCGACCCATGGACACCCCGGGAATCGGAGTAATAGCTGGTTGACTGACCGTCACTCGAAGTCAGCACGAGAGCCCAATAGGCCTCGGCAGCATAACTCCGGCGGAATCCATCGCACGAAAAGCGACGGGACGGTGCTGCGCGGCGCGATCCGCTTCGCTCCACCGGCCTGTCCCTCCGGCAGAAGGACCCTCGGAGGAAGCAAGCCATCGCAGATCGCGTATAACCACGATCTTTACCTCACCAAGGATGCCTTTCGAGGCCCAATAGGCCTCCATCCCACACCGGACACGGATGAAGTGGGACATTAGGGCACACTCACACCTTTACCTCAGCTCATGAAGCTGGTGGAAGGTGGGAGTGACCGGCATGACCATTTCACCGCGAATTGGACTGTGGTCACCGGAAGGATGTACCAGGACGTTAGGGCACTCGTTAGTCCCCTGAATAGCTATGACAGCCCGGCAGAGGATTGACGAGTCCGGCACGACTGCACGCCCAGAAGGAGGCTACGGACGCCCATAACTACGCCAACAGGCTTAATAGGCCTTTAGCCCCAGCATCATTCCGGCATCCCGGGTGTTTCCGCCTAAGTGGAAGCACGGGATCAGCCGAGGAACGGACCAGCATGGATTCCGTCTTTAAAACCCAGAGTGTCTACCTCGTGGCTCAGACCCAATTAGGTCTTATACAGCCGCTGAGGAGCCTCTTTTTGCATGATTTTTGCTAGTCGCCCGGTGGACATCTCCAGCAACAAGCGGACTCCCACCAGAGCATGTTGGGCCAGTCTCATCACCGAGGCTCGGACCCTGTCCAGAGGCATCAACCCTCTCCATGTTACCCAATAGGTGACGGGAGACGTTAAAAAGGGTTTTGCCCGGGCAGAATGCCTTAGGACCAGCCTTACCAGATGCTGACTACCTCACCACCGAAGCTACCCCGGACACAGAGGCTGCCCCGGGTAGGAACTTCATCTTACCGGTGCGACCCTCGGTAGAGTTGCCCAATAGGCGACCTACACCGTCAATAAGGGTTTTGCCGGGAGGAAATGACTATCGGACTATCAGACCGTCAACTATTAATCGACCGAGGCCAATCTACCCTTGGACCCTCGGACCTTAACCTTCCAAGTCCGGAACCCACTATCTCTGAGTCACCCAATAGGTGACAGGAGATATATTCGGGATTTTCGACCGGACAGAACACCCAGCACATCGCGTAATTACGCTCTGCCATCACAGCCGAGGGTACATCGGGACTTTACCTCGAGTACCGAGGCTGCACCCATCGACCTTCCGAACCCCGGCGATCATCCTCTCCGAGTTACCCAATAGGTGACAGGAGACGAACATAGGATTTTCAGCCGGACGGAACATCCTTGTACCCATTTGCCAGTGCAGCCGAGGGTACAACTCGGACTCTAACTTGAGTACCGAGGCTGCCAATTGGACTTAGACTCAGCAACCGAGGCTGAGCTTGGACTTTGATTTTGCAACCGGAGCTGACCCTCGGGTACCGAGGCTACCATCGGACTCCAACATTTTGAGGCTAACCGGATACAGGGTCGGACTCCCGCACAGAGACCATACCTTTCGACCATTCAACCCCAGGGAGACCAGGCATTAACCGGTCCTTGTTGTCCAATAGGCGACAGGACACACCTTTACGGTTTGCCTGGCTCGAACCTCGGATCACCGGATTTCCCCGGAGGATCCACCGATCAATAGACCCAATAGGTCTTATTCTGCACTCAGAGGGGGTACCTTACGGTATTCGCGAATGCGACAGTGCCTCTCCATCAACCTCACCTGATGAACCTCGGCTGGACGTAAGTACGACTCGTCTTACCCGGCTAAGAAGGTTCCAATCAAACTTCTACCGGAGGATCCCGGTCGGAAAGTGTGTTTCACGCCCGTTTCGCACCCGACAATGGAGATCCATACTCTTACCCGAAGTCAATAGGGTCGAACCCTCGACCCTCGGTGAATTGAACCGGTACCATTGGGTATCCCGAGAACCGATGCCTCGGACCTAGATGACCGGACTTCCAGTGGACTGGAGCCCCCGTGAAGCGGACGAGCTCTAGTCGGAATAAGCACCCGGCCCAAAGCCCCGGACCAAAGACTTTGAGTTTACTTTTACTAATCTCGAAATGATGTTCTCATTTTATTGATCTTTTTTTAACCTGCTCACCAGGAATTGTGATGTTATTTTACTAGAGAGAGACAGACAGATGGAATAATACTTTATTTTTTTTTTACTTTTCTCGCCGTTACGGACTCGACCAACAGATGCCTACACCGGTCCAACAATACCACCGACCGACCTTCGGATTTCGGCCGTGAGTTGTATCGCCACCACGGGTCCGGAGGAGAACGCGGCGCGAGATACCCCATCATCGGATACTTCCGAGGCGCAGCCACCGACCCCAATAGGGTCGTGTGCGGAGCGGGCACTGGAGCGGTATGAGGCCGGTCCTTCGCAGGGGCTCGGACTCCCGCCCAGAGGCATGTTGGGCCAGTCGCTATGGCAGCCTACGAGCAGGCAGCCAGCGACAGTCCCGCTTCCGGTGTGCTGACTCACACCGAGTCGCACTCGCTGTCGAGCGCTAGATCGGCCTCGACTCAGGCAGCTTTCCGCCCAGCCTTACGTCTCGGCCAATCATCGGCCTCGATGTAGGCGGAGCCACGCCCCACTTCTCCATCTCGGCCTATCAGCGTTCGTTCGCTCGTGTTGGATCTGCCCAGTATGCCGCATAGGCTTTTCCCATGCTTTGGCTCGATATGCCGTTCACTTTGTTCACTAGCATTATCATTCACTGTACTTTCACGATACTGCTCGCACCTCGAGCCTTTGTGTTTTGGTTCCTCACTTTATTGCTATCCACAATAAAGCCTTCTCTCACTATCGTGAGCCTTTGTTCGCCTGCTGTCACACTACTGCTGGTTGAGCGCTTTGAGGTTGGTTTTATCCATTAGTCAATACTGTCTATCTGGGGCGAATACGAAAGTTGCTAAAATTATAAAATACTGCGCAGAAGCTACCAACCGATCATTCGAACCGTCGCGGGAAGCGTTCGGCATCTGACCATGAGTACCATATAATGCAAACACGCAGTTGGAGGTCTTGTGGCAATCACACCCTTGATCACCCACCCAAACCTTGATAGCAAAATGTTTATTCCACACATGGAACTATCATATTATTGATTTTACGGTCACACCCATGCTTGTTAAAATGCGCCATCTGGCGCTGCACATATATCGTTGCCCTTTTGTGCTCGGGCACGCTTTCCTGGTCAATGGGTGCACTCTTTCGAATTTTCAACCGTTCATATCAGGTCATACACGTCTACGCTGGTTAACGTTGTTGCCGGGCGACCGCTCTTGCCGGCCGTTCTACTCCACTCATCTACGCCATTTAAGCATCTAACAAAACCCTTCGAGAGTCCGCGAGTTTTTTCCATTACGGTGATCGTATCGGCGGGATTGACACAGCTTAGCGGGAATGTTAAGATGGAATGCTCTTACATTGCATGTATCTGTATTGCGGTGCAGATTTTCTGCATCTTCGTTATTTTCTGCACCCGTTGTTTGTAAGTCACTGAAAAGAACGTTGCGACGCAAGAATTCAAAGGTCAGTTTAGATGGTTTGCGATGTAGTATGTATTTGTCGTACGACGCACTGCATGTGTGACACCATGTACCCATTCAGCAATTACATGGTTAAGAACTTAAGATCTGTTACAGCTTCCGTCCGACGCTTATACTCGTAGTTAAAATCCTGATTAGCACGTATTACAATAACACTGGAAGTTCACTGTACTTGTACGCTTAAAATACCTCGACAACCGTTGTATTCCTCCCATAAAAGTAATTTATTTAACCACACAGTACCTTTTTCCAAACCGGTGTCATAATGACGCAGTTACCGAGGACATGCCTGTGGCTCATCGAGTAAAAGTTATTAATTGGTAAAAGATGTGAAACGCGTCGGCCATGGAACACTTAATGCCACTTTGCCAAAAAAATTTGAACGTCATTATCTGTAAGTCCTATGAACTTTTGATTGGAGTTTATCTTGATACGGAAAATATGCCAGCATGCGCCTTGCAATAAACCAAACGTATATTTTCCGCACAACCTGTGCGTTCGGGTCTTCCATTTGATTTGACTATAACTTATGGTTCTAGAGCTATAACAGTATGCGAGTGTCCCAGACCATTTATATAATGGTGATAGCGCCGCGAAAACACGTCACATGCATCGCTGCAATTTTAGTAGAAGTACCGATTAACACTGTGTTGTAACCGTAATTATATGCACTTTCTTTTTCGCATAACAGTAAGGAAAATGGTATATGTGTAGGATTGGTGCGGATGGTTTTCCCTTGTCACGATGGGTTATTCCATTTCCGGCCGAGTTGTACTGCTCATGTTTTTTCGGGTAAAGGAAACAAAAATGTACCCTTTGCCAAATCATACAATTACATTAGCAGCATGGATGTTTTTCTGCAGATCCTGCAATCGAATGCGCAGATCTGGGGGAGCAATTATCGCATCGAAGTGCAGTTTGCGCGTTTTGACAATCCGTACGGCATAATCAGCAATGGAAAGCGCTGCGATGTTGCTACACGTTGCGACCCAGTGCTGTACTCGTATATCGATATGTGAGTCAAATTCTGCAGCAAAAAAGTTTGCATAGTGCTAATTATAATACAATCATGTCGGGAAGTACATTATTTGCACTGAATTTTAATATTTCGTGCACATCGCAATTATTTTCATCAGTTTTTTAAAATGTTTGAACTTTCTGTTAATTTTAATCCGCTTACATAGCTGACATAGCACTGATAATACTTCGTTGCAAACGCATTTTCCCGTTGCATTGATTTTTGCCTTTTGTTTGCTGTGGTAGTGCATATGAAATAAAGCATGCAGATATCTTTTTGTCGTTTTTGAAATTTTTTATAGATTGCACTAATTTTATTGGCGTTTAAATTGGTGCTAAAATATGTGTGCCACGTTACATAAAGACCCCCCAACGTTCGTGTACAATTGGCGATTATACTGACACTTTCGATTATTTTCAGCGATAATCCAAGCGGAAATTTTCCAGGAAGTGCGAGATCTCTGGGCGACTTTCAGTTATTTCTGGATAGGCGCGACGCTAATACGGTCAATATGAATGCACGCATCATAAAGAATGTCTGCAATCGACTGCGACTTCCTGAAGTTAGTAAAAATTATACACGACATCCATAATTATGATCATGATCGGTTACGGTAATTGGTATAACCTTATCAAACTGCATTACCTGATTATAAAGGTGTGGTACACTATAAAGTACCGTTGTATATTGTAATAGTTCTTTTAGCAAACAAAAACGGCATCAAAAGTTAGTTGTTTAAGGAGTTCTATCAACCATAATTACTGTCTTTATTATTGTAAACTTTTAGCTGCATATTGACAAATTATTTCGGGAAGAACGGCCATGTTCGTTTGCGATTCCCTTCTTGTTTGTATAATATAAAAGGAAATGTGTAAATCTCCAGCTGTGTGCATTCACCTTGTTCACTTTTTTCAGACGGTTAACGCCCGTGTGGAAGGATTTGATTATGATTATTTCACGCGTTGGGATGTCATTGAGAATTTTGAGTGCATATTTCCCTTCATACCATCGCCGCGCGAAGACATGATTTGGTCCGATCTGTCGGAATGCCGTTCCATTTACCAGCCCAAGCTGATTAAGTAATAATTTCACAACTTACAAGTTAGATGTAATTGGCACGTAAATCCGTTATTAGTAATAATTTATTGTACATTTAAACCTGCTTAGTACAAAAGCATTTTATATACCAAAAATTTAATCGATTGACCGGCGCGCATCATATGTACGAGTATGCAATCTGCAGTATAACTTGGTTAAATTGATGCATTTACCATTTATTTCACATACAAGAACCTCACATTATGCGAAGCCGCGAAAGCAAAAGTATTTACACATACATATTTACCAGAAAAATAAAATCGTAACAAATTATTTACAAAACAGTTGGCATTGTTGTACTTACGTTGAATAAACCTTAACTAGGAAATTATTTCACCAGATTGTACTACCGCTGGCGAATCTTCCCTATCCGCTACGGTGAATGTCAAAGCCAGCAGGAACTCCTTCCCGTGGCGCGTTCACCCTCCTCCCCACCGGTGCTGGTCCTCTCTCCCTTTATCCGCGGCCTGTTTCCGCAGACGACCCTTTCCCCCGGCGTGACCTTTCCCACGGCGCGCACCCCCGCCACCCCGCGCCCCAGCACGGCAGTACCCCTGGTTAACAGCACGGAGGAGCCGTTCTACGACTACCACGATGCCTATGAAATTATTCCAGCCGGCGAGGAGCGCTTAGTGGTGGATAGTATTGCGTGAAGCGCGGCATTGCAGGGTGAATGTGTTCAGCGCGGTGTTGCTGCAAAGCACTGATGTACATCAGTCATAGAAAACGGCCGGTGGTAATCACAGGTTGATCTAATAGATCTGATAACGTAGTGGAGTTAAATGTACGGGTTTTGGGCTTATGCAGTAGAGTAACAAGTTTACTTAATTGACGATTGCTGGATTGGCGCGTTTAGCGGTGTTTTCTTTTTTCTACTGTGCTTTTTAGGTTTTGTTAATACTGGCGTGATATTCACTGTGCACGGTGCAGAAGTTCCTATATGCATGTTTTATAATACAGATTGTATTAAAGTATTTAGAAGTAATTGACTATTCCTGTTTTGTGTACATTAATTTGTAGGAAGATATTGTGAGCTTGCAGTTGCTGTAGTTAAATCATTGCCATAATTGTGCTGCATTATGCAAATTTTGCATCAATGTGACTGACCGGAAGTGCCAGCTTTCGCTTCGTGCCTGGAAAATTACGATAATAACTGTCGGTAATTTATGACACACATATATTTCCTGTAACCGTATTTCCGTTTCTTTGAGCGACGATATTTATTATAGGTTCACGAACAGTAAATAAAGCAAATCTCTTTGTACGCACTACGCAGTCTGAGATCACCCAAATTAATGGGAATTAAATGCCGGTGCCGGGAAAAATCGATGTGTACGTGGTATGCTGCATGAGCGCATCCCGCAGTTGCGTTTGGATTTACTAATCATCTGCGCAATTTTTATGATGGCATAATCCACTTTTATACAGAACCGAGTTTTATTTCTGTTAATTGCTCATGTACAAATGAGTAATATAATATGGCGAGATTTCCATCGCGATTGCGTACCGCCGCGCGCTTGTTGACAACATGCTTATCCGATCCCATGCGCTGTTTCCCGTGAATATCAGCATGATTCACACCGCAGTACGACGTACTGGATACGAAATTAACGGCAACGTGTGTTTTGAAAGTAAAAAGGGTACTATAACTTCTGCAGCACGTATATAAGGTTCCTGGATTGAACCTCAGTTTTTTTAACAAATTTTTGATGAAGTAAAAATCCTTTATACAAGCTTTTCGCTTCCAGCTTTACTAACATTTCAATTTTCATTTAAGCGTCCAAGAAATTTTCTGAATAGATTGCTTTTTGATCGATTGCAGTTCCTGTTACAGTTCGGCACGTTTCTGTAGGTAGCGTGACATAGAGCAAAAATGGCTTCCTTCATATATTGCATTTTGTTTCCGGCTTTGGTAACGCTGCTGGTAAGTAAAAAATGTATGTTTTGCGCACATTCTGAGGGAAAGTATCAAAATAAAAATTAATTGCCGCATTGGCTTACGGTAGTAACTGGTAGTCTGTATATTAACTGGACCAACTTTGTTATTACCAATATTTCATCATATTCGTATGTGCACTGTTTTATGTATCAACTACCTTTATCAGTCGTATTATTAGCTGTAAATTGGGTGCTCCTTAGGTGCTGGCATGGGCTGACCAGGACAGGGAACAGGGCCACACATTCTACGGCATCGAAACGGAAATCATCGACCTCTTTAATAATCAAGGCCAGATTAGCAATGGGAAGTTTTGCGATGTTATGACGAAATGCGATCCGGTGATTTATGGATTTATCGATATGTACGTTAAATTTTCCATGCAGATAACAAACTTTAAAATTACGATTATATAAACCCTCGAGTGCAAAAGTGCGCAGTATTTAAGCATAAAATGTAATGCAAAATGCAGTTGCGCTATACAGAGTACATAAACGACAGAAGATAATTGAGAACCGTTACCGGATATATGTCTATTGCTCATGATGCATATATAGAAAATTATTTTTAGTGAAAAGCCTATTTCCCCATGGCCCGGTGCGATCCGCCGTCTGGAAGACCACGAGTACATTGGAGGTCACACCAACACTGACAATGTCAGACTGAATAAAATCATTGGCAAAGTCATCTGCGGTGGCGCCTTTAATGTACGTTTTCTATGCATAACTGTTCGAATCGTCTGAAAGATTTTAACAATACGTTGCATAGTTACCACAAAATCTTTATATCAGCTTTGAATTGAATTTTCTAACGACACTTTCACCGCTATGCCCATGCTCTTTCTTCCCGTAATGTCAACGTCGTGAACTATATTTATATCCTCGTTGACTTGCAGACAGTTAACCTGCGCGTAGAAGTCTACGACCACGACATCTTCACCCAGAGCGATCTAATCGAGCAGTTCAACTGCTTCTTTGTCCCGCACATTGTGGCCGACAGTCCATTGTTGTCGACCTGGAGTGAGACCCGCGTCTGCAAAGGCATCCATAATCCCAATAATACCCGGTATGTACACGTACAATCCCTGCTATTTCGGCATTTCTAATGATTTACCGGCAAATTCCCCTGAACGCTTTTCTTCCAGATTAACATATCGCTGGCGTCTGCATGCACTGCCGGCGTCCGCCTGCGGACTGCGGTATAACGAAGCGCTGACATTAGCCAGCCAGCAGAAACCCAAACGAGCTGTTGTATAAGAAGGACATGGGATGTGTTAAAAGATTAAGTACTTATTTGTTTTCTGATGCATTCACTGGCGGAAAGGGAATTAGCGTGTCGCTTGTAACGCACTTTTCTAATATTAATCTCAGACGAAGAATTGGGTTTTTACGTTTAATTATTCGCGTACTGAAAGCGCAGTACGTTAGTCCAATATTATACTGTACCGGCTTTGCTATGTATAATACATGATGTTCATCCAGATTCCAGAGCAAGTAAATTAAAGGGCCGACCAGTTCTTATGTACAGTTAAATTTATACTTTATACATAAAATATATTAAAACTTTATCGAAACGTAATAAATTCAGCTAAGATTACATAATACATAGCAGTCTGTACCCTTTTAAACATTAAGTGGTATAATTCGATGGAATCAATAACTACGAGTTCATGATATTGCACTTGTGGTTCATTAATGACTGCATTTAAGCTGAAAAAGATTAAATTTTCCGTTGCAGGCTTTCACGTACACAGAGCTATGCAGATCTAATGCGTGCAATGGGTGCGTTTGCATATAAAATAATGTTTACCATGACAAGCTACTTTAATTTTTAATCTTATGAAATACATTCCAGTAATGTAACCACAATTTCATATAATCATATTATTTGATTACCCAGGAGTGCGCAGAATCGTATCGCATAAGATTGTTTAAATCTGCTGCTCGTTAATTGAATTAAATTCTTGAGAAAAAATATAATAAGGAAAATTGTGTCATAATAACTATTATTTGATTACCCAGAAGTGCGCAGAACCATGTCGCATAAGAATTGTCTGCAGATCGATAATCGAATTAAATTCTTGAGAAAAAAATCGGTAAATATATTAAGGGAAATTGTGATACGTAACCTTTACAAATTAAGTGCCTTCACTTCCTGTGCGCGTCTATTGCTAAAGGGCAACTGTGTTGACCGGAAAGGAAACATAAGATGTAAGACATCTTAATAAATGTCGACCGACTGACGCAACATTCAACTGTAAGATGATATGTGCTACGGCTGGATGTTGAACGTTGTCCTATAAGCCCAACTTTGCCGGCAGCAACAAGCACGCAGCTTCCGGAAATTATTCTAATCACCTTGGGTTAGCGTTATGACACACGTCAGTTTGGACATAAAGCAATGATAATGCCGATAAAATTTTATACCCTTTTAATTTAAATAAAGGTTATTGAATCGCATAATATTGTTCAGTTTCCGCTGGTACGCAAATGACCCAGCTTATGTTATACAGATAAGATACTTTATTGATGTATATGCTTTGCAATAATTTTCATAAGACACTTCGTCGTACAGACGAACTATAATCGGTTTCATGGTTTCTTAAGGTTTCTTCTTAACATTTCTATACATAAGGCGTGGATGCTGTTAAAATAGAGAACAGCCCATTATTACTGCTATAATTTTTTTTTGTTTTTCGAACACAGACCGCCATCACAATGGAAGGTCAATTTATTAAGATACACAGCATTTGTTGTAGCATTATAATACATTTTAAGATTTTAACGATCCCAATACAGAGGCAATTTTGGGATTATCCAAATTAAGCAGCACAGGCGGCTAAGCAAATCATGCTAACGATTACATATTCTGGCGTTTATTATACAGGAGCTTGCTTTCCAAAAGGCGGATCAGCTGGGTTTTGCAAGCAGTATATTCCACACAGAAAATTCTCAATGGACCGCTGTTCATCGTTATAATGTTGCTCCCAAAGTCTCGTTCGGGTTTTGCAGCATCAGCCAGCCGTTCACCTAAAGGAAAACAAATATTTGTTCACTAAGGTTATCAGTGCAAGTCAGCTATTTTGCATCGCGAAAACTCTACTTTATTTAATTAGTTGCTGCATCAAATAGCTGTAATGTTAGTTACAAAATTAGTTACGGATTTTCGTAATTTCATGTCGGTTGCGGTAAAAAAACAATACTTCCATTAAACACAATTTCTTGTGCATATTGCTACTAAAATATTAAGTAACTGAATGATTACGGTACACTGGGTGCGCCTAATACTATCTAAGCCGAAAGGTTTTTAATTTTTAATCTCATAAAACGCATCTTGCAGTAAAGACACAATAACGTAATAAGATATTAGGTGCGTCCGATACCCGTTTCAACTGACAAGCTGCATTAATTTTTAATCGTATGAGATACGTCCCAGTAAGGAGGAATAATAATGAAGACAAAAGCTTTTGAATCTCAAGTATTTCATACAGCCTGTTCTGTAATACTATAAAATACTGTAGACAGCGTGCAGAGACATTCGGCGGCTACATAACAGACGCACTCTGCATGCTGGACTTTTTGTATTTTGACAACCGGCACAGAAGACAATTAGACCTCCATGCGCAGCGGCAATGAGGAGGCTTCGAAAACTACGATAATAACTAACCGGAAGTTTGCTTTACACCTACTGACACAAGACTTGGCAACCCTAGTGAATGTCACGCTAAATCAGAGTTAAATTTGAAAATAAGATAAAAGAACAGCTAAAGCAGATAATTATGATGACATTCACTGGCTGTAATTTTATTGTAGCCTCAACCAGATTTTCCATTTCCCAGGCGCATTAAGGCAAATGGAATTTTCTTTTTAAGGAAGAGGCTAGTTTAAAGCTTACTTATAATTTGTATGTTCCGTAGAGCTTAAGCGTTATAAAACTTTAATATGAAGCAGTAATATGATCTTTAATAATAATAATTATTCCACCGCTTTCATGTTCTCAATGCTCCGCATTTTGTTCCACTCCGTCATTTTAGCATATCATCAATGAAGAAGATATGTTGTTTCCAGTTATACGAATGCATGCATATTATTACATATATGTGCTCATAAGGTCATGAAATTTATATAAGAAAGATACTGGATAATATAGTATTTTACAGCTGCCGTTTATAAATAGTATCTTAGCTTACCGGCCTGTCCGGCGGCTCCAGCCTTGCCCAGGGCAAAGGGGAAATTGAATCCATGGACGGCCACAACCAACACCACCAGCATAACCCCACACTGTACGATCATCGAACCGGCCATCTCACGCGCACCAACTTCCTCTCGATCGTATAATATAATTCCACCGCGATCACCTGCGAATGATTACCGTGGCCACTGACACCGTGCTGCCGGCTTTTATACTATCCAGTCGCTCTCCCGTACTCCACACGCTACACCGGCGCGTACGCTCCTCAGGATGTCACACCTTATCCCGCTAATTCACCTGTACAAGCACAGCAGGCGACTGTACCGTTAACGCGCGTCTTTTGTATACACGGCCCAGGACTTGATTGTACCGGGTAATGGACGTCTTTTGTCCCGTGTAGAGCGTTTCGGATTGTTCCCTGAGTAAGAGACGCTAATGCACGACGGATATGGTCTTGTGGACCATCCGGGTAGCGTTGTTGTTGACGCGATACGTCACTGTCGTTTCATATATGCGTCTCGGGGTGACCGTGTGCCAGTGATCAACAAGAACGACGGTTGGCTAATGGGAGAAGAAGTTGCAGGACAATATAACAAAGCGCTGTTTACCGATTTCTTAACGTTGTGCAAAATATAGCGTGAGCAGAACGGCGAGTATGACCGGAAGCTGCATTTTGTTGTAGTACTGCCCCGGCTAATCGGATTATCGGGCGCACAGCAATTGCGCATTGGGAAGGATCCCAGTGAGATGTAAATAGGGAAAAAAATAAATTGAGATGATATTGGAATGTACTTAATGCAATTGGATGCGTTAAGCGGATAAACAATTACTTTCTCTGATTTCCGTCCGCGTGTTGCAAGACCGCGGGTGTGTCGGTGTTTCTCGTCGTAGTAATATGCAGGTATGGTGTTTGTGAATAGTTTTCGCAAATCACATGCATTATATGTAAAATGCAACATTTATTCGAGAACGTGATCCCGAAATCACAGAGCTTGCGTTTAAATAGGCAACAAGAAAGGAAATTTTACATAAAATACATGGACTTACAAGTTTATAACGGCCGCAAATTACGGTTACGCCGCCGCGATTATAGCGATTACTTTATACTGTGCATCCGCGTTAACGTGTGCTGCACCGAGTGCGCCAAAAACAGCCATTTAAAAATACCTACCTAAGGAGGTAAGCTTTTGAGCATTCAATACTAAAATGTCGTGAGAAGAGCGATCTATTTTCTGTATGATAAGTAATTTTTCTATGCATTTATTCATATGAATTTCCAATATATATAGTTCGGAATATTTTTTATAAGGCGTCAAAACGTATACCTGGATTCGCATCTAATGTAAAAGTGTAATATAATATCCAAAACGCAAACGCAAAAGTGTAAACGCAAAAGTGTAATATAATATCCCAGAATCAACTGGCCCCACAAATTTGTGGTAAAAAGACAGGTTCTAATTTTCAAATAGCGGACTGGCGTCCATGTGCATGTCTTTGAAGGTATATAGTGCAATTATTAATACGGTAGTAATATGGTGAATATATAATATTCATGCCTCCCAGTTACAACATGCTATGTTATCCTGTAGTCGAATAATTCGTTTGATTTGTGACAGATATTCTGTTATGCCACTTATCACTATCTAATTACATATTTACGAAATATTAAGACAATCACGAACAACAACAAAGCGGTTCGCACAGCTTGAGCGGCTATGGGTCAGACCAACGCAAAAGCTTCGATCAAGCGTCAACGGTTATGAATCCACGTATGCAGAACCATACGGTATCTTCGGCAAGTGAAACTCGTCGCTTGCGGCTGTGTTTGTACGGTACCGGTGTTCGCACCAAGTCTACCGCGTGCGATGTCCGGCACAGCCACGTCCAATAATTTCGCATTTTCCGCATATCACTTTCGTTCCTCGTGGTATGAGCGTGAGTTCGGCAAGTACAGCTGAACAACAACAAGGTATGATCGACAAACTATAGTAGAGCATTGTCCGCACGGCGGTGCTACCGAAAATTGTAACGGAATAAACTGTGATGCCGGCATCATGCCGTATACTGCAAGACATCTCTTGCGTTTCAGTGTGATTCTGGGAGCGATTTTTTTGCTAGCGCCTTTAATATTAATCGGCACGTCCACGGTTACCAAATTTTATCATCCTGAGACGAGTGTAGCAAAGTTTAATTATGGATTCGGCGATCCCGTTTCCGCATTATTTGTGGGCGACAATAAAGCAACCGCCAAAAATATCCTTGCGGATTTAGCCCGCCAAAATAATTCTTTGGATGTTTTAACGCCGTCAACGACTACGGAAGCACCCGAGCATCTGCTAGAAAACTCCGCCATTCCAGCGTATGTTGTAAGGAAAAAAATCCCGGGTCTACAAAAGCTTCCCGCCGATTTTGCTGCCTATTCCTTGAAACCGGCAAAAGTCGCGCCACAGTACAGTATTTCTCCTCAGCCATGTTCTTCCTATCCAGACCCGATATTTCTTCTGATTATCGCCGTGACCCGCCCCGATGGGTTTGCCCTACGGCGAGCGGTCCGGACAACATGGGGATCCCTGGCGGAACCCCGCTGCGGGGTGCGACTGCTCTTCATCGCCGCCCGCACCCGTGACCTAAAAACGCAGGTGGAGCTACAACGGGAAGCTGGCGAATATGGTGACATCATCCAGTCTAACGTGTTCGACGATAACTACCGGGCCCAGGCCCTAAAAGCCATTCATCTCTTCCAGTGGGCGGGAACCTTCTGTCCCAATGCCACATTTACCGCCAAAATCGACGACGATAATTGGTTGAACATCGAGAAGTATGTGGGGTTTTTACGGATCAACGCCGAACGGGTCGGAGCGTTTGGGGGAATGTTCTGGGCGGGTGGGGACGCCATCCGGGATGCGGAAAATAAGTACCATATCCCGCGGGAGGATTATGCACATAATCGATACCCGGAATATTTGACGGGGATGTTGTATGCGTATCCGACGAAAGTCCTGCCGAAACTGGTGTATTTTGCCCGGAAGTTGAATGCCGGGTTGAACGAGGATATGTTTATGAACGGACTGGTGGCGACGGCGGCGAATTTAACGCGGATCGCCGTGCCGGATTATGGGTGGGGACGCGAGCCGAAAGCAGAGTGCCAGAAGCGGGACGCGATGTGTGTGCATTATACGAAGGAGAAGGACATGTACGAGACGTGGAATAATACGTGTTATACGTATAAGAAACTATGCAGTTAGATATACGATATCTTCCTGATCTTTTCCTGTTCAATGTCAGTATATTATACTGCTCTTTAAAAGCGTATGCTTTAGTGTTCTTTAATTTTATTTCGTTGATTGCCGGTTGTGGCTATAATTTGTTTGTTCGAAACACCCAAATATTTTATCTGTGATTGATGAACGTTTCATATATTTCATGCTGCAGCACAATGACGAGAGTAGTATTCTATCGTTATTGTTGAGCATACGCTCATTAAAGTCGTGATTGCTGCGCATAAGTTTGGCATCCACGGACCGCGGTTAACGAACTTCGATTATGCATAGACTTTTGAACAGACAAGAGTTCGACAATTTGTTTTGAAAAAGACCACGCTGACATTAATGCACGGATACGAAACGGAACTACCTACACCGTCATGGCCATATATTTATTCATGCAGCACATTTGCAATGGAAATTTATTACGAAAGCAGTGTGGTAAATTATTCTTCTGTTTGAAATAAAGTTTTATTGGGCGGTAGCTGCTGCATCTAATTGGTAATAACCAAGTCAAATAGTTTTTATTAGTCCAAATTTGTTCCGGAAGTATATATACAGTTATTGCTATACAGTCAAATTATGTATTAGACGGAAAATTCATTTACTAATGTTCTACCAAAGAGAAATTGCTAATAATCACCCGAGTTATCAGCCGTGCTTAACAAAAAAGAGATCATACAGACTCATACTCCCTCTTTTCGTGCCAGTTCCAGACGACGATCCTTCTGTTCCCACATAAAGCAGAAGTATGCAAAGATCAGCCCAGTCAGCTAAGCAATAACAAACAGAATTAACGTCAGCGTTGTTTTTTTGCATAGCGCTATGCACAATGTGAATCCAGTGGCACACTTTCGTTCAGTGTCATATCGGACAACAAACGAGCTCATTACGACTTAAAATACGCAAGTGTAATTGCAGGTATCGTGTAATAGACATACAGACACACAGAGTACCTTGGCGGGTAGTGAGTATAGTAGTTTCGATCAGAATAATAAGCTATAAATAGAAATACTTGATTGGTCAAGCTTATACAGCAGCTTACGCTGAGCACTGTCCCCTGGGTTAGCGATCCTATTCCGATGACGTGGAGGTGCAGCGTGCGTTTGGCGAAACATACTTTAGCCATCCGATCCAGCAGCTCCACAATGTTTACCTGGCTCCTCAGCTTTGCCGGGAAGAGCCGCACTCTCGAGCGAAGCCCTTCCAGCATCTCGGTAGTTCGATGCTCCTGATTAACAGAAATTAAAATTACTTAAAAATATTTACTCACGTAATTAAGCAGTACCTCTGTCGACACAGCCAGCATGGCTTGAAAGGTCATGGTTAATCCAGCCATATACATGCTCGCCGATACAATGGCTCGAGAGCCGTTTATTCCGTTCCACGTCCCCGCATCCAAGATCTCTAGCATAACCGTTAACATACAAGCCACTTCGCATAACAGAAACGATGAAAATAAAGTGCACAGTTCGGTTCTGATTTTTTTGGCGATGCCAAGCGCCCTTTCTCTTGCGGTCCATGCCAGTCGCACTTCCTCTTCGCTCAGTGAATCCCCAAACTTTTCAAGGAAGAGTCGCGGTTGGGCCGCAATACCGCTAGCAAATTTAATTAAAAAGATGGAACAGTATGCAACGCACAGTATTCGAAGACTTTCGGGATAATTTCTCAATACGAACATAGCGTACTCCTGTACAGGCAAGGTCACCGGTAATAAGGTCAGCCCGAATGTTAAGTTAGCTGGTGCAGTTTCCACAAAGTACACACGGGTTACTGTCACCACGATGTTGTATGAAATGAAAATAGTCCAGGCCATCCAGACTATCGTATTTATCTGCTTTCTTACAGAAGCTTGATTAGAAACATCACTGGTTATCTCAAGATAAATTGTTCGCAAATTGCATTGATTTTTATATAGTACGATAAAAACTAATAAAGCGGCTGCAGTTTTGATAAAATATTTAATGTCATAAGCAAGATCCAAGAGGTTCAGCGAGGCACCTGCACGTAGCTGTAGACTCGTATCGGTCAAATTGAACAAAGTTTCGTAGAGGCAAGATGTCAAGGTCATTAAAATTATTAATAATCCGGAAAGTTTTCGAACGCAGCGGCATAGGGGTAGTCCTGCATAATTGAGAGGCTGAATTAGGCCCGATGCACCGAGAAAACCTTCCAGAAGGTTCTCCATGGTAGATCATTAACATCCTCAAACCACTAAAGCCAGCTCCGTAGTTTCTCTACATTTCGAATAACTTTGCCCAACACGCTAGGAAGAAACATGATGCAGTATGTTTGGGTTAGCACAGTTTGCACCCGTTCAAATTTTCTTGCACTGCGAGCAGCTTTACTCGACTGCCAAATACGATCATTCATATCCAGCAGCTCACTCAAGAGGAGGACATGCGCGGCTAAACTGATTACTTACACGAGCACCTTTTAATACTAACGGTTTTAATAATTTTGAAATTTAACGAATGCTGTCGCCTGTCAATATGCTCTAGGTAACAGTATCTCAGAGCAAACACACATATATGCATGCACTGCCACCGGACCTGGGATTGGTTCGATCTAGTATCTTTAACAAAGTCCAATAAACAAAGTCTGCTTTACATGGATATCTTGTTCAACTGTTCTCCAATCGAGCCTTCCAGAAAATCGGAGTCCAACAGCTTAACGTAAACTGCATTCCGTTTCTCTTCGGCACTCAGAATGCAAAAACGGTTTTGATCGTGAGCCTTCCGGCGCCATGTAGGTAGGTGGTATGAGGTACAGCTAGCGGCTCTGTTTGCGCCCGAATTCAAGGCGACGATCCTTCTGCTCCCACATGAAGCAGAAATACGCAAACAAAAGCCCAACAATCTGAAATAGAAAGCTGTGCCAAGACAGACATTTCGGCCTAAGGTGTTCAGTCAAGGGTCAAGGAATTAGCGTTACTGTCTTTATAATAACCATTAAGATTCACGCGCCAAAAACACCGCTAAACAAAGTGCAGGCTGGGTGACCTTCTAGTTACATCTAATTTAATGGAGACAGTGCGATCTGTTGCGCAAGTACTGCACACTTGCGATCACGTACGAACCGTGAGAACGGTGCCTTGTGTAAGTGATCCAAGGCCCCAAATGCTCAAATGCATTGTTCGTTTCGTGAAGCACACTTCTGCCATTTGATCCAGCCGGTTTTCAGTGGTCTTTTCTTCGGATTTTCCCGGAGACAACCAGAGGTGAGACTGTATAGTTTCCACTAACTCTTCCGTTCGTTGTTCCTAAAATCAGTTTTCATAGAATATACAATATGTGTAATAACGCATATTGTAGATTTCTTTATTAACGAGTAAGGTGATGTGGAGCGTCTTAAACAAACAAACCCTTTACGTAAATAAAGTAATACATTCACAGTTTTTTATGTCACCTCCTGTGATACAGCTCGCATAGAATGAAAAATTATTGTCAGCTCCATGGCGTAGAAAACAGCGGAAACTGCCATACGGGAACCGTTCAATCCGTTCCAAATACCTTCGTCCAAAATTTCCAGCATAATAGTCAGCAGACAGCCAGTAGCACCCATCACAAACACCGAAAACAACAAGCACAATTCGGTTTGAATCGTGTGCGAGATTTCTAACGCTTTTTCTCGCGCTGCCCACATTTCCAGTATGACGTTTTCTTCGCCTAACCTTTCGCAGGATTGCTCCAGAATTAAACGCGGTCGAGCAGCAACACCTTGGCCGAATTTTATCAGCAAGATAGAGAGATAAGCCGCGCATAAAATGCAGAGCGCTTCGGAGTAATTTCTCAAGAATATCACACTGTACTCTTGTGCCGGTAACGAGATCGGCAGCAGTGTAAACCCGAACGTTTTATTGGATGCCGTTGTCTCTGCATAATAAATCCTGGTAACCGTCATTGTCGTTGTAAACGTAATAAACACGATCCAAGCAGCACAGGCTACAATTTTTATCTGTTTCAGACGACTAACGCTCATATTCGTTTCCTGCTGGAGCAGTGGATAAATCTTCCACAGTGCATTTTGTTTAGCGTACGTAATGGATAAGATAAGCTGAGTGACCACGGTTTTTGTGAAGTACTTGATATCGTATGCCAGATCCAGAAGATTTAAAGCAATTCCTTGATGAAGTTGTAAGATAGTGTTGATCACGTTGAAGCATATGACGTACAAACAGGCGGCCAAGGCCATCAGCACGATAAGAAGACCGGTACATCTGCGTAAGCGCTGCCAGTACCAAGGATCACCGGTGGTCTGGGATCGAATCAAACCCAGAACGACGAGAAATTTTTCCAGTAGTTGGTCCGCAGTCATCGCAGTTTCTTGACGGTTTTTCTTATGCTGTGATAACAAGATGTGCATTCATGAAGAATAACACTTCCAATTTTTTCTGGTTTTAGTTTTCTTTGGCACTTCGAACTAGAGGTATCGACACGTAATAAGCTGGATGGAGAACACAGTTACGGATATACCGAAGTAGATGTTTTTAGGTAAGTATACGTACTCTGTAAATGCAGCAACCGTTTTCCCTAAGGGAATCAAACCAAAAGAGACTGGTTGCATATCAGGTTTATCGTCTCTCGAGGTATAACACCTCAAAGTACCCGCATGATAAAATTTGTTATCAGTATCACGAAGGTTTTGTTATTTTCGACTATTTTTGTTCTACAAAAATGAAACAGCAGGAACCAGTTACGGCGGCGGCTGTTACGCGCACCCAACAGCTGGTATTTGGCATAATTTGCACGTGCAATTGCTGTTATAGTTAGCATTTGCACATTGAAGGGAGCAACAACTCATGTACACGCAATGAACTGCAACAACGCCAGTTTCAATAACTTGGTTCATTTAGCAGCCAAAACGTCTCCATCGGCTCCTTATTCTTAATTTTAATAACACCACGAGAAATCATCCTGAACTGAGAGCAGCTCTTCCGCAATAAATCTGCCGCGATTCCAGTCATCTGGGTTTTTCCTGGAAGTCCGTGGCTCATCATGCGCGATGCGGTGTTAACCGTGTCACCAAATCTAAAAACAACTTTACTGACAAACAAGTACCCATTCACCAGCTAACGGGTTAGCTTACAAGCAGTATCTTGGCTTGCGAAATCCAACCATTCCAGCGGCAATGGATCCAGAATGCAGACCCATTCGCAACTGCATCTCACGACCCTCCAGCAGCTTCTCCAGCTTGCTGCGCAGTGATATGGCTAATTTACAGATCTCTCCGACATGTCGGCTACCGTTACATACGGGAGCACCGCTTACAATCTGCAGCCGGAATTCAGAAACTGATAATAGTTAGTATGTATACAACGTTACACGCTCCTATGTTAAAACACCTTACCATAAAGTTATCTCCTATTGCTTCTACTTTAAACGCGTCCACATCATTGACGCAGCTGTCCGTTTGACTTTCGACGGCATTTAACAGATCCATCAAATCAGTCAAACGTTTTTGGTGAATCGACACTTCGAAGCCATAAAGGTCGAAGAACATGATAGTGACGGAGTCGAAAACTTCCGCACCGACATGCTCACAGCGTCGTAATTTCTCAACGATGTTACTATAAAAAAGTTTACATGGTTATAAGTTATATGGTACATGTTTTCGAAGCTTGAAATTTATTGTAGTGGTACCCTGGTAAAATCTGTCGCAGTATAGTGTCGCATTGCGCTCTTTCCTTAATCAGATCGCTGGTCTGCTTAGCGACCCTATCCTCCAGTTCCGCAGCGTAACGATTTAATCGCTCCATGATCTGGTCCACAAGGCGATCAGAGCGTTTGGACCCAGGAAAAAAATTCTCTTCCTGTCGCAACAACGTTCTTAGAAGCTTCGCGACGGTCGGTCGTTTGTTTGGATCCAGATGAAAGGTCCACTCCAGACAAGCCAGCAAATCAGGGCGCAGCCGACGTATGTTCTCGTCCTTTTGAATAGTGAGAGGAGTGACAGCACCTGAAGAGATTTTTTCGAGCAGACCTAAAAAAGATACAAGATTACGAAAAAAATAAAACTTCTTGATCGAACACATCAATCTGTCACACACATTTGCATTCCTGCTCTGGATCAGGATACGGATAATCTGACGACAAAATCTCCAGCAGAATCACACCGACTGCGTACACGTCTGTCGCACGATTGGGCATCATCTGGTAATTCAGCATTTCCGGCGCTGTCCAGTACAATTTTTTGACGGGTACATGTATGGCTGTTTTTATGTGTTCGTTGGCCAATAGCGAAACTAAGGTTTCGCAGCCGAATTCTCCGATTTTCAATATGAAGTGTTTATCGATCAAGCATTTTGACCCGGTTAAATATCCATGGAAAGAAGACACGGTAGTGTGTATAAAGTTCATTCCCTGGAAACAAATGGCGCTAGTGTATAGTAGTATCTTTAACGTATAGAAAAATACTGGATAACACACTTCGCAAAGGTCATGCATAAAGGATTGCTGGAGATCGTAATCCAGCTTGCAGCTTCTATCGAACAAATCATGCAACGATCCACGGCTAGCTTTGTCGGTTAAAATTAAGCTCCGATCGTTGAGAGTGACTATTCCAATCAGTCGGTTTATGTTGGTATACGTATTCGCGTACCGGATCTGCTAAAAGAAATGTGAATTCTGATCGAAGTATGTTAATCTACATTCTACAGAGTGAGTCCGTAACCGCACTTAGGTACGAGTATCTGTAAGTACCCGTCTGATAACGCTGCAGAATTCTGTCGAGACGTTACTCGTATCCGCATGGTGCTGCAGATTGATGACGATGGTGGCCGTAATCCATACTGGCTGATTGGCATATGTTGCTTTCAGAGCACTTCTCTTCTGCAAACAAATGTTCGTGGCGGGATATAAAGAAGTCCGAACCAGGTAAGCTGATACCGCACTCAATCAAAATTACATAAAACTTACAGCTAGTGCAATGCTCATTTCTTTTCTCAGCATATCGGTTAAGAAGAAGTTCGTGTTGAAGGAAAACAGATTTGGACTTAGGGTCCACCAGTTGTCGCAAATATGTGCCATCCAATAAGAACGGAATCTACACAGCAAACCATTTTCTGTCTTGGCTTACAGCGTGTCCTTCCCCGGAAGGTACGAAGATGCGGTTTCTTACCTCACAAACAAGATTATGCCGGTCAGGAGAAATGCAAACACTATTGCGATGACGACAATGCTGATTGTATAAGCTCGGGCGAGCGGGTCTGCTGAAAAGCAGGCGAAAGGTTAGATTGTGCCCCAGTGCTACTACTTTCGGTCGACCTACATCCCAAACATTGGTCCCCAGAAAAACCGCATAACGGTTTGTCAGGCGGAAAATAATTCAGCAGCCCGTTCCATGTCCAGTTGGCAATGTGTTGCATGTTGAGCGTCTGAGCGTCTTGATAGAAAATTGGCTAAATAACGACAGAGACACAATGATTACTTCTCATTAAGAAGATTTTCTTGGAGCAATCTTGCCAATTCAAAATGTCATCAAATAATTTACCCTGTCACCCTCTGCCACAAACGCTATGGTTTGTAAATAAACTGTATTAAGACGAGTGGTACCCAACATATGGTCCCCTTGCGTTAATTTTTTCTGTGCACGCGGTGTTTAATTAATGTGCGGTCAATTTAACTATTGCCGTATGCCACCAAGATGTTGTGCTATCATATGCTAATTTTTCATGAAGTTTTGTAGGGTCATGAACAAAATAACGAGGAAATTAATTTTTAGCTTCGCCACCGGTAAAATATTCACTGTTCATCCGTTTAGGACGATATGTCGCCTTATGACAGATCTTGGTGTCGACTATCCGTTGCTGGGAGGGTTTTCAAAAAATTCGAAAAAACCGCTGCAGAACTTATTATCGTGGCTTATGGCCTACCTGTTATTGTTTGTTCCTTTGCAGTTTTATTATTTAACAAGGTATTTATACAGGGAATATAGATAGTTTGCAGACCAGACTGCCGCGGGAGAAAGATGACCGCTTTGACTGTATGATACTGAACGGCTCCCGTTCGCTTCGCATGCCCGATTGGTGTCCAGCTGGACTGGCCGGCAGATGCTGCCGCCGCCGGCAGACCTAACACAGCGCTTCTGGAAAATTTCTCTGTATCGCTTTTGTACGTCAAAATAACTCTTTCAGTTTTTATTATCGATTAGTGAAACGGGTATGGGTATATAAATCTCGTAACACTCTTCCCAACCATATGTAGCAGGAGGGGTGTACCAATTTAACCAGATGTTGGGTACCTCTCGTCTTAACGCACTGCAGTTGCCCTGCGCAAAGTACGATACGAACCCTAGGAACGACGTTTTCTCCATCGTATCTCATCACCGCTGCATCCATCAGGCGCTGACCGTAGGAATCAATATAAATACTTCCTGCAGCTGTGTCGAATGTCTTGTTAAAAAAATACTGGGCTAAAGTCGCACCATCACGCAGTAAACTGCTTTGATTGGATACCACCAGTTCGCGGACAATCTGTTAACCATAAGATTAAGGAAGTAGAACAGATATGGTGATGTACCCGGTTCTGCCGGTGGAATTAATGGGTGCAGAGCCATTGCACGCGCATTTATTTCAGAAGAATTAGTTTGTTATCCCTTACGTACCTGACCATACAACGTGATAGCCATGTATGCTGGCATTCCTACCAACTATAAAAAAATCAGCAGCAACGAAATGAATTTTGCCGGTTGAGGTTTCCTCCAGTTTCCGAAATATTACAGACTACTGTACACTTACAGCATCCATCGGCGTTATCGTCAAGTTGTACTGGTTGACTTCCCTTTTCTGAATTTCTGCTGCAAGTTCAAAGACAGACGGTCGCAGACTCCATGCAGCGTAATATTGGTCCACCAAGATCAGCGATCGGAATGCTTCTTTGGCTATCTGAGAAAAACATCAGCAAGTATATGTAGCTTCTGCGCAGTCCCGGGCACATCTAACAGTATAGCAACCCATTACACAAACCTGATCATCCGCATCGCCGTATTTCCAGGTAAAATTCCCGGTTGCGCGGATAGGTATTACCTGTGTTGCTATATAAACCTGCAGTGCACAAGCAAACGTATGTCAAAACCCAGTTGGCTCGGTATCGAATCTCATCGGCTTCTTACAAAATCTCCGTTTGTCATATTGGACAACGCTGCTTTAACCTGTCAAAAAATAAAGCAGTAATATGCGATTACTATGAGGCAGAGTATAATATTACTAAACTAACTATTAGTTTAGTAATATTATAAGCGGGGTATAGAAAATTATCTACTCTGATCAATGCTTATAAACCCTGCGATAGCCAACAAAATGTGGAAAGACGCAGACCGTTTGGGTACAGGCCAAAATGAAACTGTTTGTAATCGTTTGCCTATGAGCTTACTAGAATTCTCCGTAGAATGGGCGCGTGTCCGAAAAAGATGAAAACTAAAACGTAAGCCGATACATCCGAAAGGCCGTATTACAACGTAAAGCGGTATGCTGCCGGAAAAAATAAAAAGCCGACATAAATCCATGTACTACGGTTACCTCGCGAGACTTTTCTGAAATCTTGCAAAATGGCATCAAGATCAGGAGATTTTAAGGATGAGACCCGGCGAAGGGTCAGGGTAACGTTTTTCGCCATATTCTCCACGGTTTTAACGAAAGCTGCACTGGATTCCAAATAAAAGCCTAGCGACGCTTCATCGATAACCACGAATACCGAACTCCAGCGGAAGGTATGCAATAAGCTGAGGTACAGGCGCACGTAACCCGGTATGGAAGCAAATGACATGCTAATCCATGTGGGACCTTTACCGCGCTCCCGAATGGCCATATCGCTTCCGGCACTGCAAATTTGTAGAGCACAACAACATGTTTGCTCTCGTGATGCGGTAAATGCTGCTAAACGACTCAAATCTTCACAACCGCATGTCCGCAGAGATTGAAAATTATGTTTATCCATGGATTTATATCATACAGGGCCATAACACGAACTCTGATAAAGTATAAGGCAAATGGTATTTCGAAATTTCGTCTGCTAGAGATTACCCATAATAATTTTGGTAGTTTTTTGGTAGAATAATTACTAACCTTGCACCTTGTTAGGATTATATATTTTAGCTAACAGAAAATTTAAAATGGTGTAGCTTAAAACACTCGAACAGGTAAAGGTACGTCAGAATATTTCAAATCGGTCACCTTGTTATATAGAGAATGTTCCATGAGCCCGCTAGAAGCCTCGCTCTGGGACTTTCCAAACATGCTGAAAAGGGTAAAATAGCATTGTTTCTAAAGTTCAGTGCTTTATAAACGTATCCATGTTGTAGACATTTTTATGTTTATTAACTGTTACGTTTCAAGCGTGTGGCTCAGAAATACATCTTGTACAGTACACATACAGTAGATTTTTTGTATACTACTGAAAGATCCCTGAACACTCGATAACATGTTCGCGTACTTTCCAGAACATTCAAAATTAAATGAAAAGTTCATCAAAGAAAATAACAACTACTACTTTAATCTCAATAATCCAATGCCAGTACCTGGCCAGATAAATACTGGAACGGACTCTCTGCGACTTTGATTGTTGTGGTACCACTGGGATAAATAAAAATCACTCCAGTCAGCAACAGTCTCACAGCTATACATTTCCGGTCCGGAGAGACGGATATGCGAGAAATTCGCTACCGATCCATGAAGGCGACGAATTTCTTCCACAGCCAGATCCATGGCTGCTAACGATAATGACCATGGCGGAGCTTTTGGATTCAATGTAATCAGCGAAACAATATCGATATCGATGCTATAGACAGTTGTGTACTGTCCGGACAGCATGACCAGTGTCAGTTTGGTCAGAACAACAGCAAAAATGCCAGGAGGCTTCATTTTTCAGATAAAAATTAAAGGTCGGCTCTCTGTCTACTGCTGCACGATAGCGAGATCCTCCATGATTATGTTATTAATAGAGAATAATCAGCCTCAGTTATGTGCCAATAAAAATGATAGATTAAACGAATACCTAATATTGGCGTCACTATGGTATAAGTAATTATTAAGACGCATATGCGTGCGCTGAATCGCTGCGTGCTCATGCATCTTTAATGCACGCCTCATATGCGCCTGGTCATGGTACAGCACCACGATCGCCCTTTTCATGGTAGAATTCACAGCTGCAATAAATGCATTAGTTTCCGGAAGTAGATGAGGTTGTGTATATACATCTGTTTTGCTGGTGTTTCGGTTGTTTTCGAGAACCAACCCACATATCCGTGTGCCAAACCTGTTTTATGGTCGCAGCTCTCCAGGTGGGTGGAATTCCTTCGAGGATTTCTGACTTCGAGGTTTTGAATTTTAAATTGGTATAGCGTAAAGCTGCAGTAATACTGGTCTGTGGCCAGTCTTCGTACGATGAATTATATCCGAACTACCGGTAAGTATCATCTTCGATGGAAGTGACCCTTGATGCTTTTTCGTTTAATTCTGGTACTGATGGTGATAGTTTATTTAAGAATTTAATTTAATAAAAATGTGGATCAGATAAAAGTGTCACGGAGCAGGACACTAAAAATAAGGTGTCTAAATCCTAAATCCTAAATATTAACTGCCTAATTCCCATTTTGCTCCTTGCTCCATTAAGAAGTAGTTTGTCGTAATGTAACGCACCAAATAGCTTCCAGTTCGTGGAAAAGCATTAGTTTGTTACTTTGTAAGTTTTAATCCTTTTAATTTGCTGCGAAAAAGATAGTATCGCAAAAGTGTAACAGTCTAAATCAGCCAAAACGTTTCCATGGGGGTCTTATTTTTAACATGGATAATCCCTCTGGACTGCAGCTGAAATCCAGGGTAATTCTTCGTAAGTATCTCAGCTGAAACGCAGGTCATCTGGATTTGTCCAGGCAGTCCGTGACTCATCATACGTGATGCAGTATTTACCGTGTCGCCAAATCTGAAACACCCATGAAGCAACCGGTTAACAATTTTGAAAGATTTCAACGATCGAGGCATGGTCATCAAGGCATTCCGCGTACAAACAGTATTTCGGTTTGCGATATCCTACCACTCCCGCCGCAATTGATCTAGAATGAAGCCCCATCCTCAGCTGCACAACACTGCCATGTAGCGGCTGTTCCACACTGTTTTGTAAAGACAGGGCCAACTTGCACATTTCTGCAACATGCCGGGTACCATTTCGCACCGGCGCTCCGCTTACGACCTGTAAAAACGCTTGCTTTTTTCCATTACAAAATACAAATTGTCCAATTAAAAGTCTTGTCTTGTAAATTAATGTGCAATCTAACTAATTATGACAAACTAGAACTGTACTTCGTAGTTCGTACCAGAAAAGTATCAGCCACTGCTTCCACTTTAAAAGCGTCCCTTTCCTTGATGCGTGCATCCAGCCGGCTTTCGACAGTTTCCAGTAAGGTGGTGAGATCACCCAGATTTTCCATCCGGAATGTCTCAAAGTCGCAGAAATCGAAGAACATAATGGTGACCGATTCGAATATTTCGGCATCCACATGCTGATTGCGACGGAATTTGTCGACAATATTCCTTTGAAGGCATTTTTATATGTAGTTGTGCGCATATTATAAACTTCATGTACGTTGAGACTTGAGACTACAGGCTACTATTTACCCCGGTAGAATTTGTCGCAGTATGGCATCGCATTGTGCTTTTTCTTTAATCAGTTCGTTAGTTTGCTTGACAACCCTTTCTTCTAGTTCGGCAGCGTAGCGGTCAAGACGTGCCATAACTCTATCGAATAACCGGTCCGATCGGTGAAAAATATGCCCAAACTCTTCTCGTCCGGTTAGCACATTTTGGAGCTTCCCAATCGTTGGTCGTTTGTTTGGGTCCAGATGGAATGTTGACTCGATGCAAGCCAACAAATCACGCCTCAGTGTCAAATATTCTTGGGATGCCGTTAACGGAGTTATCGCTCCGGAGGCAATTCTATCCAAAAGTTCTAACAAAAAAAACGCGGTTATCAGCGTTTTAAGGTTTTCATTAATAACACAGACATGTATTTCGTCTTGCCACTAGCAAACGTCATTATAACTGATATATATGAAGCAAACTCACGTTTTCCGTCACATTCTTCGTTGTAGTAGGGATATTCACTCGTCAGTACCTCCACTAGGATCACCCCAATTGAGTATATGTCGGTTGCGCGGTTGGGTAAGGAAAGATAATTTAACATTTCTGGTGCCGACCAGTAAAAATCTTTTGGGAGGAATTCTGTAGGCAGTGCCCGCAGTTTGCCGTTTTCCATAAATGCCCTCAGCGTGTCGCATCCGAATCCACCAATCTTTAGCGTAAAGTGCTTATCAACAAGACACTTTGCTCCGGTCAAATGTCCGTGAAATGTTGACAGTAAACCATGAATAAAATTCATTCCCTACAAACAGGCTATAAAATGTATTAACCAAGTCTGCGTATGTTGCACTCGTATATGTCAAAACAGGCACCAAACAGCACTATAGATATACGAGCCAGATATACGAGTATGCCTTTTTAAAAGGTAGCAAACGCACAGTCAAATCTTCACCTCACAAAGGTCATTCATGAACGACTGTTTTAGATCCTGATCCAACTGAAAGCTCCTGTCAAAGAGATCATGCAACGATCCTCTTGCGGCCTTCTCGCTCAGAAGAAAAGTTTTGTCGCTATGCTTAAGTATTCCAATTAAACGGTTGATGTTCGTATGGGAATTCGCAATACGCACCTACAGTTTAACATCAAAAGAATTCCTGTAGTTTCCGTAGTTAGTCAGTTTCTACAATCTACAGTACCTAAGCCGAATCACGATTAAATTTTTATCTATACACTGAGGTATTGACCGTTAGTTTTTATACCGGTTTAACTGAAAGCTATAGAATCTTTTACCTGTTTTAAGGTGCTTCGAAATTCTGCTGATGGTTTGTTCAAGCTTATTTGATGCTGATTCGATGGAAGGTTAATAACTACTGCAGCCGTTATCCAGACTGGTTGATTACTGTAAGTAGCGCTGGAAGAATTCTTTCTCTGTGAACAGGTTTTTGAATCACCACCTTACCCGTTTACCCGACGCTCTCAGAATGCGTAAATTTATTGTAACAAATTTAATGACTTACTACAGAGGTATAACTCATTTCCCTTCGTAGGGTGTTAGTCAAGAGGCAGCTGTTGTTCAACGAGAATAAATCGGGATTAAGCGTCCACCATTTGTCGGTGGTCGGAAATATCCAGTAAGCAGGAAATCTAAAGATCATACAGCTGATGTTAATAGTAATTTCAGTTAAAAGAGAAAACAAATGATTGTACGCGTATTTCTACCTGAAGAAGATGATTGTTCCAGTTGTAAGGCACAGAAATATGAACGCCATGATGCCGATTACGACCATATAGATTGTGGAAACACCATCGTCTAAAACCAAAGAATTCCGAATCAGTATTCTATTCCGCAGATCTTGCCTCAGGTTTACGTTGTATACTAACACTGGAAGCATTCATTTCCAGTAAACCCGCACAGCGGCTTATCGGGAGGAAAATAGTTAAGGCTACCGTTCCACGTCCAGTTGGCAATTTGCTCCAATATCAGCGTTCGTGCTTGTTGGAGGAAGATCGGCTAAAAATGTATGCCGCGGCCCTTAAGCAAAAATGCTTTAAATATAAGTAAAGCGCTCGACTCGAGAACCCACCCTGGACGAACCGTCTTCTTCATCATACTTCAGTACAACAAGATCCATTAATCGTTGACCATAGCGGTCAATGTATACACTGCCCGCTTCGGTGTCGAGCGATTTATTAAAGAAGAACCGAGCCATTTCGGCGCCATCTTGGAGTATGGAGCTCTGGTTGGTGGTCACCATTTCGCTAACTATCTGCAGCGTAAAAATGTCTGTATTTAAAAGGTCAAAGTAATAACTATTTAGATTTGAGTATCCATCAAATCGCGTGCGTACCATTCCATACAACGTAATGGCAAGATACGAAGACATGGACGATACCATCTGAAAGAGGTTACATGTTTGAGCCGAATTTAAACTGTCTGGCAGTGTCTACTATATTTTCTACCGAGCCGGGTGCAGGAGCCCTAACTTACAGCATCTTGGAGCGATATGTTTAATTTATAATTAAGAGCTTGCCGCCCCTGGAATCCTGCCGCAAGGTTGAGAATCGTCTGCCTTTTTCTACTGGAATCGCGGAATTGGTCCAACAATAATACCGAACGGAAGGCATCTCTTGCTATCTGCAATAATTTCCAGTGCTTTCGTAATATGTCTCATTTCGCGTATGATTAACCACATCTTCGTGGAAATAATTTTCAAGAAAAACGGTCTTTGGGTTCACATTACGTGTATAAATTACAGCTGCCAGAACACGTGTCATCTTATTATTGTATTCCAGTTATTCTAAATTTTAACACGAATGATGTCAACATAGGTAATTGATTTAGTAACACACCTGATCTTGCGCGTCTCCGTACTTCCAGGTAAAATTTCCGGTGACGCGACTGGGCATTAATTGGGAAGCTATGTACACCTGCATCTCATATTAAAAAAGATCTGATAAGCGATTTATAATAATACTTATTACTGTCATGTTTCCAGTAAAACATCTGCGTGGAACAGTGTCGCACTTACGTATTCTCCATTTGTCATATTAGCAGCTGCGGCCTTAATCTGCCAAAATAATATATTCTCAAAATATTTACAGCAGGAAAGCCTTATTCCGGCTATGAAGTAGTAATTTATTACCATAATATTCCGAAGAATTGGTGCATGTCCAAAAACGATCATCACTGAATAAATAATAGTTTAAAGCTAGGTATTGCTGTCTTTTCGAACAATATTAAATTTTCCTCTGGAAACGCTTCTGAATTCCCGCAGTACTGCATCAAAATCGACGCCAATTTTTGCCGATGACACTCGACGAACCGTCAAAGTGATATTTTTGGCGTTTTCTTCCGTCGCCTTGACCAGTGCCACACTCTGATCCAGATAAAACCCGGTAGATGCTTCGTCGACAACCACAAACACGGAGCTCCAGCGGAAGGTGTGCAGTAGATTGATACACAGGCGCACGTAACCCGGCAAGGAGCCCATCGACATGCTAATCCACGTGGGACCTTTAATGCGGTCACGAATCTCCGTATCTCTTCCTGCGCTGTAATACAAACAGGACCAAATTAGCTCGAATTTTTATGACAACCTACTACCACGATAGTAAACATATAGCACAGCTGGCAGACACCTACGTTGTTATGAACAATGTATTCCAGGCAGCCGCCAAAAGTCGCACCTTCGAACTTTCCATGCAAGCTGACATAAATACAATAATTATTATTCAGTAATTTTATTGTACTGTTTCTGTCTTAATATAGCTGGACTATAATTAGGAAAATCGGTTTTTATGTAACACGGAGGTAAAAATTAAAATCGTAACGCATCAATCTGGTCATGGCACTTGAATTATTCACGTGGATATTGTTAAATGGTAAAGGCGGCTTCGCAATACATTTAAATACTCACGTATATACAAAAATACACATATTGTACACATATGTGCATGCAAAAACTAATTCGCGGAAAATCTGTACCTGGCCAAATGAATACTGGAATGCGGTTCTGTCTATCTTGGTAACTGTAGTACCATCGCGCCAAGTAAAAATCACACCAATCGGCAATGGTCTCGCAACTATCCATTTCCGGTCCGAACAAGCGGACGTGGGTGAAGTTGGCCACAGATCCATGCAACTGCTGCACTTTCTCTACAGCCATATCCATGGCAGCCAGTGCGAATGCTGATGGAGCAACTTTGGCACTGAATGTTATCAAAGATACGATATCGATTTCTAAACCGCACACGGAGGACTGACCACCGTATAGTATGAGTGTAAACCTTAATATCGTAATGTACGTTAAAAAGCTATGAGCGGCTACTTTCTGCAGCATCTCAATATAGTCAGCTAAGGTGACTGTAAGTACACACTTCCTACTCCAGCAGCAGCTGATCAATGGCCACAGAGTTAGAAAATAAATGATCCCTCATTGGTAAAATCAGTAGTAAAAGGCGATCGAAAATCCATAAACACAGTGACAGCAAATTATGTAATAACAATGATAAGGATAATCGTTGACTTAACTGGTGTCCATTGTGGAGTTCGATTGTACGAATACATATAGCTATAATGCCTTTGCATAAACGCTTCCAAACGACAAAGCAAGGTTGTAGTGCGTACTATGCTGTACGGTTTTTGCCAACACAATGTGCTTAAAGTGTGGTTTATTATACTCTATACATCAAATAAAACAAGGACTACGCATGTAAGACTGGAGAAAAGGTAATAATTGACGAGGGATACCGCCTCTAGCCGACGTATTCGTCAGTGATTGGCATAATCATGCCTCTACATCCTTTCGTGCCGTATAGCCGTACACAAGACGCCTGCGTCCAACCGGTGTAATGCAGCTATTCCAGGCATATGTTTCTGGTACGTACTTTAATTATATAAGATTAAGTACTGTTGTCTACTCAGTAGGTCTCCAAGGATTTGGAATTCGGGGATGTGTAATTCCATCACGTGCGAAATTCCGGAGAACCGTATGATACGATTTGCCATTTCTATTCCTCGAGATCTTTGGAAGTTCTAATTAAAACGATATCTAATTTGCAGTTTAATAATTATTATCAAATTAGATTCTTCTGCGCTAGCTACGTGTACGTGATTATACGAAATTGCCAGCTACAGTAAGTACTTATACGTGCTTATACCTGTACAAAACGGCTAGCAACGTACTTTTACGAAATGGCCTAATACTTGTCTACCGGCAACTTTTTAAAGTTGAACGAGGGGCAAAGTACTCAAAGCTTGCCATCCTGCCCGGATAAACTACCTACCTTTGTGAATCGAGCCGTGCAAAGGGTGTGTACTTGCGGCATTTACAAGAAATTTTGCAACTGCTCTTTCCATAAAGTTCATCCAGAGTGAACCTAGAGCAGTTGAACTTTCGTTCGCTTTTCCAGATGGTTGACCAAATAAACCACTAACCGCGGATCGGATCATTTCATTTCACTAAACGCGGATTCACTTGGACTCTTGTGGTACAGCATATATTTGGAGAGTCCCCAGGGAATGCTGCGAGTGTATACTGAGATCATGGGATACTGCCTTTCTGTAATGCTTTTCCTGATGGTGGGTGGTGTACGACTAATCAGTCAATATATCAGTTTATACTTTATATACTGTAAATTACAGTATATAAAGGTTAAACTGATATGTTGGCATTACAGTCTGTAATTATACCGTACAGGTGCTTAAATGTATACATACTTTGTGTTTATGCAATACTTTTGTAAGCTTGTGAGGCTTGCTCAATAAATTAAATTTTGCCGGTTTTGCTACGCAACTATCTGGTTTCTTTTCGGCATCAGAACGCTTTGTGCTGACTTTTGAGTGTGCGTTCGCCTTGTATCTTTACATTCTTTAGTATCCACAGAACTTGCTGTGAACTTGGAGCATCTTGTTTTGTAAAGTAATTTCATGAGCACGAAGCTGACAGAATCCTGTACATGTGACAGTATAGTTGCAAACGTTATGAACGTTGCCTTGACGGCGATAAGCTTTTTTATCCGAGTGTTCGTCGGTTTCTGTACAAGTATGGTAGGTACATAACACGAGGGAGAATACACATCTGGATTCTGGATTACATCAACCAGAACGTTTCCATAGGAGCTTTATTCTTCACTTGGACGATTCCCCTGGATAGTAACCGAAAATCGGGATAATTTTTCCGAAGCACGTCCGCCGAAATGCAGCTCATTTGGATGTGTCCCGGCAGTCCGTGGCTCATCATCCGCGAGGCGGTGTTTACCGTGTCACCAAATCTAAATTATTCACAAATGGATCAGCCCTAAATGGGGAAGCGGTCATAAAAGTTATGGTCCGGCAGACTCCGGCTTACAAACAGTATCTTGGTTTCCGATGACCTACAACTCCCGCCGCAATGGATCCAGAATGTAAACCAGTTCTAAACTGCAAACCTTTATCGTCCAACGCCTTTCGTAGTTTTTTCCGTAAGGACACCGCCAGCTTACAGATTTCCGCAACGTGCTGAGTGCCGTTTCGCACCGGTGCACCACTTACGACCTTTTGAAAGACATTTTTGATGTTTGTCTCTCAAGTCTTTGTTCGACTTTGCAATACAGTAATTAAGCACTGCAATCTGCGTACCATAAATGTGTTAGATACGGATTCTACTTTAAAGGCATCCACATCCAGAATGCTAATGTCCAACAGACTTTCCACAACATCCAACAAAACGGTCAAATCACGTGGATGTTTCGTTTGGATTAGTTCTTCAAAGCCGGGGAGATCGAAAAACATCACGGTCACCGATTCAAAGATTTCGGCATCCACATGCTCACTCCGCCGCAATTTATCCACAATATTTCTGCAAAGTGCTCCGTTTAGCAAAACAGTATCTTTAGGACGTGGAGTCATTTGTACGCATTACCCTGGTAGTATTTGTCGAAGTATGACATCACATTGCGCTTTCTCTTTAATCAGCTCGTTGGTTTGCTTGATGACCCTTTCTTCCAGGTCCGCGGCATAGCGATCAAGGCGCGCCATTATTTTATCAAGAAGGCGATCAGAGCGTTTAATAATGCGTCCAAACTCTTCTCGTCCCGTGAGTGTTCGCTGCAGCTTGAGCATGGTCGGTCGTTTGTTCGGGTCCAGGTCAAACGTTGATTCGATACAAGCTAACAAGTGGCGACGAATTATTAAGCCTTCTTTGGGCGCTGTCAACGGAGTGACTTCACCCGCAGAAATTTTTTCCAGCAATTCTGCAATATTGTAAGTTGTTACATTCTGTGTACCATATTACATGAAAATAAACAATAATATGTAAGTCGTTTACGTTTGCTGTCGCACTCTTCATCGAAGTAAGGATACTCGGACGTGAGTATCTCTACTAAAATCACGCCAACTGCGTACACATCGGTTGCACGATTGGGCATGGAAAGATGCTTCAATATTTCCGGTGCTCTCCAGGGAAAATCTTTTTCCAAAAATTCTGTGGTGACAATTTTGCCCTTTTCTAACAAGGACTTTAACGCATCGCAGCCAAATTCGCCAATCTTTAGAACAAAGTGCTTGTCGATCAGACACTTGGATCCCGTTAAGTGTCCATGAAATGTGGCCAAAGTAGAATGTATAAAATTCATCCCCTTAAAAATGGGTTGCTTTTAGCATTCCATAAGTTTAGTGTTAGCGTGTTTGTTTATTCTCTTAAATGTAGAGGAATTTCTTATTGAAATAAATAAAAATAAAACGAGGCATGCAGGGTACCTCGCAAAGGTCATTCATGAACGACTGCTTAAGATCCTGATCCAGCTGGAAATTTCTATCGAAGAGGTCATGCAACGATCCTCGTCCAGCTTTTTCACTCAGAACAAAGCTTCTGTCGTTCAGAGTAAGGATACCGATTAACCGGTTGATGTTTGTGTGCGAGTTTGCAGCACGTATCTGGAAAGATTAGCTTACAATTGTTAGATGAATAAAAGTTATGCTACATGTTGTCTAAGACGTTATACAGTTTTCACGGAGGACATTAATCATTTTTAATCTTTTGCTTAACACATTAAATCTTTTGCTTTTACAATGGTAAAATAACTTTTTAAATATTGAGCATTCCTAACAAAAACCTCGCACATTATCGTACTCGGTTAATGACAATTAACGAGTTAATTGATGTTAATGTTAGCTGGAGGACATGCGCTCCCGCTCTGTCTCCTTTCGCCGTGTGTTGCGAGTTACGTGAGTCTGTTGGTGGCGCTGCGCGTGCCGTGGCGCTTAGATCAAAGCGGCCGCCGACATGCACGGGCATGCTGTTTGCACTTGGTACTGTTCGTGTGCTCGCACTGCATGGTTCTGCAGTTCTCACTGCTGTCTGTCTTTTCTCCTTCGATATCGTGTGCGCGCGAGTGATCTCTATTCTTTTACCACCCGCCACACCCTGCTGTTTTCTTCTGCTGGTATTTCGCGCTTGCTCAATAAAGGGGCCTTCGGTTGCGCAGGGCACTGGTCGCTCTCTTCCACCGACCCCCGGTCGGCCGGTTTCTCGCTGACCCACGGTCACCGCACACAGCCGATCACAGAGACCACCAGCCTCCCAGCAGCCGGGGCTCCAGTGCCCCCAGTGGAGTCCGGAAGCGGTAACATTAATCTGCCGATAAAATATTTACCTGCTTAATGAAGGCACGAAAGTCTGCAGAAGGCTTATTTGTGCCTACTTCGTGGTGCAGGTTGATGACCACAGCAGTCGCTATCCATACTGGTTGTTTGTTATATGTGGCGTTCGAGGCATTCTTTTCTACAGATTTAGATCGTGTCAATAACATTGCAAGTAGTTTTGCTTGCAGCATTGCGTATGTTACTCCAATAGTGTTGCCCATTTCCTTGCGCAGCATATCCGTCAAGAAAATGCTGGAGTTCAGGGAGAATAAATCAGGGTTTAACGTCCACCAGTTGTCGAATACTTGAATGACCCAGTAGGAACGAAATCTAGATACAGAATAGTATTAACAACATCAGTATAAAGCTCGATCTTTTTCAGGCAAAACACTTGCTTCTGTTCTCCTCTAATCTTAAACGGATAGTAGAATGTAAGCGTAGTGTCTTACTTGAAAAATATCAACACAGCAGTTATGATGCAGAGGAAAATAAGCGCCATGATAACGATGACGATCGTATAAGTCTTGGCAAGGCCGTCCGCTGAAGGCAAAGCACCGATGTAAAGTGCTGGAAATACTTGATGCAAATAGAGATCTGCAAGCTACTAACACTCAAAGCAGTCATTTCCCGAGAAGCCGCATGGCGGCTTGTTGGGCGGGAAATAGTTGAGGCTGCCGTTCCATGTCCAGTTGGCCGTTTGTTGCAGAATAAACGTTTGTGCTTGTTGGTAGAAAATTGGCTAAATAAAATTTCCATTTATCAAACCGTGTAAAAATTTACAGCAAAAAACTTCAGTTTTTCGGAGTGATGAGTGTTTTATATGACATGTGTAAGTTGTCCCTTACTGGGCTGGAAATTTAAGTTAATTTGCGCACCCTGGGTGATCCATCACTTCCGTCGTATCTAATCACGACTAGATCCATTAAACGTTGGCCGTAGCGGTCAATGTAGATACGGCCCGCTGTGGTGTCGAACGTTTTATTGAAAAAACGCTTGGCCATTTGGTCCCCGTCTCTGAGCTCGTCCGTTTGATTGGAGGTCACCATTTCTGCGACAATCTATCAGACGTACGATAACTGGTGAATACAGTAATACATTTGCGTAACATTCTAAAACTATAGTGGGGCAATGTTCATTGATAATTCACCAATATTTACAATAATGGTTAACAAGACTGCTTCTTTGTAAACCAATAATTGTAAACTTTATTCGACAGTCAAATGCGTACCTGTCCATAAAGGGTAATGGCAATGTACGAGGGCATCCCAACCATCTAAAGAGCGCGGTTTACATGATATTACAGTGAAGCTGCTTAAACTTCTAAGTAGTTTCTTAAACAGATAAACTTACAGCATCGTTAGTTGAAATCGTCAGATTGTAGTCAGCTGCTTCTCGTCGTTGAAATTCTGTTGCTAGTTGTAGGATGGATAGTCTCTTGCTGCTAGCATCGCGGAATTGGTCTAACAGCAGCACCGATCGGAAGGCTTCTCTTGCTATCTGCAACATTGATTGCCTTCATGCGAAGTATGCCGAGAATTTAGGCTACTGAAGAAAGATTAGCATTTTTTTATTTTCAGCAGATTTTGCTAACGAAGACACCTCATAGAGTTTAGCAGAACCTGACCTTTTTGTTATTTGCATCTGTTATGCAACATGACCAGCCGCGTCATTGTGAAAGATTAAGTATAAGCATATGACTATAATTCGGCTGTAAACAAACCTGATCATGTGCGTCTCCGTAGTTCCAGGTAAAATTTCCGGTAACACGGTTGGGCATTAATTGGGAAGCCATGTACACCTGGAGCAAAAAGCTATTCAGATCATCATAATTAGCTGTTGCGCCATCATGCGGAAAATCCCCCAAAGAGTGTGTCCGCTATTATTTTACTTACAAATTCCCCGTTGGTCATATTGGCGAGTGCCGCTTTTATCTACCAAAACAAAACAAGCGCGTAGTTTTATTTTCCATTGAATAGCGGGAACTTGTGAGATCGCGGACAGAATACGGGTCAAAACTGCATCCGCAATATCCTGCTGCTGATTCCCTTGGGGATCACGTCTATTACAGACTTGCTCACCATGATATTTCGAAGAACCGGTGCGTGTCCAAAAAAGACCAATACTAGAATATAAAAATTAATTCCGATGAGAATTAATAAGTTAATACTAATAGGTACTATAAAAGAAAAAAGCTTTATAGCTTACAAGCTTGTGGTGAAAAACCAGTTTATTTACTTAAATACTGTTGTATTAATCTAAAAGTACAGGTACCTCTGGAGAGCTTTTTGAAATCTTGCAAAACCATTTCGAAGTCTGCAGATTTAGCGGACGAAAGCCGTCGCACTGTTAGAGTAATATTTTTTGCGAATTCTTCCGTTGCCCGGAGGAAGGCCGCGCTGGTTTCCATGTAAAAGCCGAGAGAAGCCTCGTCGATAATGACAAACACAGAACTCCAGCGGTACGTGCGCAACAAATTGATGTACAGGCCCACGTAACCCGGAACGGAGCCCATAGACATGCTAATCCATGTGGGACCTTTTGCACGGTCACGAATGGCCGCATCACTTCCTGCACTGCAGTTACCACAAACGGATCTTCAATACTTTTGAGACAGTGCTAGTCAGAATAAATAATTATACGGTGTATCGCTTATCTGCGATGTAAAGGTTGTTGCTGTGAAATGTCGCCCGTAATTCACGAGTTTGTTAATTACTTAGACTTCTTATGGATAAGTAGCAAATGCATGCATTCAATAGTCTCGGACCATATAACCGTATGTTAAATCAAAACGGGAAGAAAACTTTGACTTTTCAGGAACTATTTCAGTCATGGTAACATGTACTTCCGGTGCGCGTTCTAACATTCGTGAATGGTCATTGTACACTTTTAAACAGTTTTGGCTAATAACGATGACTGATCGGAAACGAGATTCGAAGTAAGACCATTCAAGCCACATTTCGAAGAAAAAACTCTCAACACTGATAGCAAGACCTCAGTATTTTTGTCGAGTTGTATGCACAACCGTGATATTGAAATAAGTAGTATTAATACAAACCTAGTTATAAACAGTATGTTCCACGCAGCAGCCAAGAGTCGCGTCCTTGTACTTTCCAAACACGCTGCAAACGATGTTAAGCAATTCATCTTAACATGGTCAAACTAAAGAACGTGTGCCGATAGGCCAAATAAATTTAGTAAAGTAACTCACCCGGACTGTATGGATATCTTAACGTATCAGAGTGCAGGTACTAATAATTACTGATGCATGTTAGCGAATAATATCGTTAGATTGGAAAGTATAAAAAACTCACTTGGCGTAGAAGGCAAAATTTTTGAATATCTATATATCTTCTGCACATCGAAAATAAATGCGGTGAAGAACTGACACAATACCTGGCCAAATAAATACTGGAAAGGCCTGCTGGCGATTTTGCCGGTGCGTGCCGTAGTACCATCGCGCCAAGTAGAAGTCACTCCAGTCGGCAATGGTTTCACATGTATCCATTTCCGGTCCTGTCAGACGAACGTGAGTAAAGTTGGCCACGGACCCATGAAGCTTTTGCACGTCTTCCACAGCCATATCCATGGCGGCAAGCGAAAAAGCCGACGAGGGTGTTTTTCCACTGAGGGTGATTAATGAAACAATGTCTACCTCAATACCGTTTACAACGGATTTTCCTGTGCACATTACGGAAAGAAAGTAAAGGACCAGAGTAAATGAGTGCAATTTTCCAAGTACTTCCAGCAACATTTCTGTCAGCAGTCTCGCAGTAAACCTTCAGTCTTGCTTGTGTAAACCCGCGCAGACGTATTATTATGAGTAAACCTTATTGTAAAAATCTGAAGAATAGCCTAACGTTGCACTAAGCGCAGCAGTTGTAAAGGGAACGATCTTGAAAAATTACTTGAAAATTACGCATTAATTACGGCGCCCAGTGCTATGCGCAATTGCCAATAAATTAGAAAGCTCATGCAGAGGATATTGAATGTAGTTCTTTTCTGCAGAAATTATGATTTTGGGGAAAATTATTAACCAGAAGCTACCAAATAACAGAAACGTTTGCACGGCTGATTTGCTTGTATGTGAGGTATGTGTAGGAATAGGGAGACAGGAACACATGATTTGTCGGTAATTTGCATGGTTAACTGGCTTCGATATAAGTACTGTTGGTACGAGTGAATCGTCGTTGATTAGTGTAATCAGTTTCCCCTTTCCCATGCATCCTTCCGTAATACGACGAAAGACAGTCCCCGTAATGGGAATTGGCTGGGTAGCGGTGGAGACATTATCTTTAAAATACTGCAGCATGCAGTATTAGGTGAAACTGACACGTACCACATAACATCTGGCCTCATCATTTGGAAAAAGCCGGCTAAAAGTATGCACGTGCAAATTAACTGAGCTCTGTAAACACGACCTTGAAACTGATAAAAAAATGCAGGACAAAATTGAAATAATATTATAATACCTATTTGTACACCAATGTAAGATTCGGTTTTACACTATCCTTAGCATTCATAGAATGTAATTCAAATCGGTAAAAGTTTTATGAACACGTTTCATTGCTGCTCGCTTCTAGAATGCCCGTTAATAACGAAGTAGCCTGTAGAACAGGCACCGGATGCGTTTACTGCATTACGAATACAGACGACAGAGTACTCTGTATCTATCAAAGAGTGGGGCTGGCGCATCTGACCCGGCGTGACTTGCACACCATTGACCTCTAGAGATGCGCTTTACATAAGTATTACAACGGCAACTTCCAACCCGGTTCGCCAGGTAGCACTTTTTTGACGTGTGTTGTGCAGATCCGAGACGTGACGGCGACAGTATGTTTAAGCAGAGTTATCGCGCAATGTTTGACGTTAATTGGTACGTCTGGAGTACGTAGACTACGTAAAATTACAACGAAATTGTTACACTTAAAACGCATCCGTCCTGGCTCCGTATTTTGACGGTGCTCGGCACATCTAATCCATGAATGCCTTTTTACGAAATCGAAGCTTATAAGCTGCCACTAGTGGAGTGGGTTAATCCACCCGTACCACGATAAAATGAGGTTTGATGGTTTGTCGGTGAAGTTACGAGTAAGCGAATTACCCAAAAATCAAAGATGCAATTGCGAGCATGATAACCGATACCGGCGCGATTGTCAAAGTGCACAAACATTTTTAATCAGCTGAAAAGTCATTCGGGAAGAGTAAGGGCAAAGGCAAGAGCAAGAATGATTTCAGAGAATCCCAGAAGTCTAGAAAATCCACGTTAGAACTGGTCATTTCGTACAAGTACACATTCAGATGTTTCCGGTTGAACTAGCACTAATGAGATGTACATTTTCACTACAGATCTCATTTGTACGGGTACAATATTTATGCAATAACAGCCTTTGTTGCGTAAACAACAACGGTTTTTGATTAATCGTTAGCTTTCACAGAGGGCTCAGAGTTCAAACAGTAGATAGTATGTAAACCGACACGCAGGTAGAACTCATGGTAACCCCTGTTGTAACTGCACATTGTCGTTAGCCTAAACGGATGTTCTTCATACTAACATAATAATTCTTTACCGAGATTTGTCCTGCAGCCATAATACAAATACGTTTTGCAGACAGGAAACGTTTTGTGATTAAATTACTCTATCGCACAAGCCCCTCAATAACAGTACAGATAATCGCACATAATATTAGGCTGGTTATGAGAGATAAGCTGGTGGCCAGGGATAGACAGTCGTGCGCTGTTCCTAAATTTATTCTGATTTACCACAACATGAGGATGACACGATTTCTGGCGATAATTAACCAATATTAATTTTAACGAGCTTTGAATCATGCTGCTGTACGTTTCGGTATCGTTGCCTGACAAGGAGTTCAAGAAACTGCGAAGTGCAGCATAATAAAACTGAAAATCAGATCAAACCGTACAATCGGAAGTACAACCTACAGAGTACCTGCTGGCGCAGTATAATTATTTTTGTACTTATCGTAGGACTGTATAGCAGAAGAGTTCTGATTGCACAAACGGAACCTGTAAGTGTACTTTGCAGATAAAGGACTTTGAACGGGCATACTTACGCAACAACACCTGTATTAATCTTAGTGTACACATGTATAACAAGATCATTGAAATTTATCACAGATTTTATTGTTGCTTATCGAGTATATATGTACGTGATATGCAATCGGTCACGCGATAGCCGTTTATCACAAATGACTTCAGAATCTGCGGTTGACGAACAGTGTACTGATAATGTTTCAGCCAAATCTTTTTGCAAAACGTTTCCAGAGTTTGATGCGACATTAGAATTCACGATTTCTCTTTCGCGTTGATCACTGAATCAAAAGTATTAATAAGAGCGTAGCTCATTTGCTACAGATTAATGCCTGCATCGTTTCAGTCTTGCTGCAAAATCTTTGGAAGCCAACTGCTAATAAGGATTGCGGATTGACGGAATAATTCCCTCATCTCCACTCTTTTGCTCATAACTCAACAAAATGGAAAGGTGAGCTCACGATCAAAAATTTGTTATTCATTAAAGACATTTTAGGTACACAATAGGCACACCAAGATAAGCATTAGACAGATAAATAAGTTTGCCAACCATGGATGTACTGAATTTTTGTCATTGTATTAAAAGCTTTTGTGTATTGCTAGCCCAATGGTAACAGATAAGTCGTAGCAAATTAAGAACTTGTTATCAATTAAGAACTTCTACGTATACTTCTGTGTTACAGTGCAGCCGTTAGAAATACAAGTACGAGTACGTGAATTTGTTTAGGATTCTGGTGGAAGCTGCTCATCTGCACTTGATGAGTGCGCCATCGGATGAAGCCGACGCTCTTGGGACATGGGCGAAATCTTTACGTTCCAGCATAACCGGGCTGCCGTCCCCACATCCTGCGAAGGACGCTTTATCGACACCGTCACCTGACCGACGCGCATCGTATGTGCCTTTACCCCCAACACCTGACCGGCGTTATGACATGTCACACGAAAGCCGCGGTGTCGCCCTAATAATCAACAACAAAGCATTCAACGAGGAGCTCGATCTCGGTTACCGTGCTGGAAGCGATGTGGACGCCAAGACGCTGGCAGACCTCTTCAAAACCCTAAAATTCAAAGAGGAGAACATCCACAGTTACGATGACCTTTCCACTGCCCACATGCTGGCGGCGATGCGTCATTTTGCCGAACAGAACTACGATAACATGGATTGTTTTGTGTGCGCCATTCTGACTCATGGCAAAGAGGGTGTGGTGTTTGGTAAAGAGGGTGTCATCACACTGGAAGCGTTAATGGAACCGTTCAAAAACAGTCGCAACCAGAGTCTTGTGGGAAAGCCGAAGATCTTCTTGGTGCAAGCGTGCCGGGGATCGCGATTCGATGGGGGAGTGGAAGCCATGGAGAGTCGGATGGAAGCCGATGCACCGGTGAAGGTGGCGCTGGAGGCGGATTTCCTGTACGCCTTTTCCAGCTCACCGGGATACTTTTCATGGAGGAATTCAGCGCGCGGTTCCTGGTTTGTACAGGCACTGGGAAAGGTCATCAAGGAGAATGTGGAGCGACTACACGAGATCGATCTGCTGAGAATCTTGACGAGGGTCAATTATGAAGTAGCCTATGGGTTTGAATCCAATGTGCCGGGTGATGCACTGAAGCACCGCAAGAAACAAATGCCCAGCGTGGTGTCGATGCTGACAAAAGAGCTGTATTTTGCTTAATTGCAAAAACACGGTACTCCACATGCTTTATAATCGCTCAGATTGATAATTTGCTTTACTCTAGTCTCATGGTTTTCTTAGGTTTCTCCTAATCAAAGTTGTATGTGCACTTTCTGCCTTTAATCCTTTTCCAGCATGTCAAAGCAAATTTTTTATCCAACGTTGAGGATTGGTAAGTCCACCGTTGTGATTCAAACGACCGCACCACTAACAAAGCTGCTTGTTATTATTAGTATAATTAGTTTTGTATCGTCCATGACTGAAAAAGACCTGTCGAGCAAACAGCGCAATCTGAACTCGCAGCTGCGCAACCAGAAGCCTGTTTTCGCAACCTGGAACGTTAAAATAAATCGGTAATATCTCATAAGTTCGATCCTTGAATTGTACGAACCTCTTAGACTAAAACCAGCATGGTTCGATCTGTCGTCGCTCAATCGTCGAAGCCCGAAAACTTCGCACACTAGACAGCTTCCTCTACTTGTGCGTTCATCCGGCCGCACAATAGGGGAGCTGTATCGGCCACATTATCGTCGCCGCATTGAGAGCTATTTACAGCTAATGACACTCGGTTACGAGGAAATCGCCAAAAATAGAATTCTAGGACATATCCAAACGGGCGAGGTATAAAGAATGAACAGCATCACGAAAAACTATTGTGAAAGCGCTGATTCTCTTTGTGAGTTGGGGCCGACCGGCATGTCACGTACCACCGGAAAAAGACCGGACGGGATGACACTGATACGGGATGGGTTGCAGACGGACCGTTGCAGACCCTCATGTCGCTGGAAGCTTCAAGAAATGTGGCAGCGTAGCCAGGCTTGCTGAAAATTCAAAGCACAGAAAGCATTCATTTTTGAAAAACGGTTACAGACACAGTGCCTTTTTTATCCTCTAGTAATGGAATGGAAACCCTGGGAGTATTTGGACCGGCTTTAAGTGAATTGTTACATTGTATGGGTCGCAAAATCAGGGACTTGACTGAAGAAGCGCGTTCTACTGCTTTTCTCAAGCAGCGATTGTTATTTGTAAAGGGAATGCCACGGCTTTTTTGAGTATGTTACCTTTAGCCCAATAGAAGACCGGGACTTTGGTTGCTTTTTTTAATGTTTCAGTTGTAGCTATCAGGTAGGGTGTCAGCGCTTGCATTTTTTGTTTATTTCCAAACTAACCGAAGTTATGAAAGGGTGTCAGCGCTTGCATTTTTTGTTTATTTCCAAACTAACCGAAGTTATGAAAAGCTATTAAACCAGATAAGTTAAATTTTACTTTCGTTCGCACAAAATCAGACTTGCAAATTTTGAAAGAACGCCTTCGTACCGCCGTGCCGGTGACTACTAGTACGAGTACTTACTGCATATCTCCGCCAGTCAAATCGAGCGGTACATACTGTCAAATTTGTGATTTGCAAGGCCGCGCCGCCCTGGGAGGGGTGGGAGTCGTTCGACTCGGTGACGACGCGAAGGCCCATAAAGGCATAAACTGTTAAACACGTCCTTTCTGATGCTCCAGCTCGCCTCACGCATCTGCCAACTCGATTCGCGTCCCTTTAGTATCTCAAACTTGTAAGCCCATTTTGATTTCATTTTCGATCGTTTACTGTTTACAGTTTACCTACTCTTTCTCACGGTATTTATTGTCACTAGTATTTCCCTTACGTATTGTGGTGGTTCGTTTTTAATTATTTGTCTGGCCTTCGTCTCAAATCTACACGAACATGGAGTCGGGCAGGGTTTCGCAGACGCGCGTGGATGCGGCGGACTATCAGCGTAAACTGGCTTTGCGAAAGGTAACCATTTGTATGATAGATTCAAACCGTAATACTGGAGTTGAGGCAGGCATTCTTTAGAAATATCATTATTATTTCATATTTCAGGCGTACATCCAGCGCGCTAGAGGAAATGGCTGAGCTGAATAGAACGACTGAAGCCTTGCTGCAGAGACAAGCAGAACTGCGGGCTCGGGACTGCATCGACTTCCCATCACTTTTGCTGACGCAACCACCCCATCGCTGAATGAAGCTTTGCAGTTTGGTAACCTTGGCTGCACTGTGTGCTGGCGATCAAGCATTCTTTGATTGTTTGTTTGCAACTTCGCACTGTGTTTTGTTTTTAGCGTTCCTGTGTGGTGTGTAGTTTGTTGAGAACGCTGACAAATAAACTGAGTGCGTCAAGTTACAATATTCAGATTTTACTAATTCATTTGTGGAAATTTGAATAATTATTAGGCGCAAAATTCCTTAAAAAAAATAGAATTTTTCCGAATTATACGTCAGTCGCGAACAACCAGACTGCCTGTTTCAGCAGATTTGTCTAACTTGTAACCAAATACAGCGCGCCAGCGGTTTATTTAATTTACATAGACAAAATTCCAAAAAGGTTGAATGCATTCGTGTGCACCACAAGTCTGATTTATGTACCGATCTTCTTGAAATTTCGCGTATGAACGCACATACACATGAAGATCGTTTTTACACCGAACCACAGTTCCGGCAATTTTTCCATTTTAAAATAAATGTTAATTTTGTTTCAGAATGTAACAAAATGCTGAAAATCTGGTTCGGTATAACAGCGATCTTCAGATTTACGTCCATACTTCATTTATGTGCAAAATTTAAAGAAGAAATCGGTTTATAACGAGACTTTTCATACACCTGAATGCATTTAAACTTTCGAAATTTTTTTATAGCCAAAACTCCCCAACCGGATGTTGCGTACATAAAACGGTTTTCGATCACATCAGTGTGTAATGTGTATTGTACAATTCCTCTTGCTACAAAATGTCGTAAAACAGAGCAAAATCGTGTTTGGAAGCGTGCGAAAGTGAAAAGTTTCGTGTATGTACGCGAATTTGGTACCATCTACCGGGTCACTTCCCTTAAACAGTCAAAGTTATTTAAAGTGCCTATATGTATTAGATCGGCTTAATGGAGATACTGTTTGACAACAATATCACAACTATAATTTAAATGTCATAGAAAAAATAATTACAGTACACGTAATTGCAATAGATAACTATTGTTATTATCAACTAGTCAGCACAAGATCTTCGACAATTCACAGCTACCCGCAACGGCGCAGATTATCAAAATAAACTAAACGTTGACAAAATGGCAACACATTTGGCGCCGCAAAAAAAAGAGCAGCAACCTGCGCACCACAAAGGGGCCCTGGAAGCGGTTTTGCCTCTCCTGCTGGGGATAAACTAATCTCGACCTTTGCCCGTCGAACGTTCAAGGAAGCGCGATTTTGATTCCAAAACTCCGGCAGTCTAATGTGTTTATACGAGAATGGGTCTACTGATAATAATGTTATATTGTTATACACGATCTTCACACGAATATCTTTGTACTTTGTTGTCTAATATTTTATATCCTGAATGTATCCCAGGCAGTAGTTTTCTGTTGGTCTTGAATTTGTGTATCGCTGCTTTCATACGAGTACTTTTCATCAGGTCCATGATGTAAAATTCGTTAAATACGTTTTTATTGTTGTAGAAGAGTGGCAGATTGCATGATTATTGATTGTGTGTTGTCTTAAATCTACTAGGGAGGGTGCGGACACTGCGGAGTCATGTTGCAAGGACAATAAACTCCTCATCATTATTATTATAATTATTATTATAAATACTGTTGTAATGCAGTACTTAGTAAAAGCTGACTGAACAACTCCATACAGACCTTACTACATGTTTAGCAATCGTTAAGAAAGCGGCACACTTCATTTGAAATATATTGCAGTCATTGCGTCAGCTCTTTGCTGTGTTAATGCAATATCCGTCTGGCCTAGAACACCTGTGGCACGTTTCGTACCAAAGAAAAAAAGTGAATCGTTTTTTCTCTCCTTGTAGACACAGTAGACACCTGTATACAGGCTGTAGACACCCTGTAGTCCAATCGGTAGTCACCAGGATTCATAGGATGTATACAGCGTGTCTACAACGGTGTCTACAGGTTGTCTACAGACGTCTACCGCGGTATACGGGCAGCCCTTTTGAGGCTCAGCTTGATACTCTGCGTGTATACACCGGTAGTCAATTGTAGACAGCCCGTAGACACTACTGTAGACATACTGTAGTCACCTGATTTCTTAGGTTTCTTAGGTTTTCTTAGTATGTCTACAGGTTGTCTACAGGATGTCTACTGTACTCTACAGGTTGTCTACGAATGTCTAACGCTGTATACAGGCAGCCCTTCTGAGGTTCAGATGCTCTGCCTGTATACACCGGTAGTACCTGTAGACAGCCCGTAGACACCACCGTAGACAATTAGACATACTGTAGTCACCTGGTTTCTTAGGTTTTCTTAGCATGTATACAGGTTGTCTACAGGATGTCTACCGGTTGTCTACAGATGACTACAGTGACTACAAGAAGGAAAAAAGCGTTCCAGTTTTTTTCTTTGGTACGAAACGTTCCATATATAGTTAACAGACGGTAGAACCGTGTTGAGTTTTGAATTTTTGGAAATTAAGAAATCTTTTTGGTGTCAGCGCAACGTTAAAGAGACACACATGTTAACGACGCAGTGCCGTAAATGCTGAGCGCTGCATGGCGCATTGGTATCAGCAACACTTGTCAAGCGTGACTTCTGCAACGGTGGAGCGGACCATCCAGTCCTTAAGAACCATCATCCGGGAACAAGCACCGGTGACATATGGTACTTGCTCCATCCCAACCAAAGACTTCACCTTGTATTACGGCAGATCTGATGGTGCACGGTGAGTAGTGAAAACACTGGAAACCGAAAACTGCTGCAAAGGAGTAAGTTTAGGCTTTGGCGCAAAGTAGAAGTGCGGTAATTATACGTACCACAATTTGCGAAACATTTTTAATATATATTCTACGTTTCGTTTACTTTGTGGTCGCATCATCTGCAAATTTCTAGGCGAATCCACCTCCATAATGCTTCCCCCGCTGAAATGGAATTACTTTTAAGTGCAGCGGTGTCAAGGGTAAATAACCAAGATGTGTATGCCGAAAATGATCGCAAAGCCGGGAGCCTGGACGTGGAAGATTTTGCCACCAATTTTAACGTGGAGCGCTCCGGTATCCTGGCACGTATGAAGAACGATCTGCTGGATCGCGAAAGCATTGCCAAATCGGTGGACTGCGAATTGTACAAATTGAGTGTATGCGGTGAGTGGTAAAATTCATGCAAGAACGGCCCAAAACGACCAAAATCAGGAGTGTCACGAACATAAATTTTATGTAGAATTGTACGAGTACAGATACGAGTACATTAATTTTATGAAAAGTTCGACAGAGTAGAATGGCTGTATTCTAAAATTCGATATTAGCATTCTGCTGATTGGATTTACAGTACATTAAAAATGATAGATGATCAAATAATTTGTATCCGTTGTGGTGAACAGACGTTCTTTTGGACTGACCTTTCAGGCGAAGGTGGTTGTTTTAAAGTGCACAAGGACAGCCCAAAAAGCGCTAACATGTTCGGATCACTGGTAATCGTCTTCCCTGTCCCCCACACTGGCGGTGCAGTGCTTCTTCGGCGCAGCAGCAAATTTGATTCCGTCCAGGAATGGAAATTCGACTCCGGCCGGGAACTTGCCACAGTAGCGCAGCCATCGGTTGGATACGCTGCTTTCTCTAGCGACGTGGAACACGAGGTGGCGTTTGTCCAGTCCGGCTACCGGGTCGCCCTGACCTACAACCTATTCCTTAGTGGCGATGACTATAGCGGCAAACACACACTACCGGCATCCAAAACTGTTGACGTACACGAGACGGCATTTAAAGCGGAAATGGAAAAACTGCTGGTTAATCCCACATTTCTACCGCACGGCGGTTGTATTGGGTTTGGGCTTCAGCACGAATATCCCATCAACAACAAGACAAAGGCCAGTGCTTTGGCCGGTTGCCTGAAGGGCAACGATGCCGTAATCGAACGGGTGTTCAGACACTTGGCGCTGCCGATTCAACCGAAAATTCACACAGCATCCTCGAAGAATCCTGATTCCTATTTAGGAGAGTTGGAAGCATTCCAGTATTTGACTGACAGCGTGGTAACCTGTGGCGGGTATGAAGATGTTGACAGCCTGTTCGCCAGGTTTTTAGGGGAGAAAGGAGTTCTACTGGCACGACTCCCGGACGGCCCTTCTGAACTCTCCGCATATTATACATATAAAATTAAGAAAAACGAAATGGACAACATTCCCATCGTTGACGTTGAGTGGATTACTTGTCCTACGAAATACAACAGGATAAGGTTTGAATTCGCGTATGAAATACATGATGAGGACGCGTATGAAAAAAGTGTGGGTTCGGCGCATTTATCTGGGTCGGTCTGCCTAATTGCCAGAATCGGTCCTCCTGGGAAACGCGTTTGAGCTGTGGAACGGCGTTCCGTATTCTTGTTGTTCTGTGATCAATTCTAATGCATGTTGCGAAAGTTTTGTACTCTGTCGTTGTTCTCTGTTTCCTGTTTGAAATTCCTGATTCACGGCACGTTCTTTTTAATCTTTAAATGAAATTGTTCTTCTGCCTAAGCTCGGAAGTTCACGACTTTAACGGAGCACGCTATCACGCAGCGGCAGTTTTGCCATGCTGTCAATAAATCGTAAACAAATTAAGTTATCCCTAGCGCCAGAAGCTGTCTATAGCTGCGTTAAATAGCTCCACCGAATTGCTATGCCAAAAACATTGCTATGTAATACAGAATAAAACGAAAGTGAAACTAAAGATAAACAAGCAGATAAAATTTGCAATACAAAAAGTGCTGTACCTGACTTGAGAAGTTAAAAGTTACCTAAATGTAATAAAATAACGTTTCAGCGGAAATGGCAATGCACACCTGGCTACAATAATTACGCGAAAAAATCATGAACTATTAGTTGAACACTTGAACTCTTCTAAATTCTTCCGTTCAGCACAAAATAAAGGTCAGCGCGAACTATATAAAAATACACTATTTATACAGTAGTACACACCAGGAACTATTATTAATACTGTACTCTTGATTTCCAACATTAGTAAGTAGTAACCACTCTGAGTTCTCGAAAATCGTAATAAAGCATGACACCATTGCGCCTCGGTGTACCAGGCCTGCCTTTTTAAATACAGCTTCCCGGAATGTTTTAGATGGAGGTCATCAGGCAGGACGCGTCCGATCACTTCGGCCGCGTTACATTTCGGCCGCACAGGTTCACTTCGGCCAACGTTCATTTCGGCCGTGGCTCATTTCGGCCAAAACTCAATTCGGTTAACGCTCATTTCGGCAACTGGACGTTTCGGCCATCATAGCTTTTCCTGGGTTTTCTACATTTTCTAGGTTTTTTTAGGTTTTTTATGTTTTCTTAGGGTTTTTAGGTTTTCTGAGGTTTTTTTGAGGTTTTGTAGGTTTTCTTAGGTTTCTTAGGTTTTCTTAGGTTTCTTAGGTTTGTTCAGTTTTCTTAGGTTTTCGGTTTCTTAGGTTTATTGTGGTTTTTTAGGTTTGTTATGGGGTTTTTTAGGATTCTTTAGCTTTCTTAGGTTTCCTTAGTTTTCTTAGGTTTCTTAGGATTTCTTGGATTTGTAATGGTTTCTTTTCTTTTTTTCGATTTACTTATGTTTTCATAAGTATTCTTAGGTTATCCTTAGGTTCTTTAAGATATGAAGACTGTTTTCATTTTTTGTGCTTTCCTAGATGTCGTAAAGTTATGTTTTCAGTAGTCTCCCGTGACGGCAGACTTCGTGGCTTCGCGTCATCGGCGTTATGGCGGTCGACGAGGTGTTAATCAGAACAATCGGGAATATGAGACATGATGGTGACAGTAACTGCTCAAGCAAATTGTGTGTGCAAAACTAAACAGAAACTGATCAACTTTTTGTGCGTCAGGACTTAGCTACTCTGTAGTTACACGGTGCATATTAAAAGTTTTGGAAAACCCAATTTCCGCCAAAATGTGCTGTGGCCGAAGTGAATTGCGTCCGAAATGAATGACGGCCGAAGTGAGTGGCGGCCAAAAATCTTTGGCCGAAATGAGCGCGGCCGAAATGAAAACGGCCGAAGTGATCGGTAGCCCAGGTAGGATGTTCATGGTTTATACTAGATGGAAGACTACACCAGAGTGATCTGCTAGAAATCCTGAAGAGGGTCAACTCGAAGTACGCTATGGGTCAGTCCTTTGTCCCTCGAAAGACAAAAGAGGGCAAAGTTGGCCGTTGCACTAGCTTTCCCGTAGATAAAAGTTTTTAGTTTTACATCCTCGTTAAGATTGAATGAATTGAATCGCCGGTACAAGTTAACTCGTGAGGGCTTTGCAATACAAGGATTTTGTTGCATCAGAACTTTGCTGTCTGTAACTGTATTCTGTCGGTTTGGTCGTGAAAATAACGGTCTCGTAGTGACTTTAGTCTCGCCCGCCAGTTTAGCTTGCGGAGCTTGTAGTGAACAGAAATTCATTACCAATTTTGGAAGCTTGAGAAATTTTTTTCCTTTTTCGTGTCAGCGCAATGTTAATGCTACGTTACTGTCGTGTGTTACTGAGCGCTGCACGGCGGCCTCGGTATCGGAAATACTTGTCAAGCGTGGCTTCTAAATCTTTGAAACAAACCATTCAATCTTTGAGAACCATCATCTGCGATCAAATCCCAGTCACGTATGGCACATGCTCCATCCCAGTCAAAGATTTCACTCTGTATTACGGCAATCTGGATAGCGCACGGTCAATACATCTGACCATGTAATGTATAAGTGTAATCGAAAGATGCTACAAATCAGAAATAATCAGTAGCTTAGACTTTTGTGACGACATTGTTAGTTGCGCCGCACCACCATTAGCCATTACGATTGTAGATGTATCAACATGCATCATTCTTCCCCGGCTGAAGTGCAATTACTTGCTCGTGCTTGTGACCCAGCCCCATTCAGGATGAATAACCAGGATGTTTATGACGAAAATTATCGCAAAGCTGGCAGACTGAATGTGCAGGATTTTGTCACAAATTTTGACCCGGAGAGCACTAGTATTCTGGCGCGTGTGAGGAATGATTTGCTGGATCGCGGAAGCGGTGTCAAATCAGTGGGATACGAGCTATACAAATTGAATGTAGACGGTGAGCAAACGAAAAGACAAAGTCAATGTCAGCAACATACGAACTCTGCTGCTATAATTATAAGAAAACAGAGCGCAGTGAAGTTGCGGTTCGAAAAATTCGTATTCGATATTATGTAATCTGCATAACTGTTTAGTATTATTTTGTGTTCGCCTGGTGGTGAAACGCCCTCCTTTTCTGCCTTAGGTGAAAGTGGTCGCTTCCAGTTACAGAAGGACACACCAAGAAGCACCAGCATGTTTGGAACACTGGTAATCGTCTTCCCTGTACCCCACACTGGTGGTACCTTAGTTCTCCGGCGTGCTAGCAAATTTGATTCGGTCCAGGAATGGAAATTCGACTCCGGCCGGGAACTTGCCGCGGTTGCGCAGCCGTCGGTCGGATACGCTGCTTTCTACAGTGACGTGGAGCCCGAGGTGACGGTTGTTCAGTCCGGCTACCGCGTCGCCCTGACCTACAACCTGTTCGTTAGTCGCACTGACAATAGTGACAAGTACACACTACCGGTATCCAAAACCGTTGACAAACACGACGCGGCGTTCAAGGCGGAAATGGAGAAATTGCTGGCCGATCCGACATTTCTGCCGCGCGGCGGTTGCATTGGTTTTGGACTGCAGCATCAATATCCCATCAGCGATAAGACAGACGCCAGCACACTGGCCGGCTGTCTGAAGGGCAACGATGCCGTAATTGAACGGGTGTGTAAGCGGTTGTCACTGCCGATCCAGCCGAAAATTCACACCACAACCCGGAGCGCTCCGGATTCGGATAATTTGGGAGATCTAGAAAACTTCCAATATTTGACTGACAGCGTGGTTAGCCGTGACGGGCGTCAAAATGCCGACCAGCTATTTAGAAGGTTTCTGGAAAATAACAGTACCCTCCTGATCCGACTCCCCAGAAGAAAAGAAGCGTTGAAATGGTCACCGGACAAACATTAACATCTTGTTTATGAATAACAGACATATTATTTATTTACAAACACTCTAAACATCAATAATTCGGCGTAGCTACAATAAACAATAACATCTGGAACACAACAATAATTACGGCTATAATTACAACAACGTTAAACCCATTACAACAACAAACTTATGTTTTTATTTAGTTAGCTATATGGTTATAATCATAATCCTAACAGTAAATTACGTTATTAACTTAAATTCTTAAACAATAATAATAACTATCGCAATAGTATTCTGTATTTAACTATGATTAATGTTACCATAAAGTAGTTTAGTTTAAGTAAATTATAATGATGTTAGTGCAGTGGTGTTGTTCACACTAAGTATCCAGACGTCGGCTGTTGATTTCGAGTGAAGTTGTGCATGGCGCGCCGGGAGACATTCCTTGAGATGGACTGCCTATTCATATGCCGACCTAATTCAGCATGACGCTGTCCGGTGACCTACTTTTCATGGAATGTCTCCCGACGCGCCATACACATAGTTATAACAATCAGTTAATGCTGGACGCCCGTTTTGTTACCTTACTCCGCCTTATCACACCTGTGATACACTGCGAGAGATGAAAAGGCGGTGCTGGCCACCGTATTTTCTACCCAATAGTGTCTATGTGCGGAGATGGGCACTCAGTGGCTGTAAAATCGGAATGTTTACACTCCCTTTGTCTCTCCACAGTGTATCACAGGTGCGATAAGGCGTGGCGATGATCAGATCGGTAAACTGACGCCCTAAGAACTGCTTGCACGAGAACCACTTTGTGCAACGATAATGACTACTGTATATAAATTTTCTACACAGTAGCTTTGTCTGTTTAATTTATGTATGTACTCGTATAGTTATACTGTGTACGTACTGTGTATGCATTTTGTATGTACAGTAATCTGTTTATTGCTGTAGTTCACCGTATGTTTACAATTTTTTGTGTAATGAGCAGGCTATCATACCCATTCTATCATACTCATACTGGCTATCATTCTAATAATTATTATAAAAGTTAAGCCCTGGGGCCTCACGAGATTGTTTGGCGGGGTCCAAATGGACGTACACCTCTTAGCAATGTACTCATACTGTATTTTGTGGGACGTCGGTTTTACATGGCTAGTGGACAGACTAATAAAGCGTATTCGATCCTGGTACGTTACATTGTGAGGGAGAACACGGTTGCTGTACCACCCTGGAAACTGATAACTGATGCTGGAAAAGCTAAGGATACGGCACCCAAGGGTTTTTTCTTGATCTTATTGAACTGGATTTTCGGACAACTACGTCGTTATTCTACACTATACGGTAAAAATAGGTACCTACTACTGACTATTTCGATGCGGTTTGTGTTGTATGGTAGCCAACTGTATTTCGACTTAAGTTCTCATTGATAGATTGTACAACTTCTCATTGATACACTCACTTAAGTTCTCATTGATTCTCATTGATAACTGTGCAGATACAGTATTGCCCGAATTTTAATGTCAGTGACTGAAAATATTACTGCTTACTGTAAAGTCGGCAGGATTTTTTTGCTGTCAAAAGCAGTTTATTGTAACAGGCTTGGTAACGCGTTCAGTTATTATGATGTGGTCCTGATGACTACGAGACTGTCAGGTGTGGGAGACACCTGAAAATTATTTTATTCCAAAACAGAAGTACGGGATAACATTCACATTCCACTGAATATAGATTCCACTCAACTAGCTAAAGCAAGTTTAGTTTTTTAATATTGTTATCATTTCAAAAATTCATAAGGAAAACAAGTTTTTATTAGCACATCAGCACACAGTACGACATCTCGAGCAAAATCTATTAGCGGCGGTTATGGCGATCGCACCATCCCAGGAGCACACCCCATAAGAGCGTTGTAAACTGCGAAGAAGAAAGTATTATTATGATTTCATATAAGTAATATCAACAAACAGGTCTATACAGATATGTGCGTTATAAATATTTTAGATAGCTTTTGCGTTATCGCATACCAGCATGACTTGCAGTAACTGTAGATAATAATAATTGCCGGATTTAATAAGGGTGTATGATAATATTTGTAATATTTAATAAGGGAGTATGATAATATTAAATATTATTATTATAAATTTTATAATATTATATTTATAATATTTAATGATAATTTTTAAGGGTGTAATGATAATATTTATGCGACCGTAATAAGCAAGTAGCATATGTATTTACAAAACCTACCTCCGGATCGTCACGAATGGCTTGATCAATGTGACCCGGCTTGATGTCGGTGGCACGTGCAACTTCTGCCACGTTTCCAGCAAGGAACAGGAGTTCGGCAACCAAATACTCTAGAACCCCGGCCATGAATACAGATGCGGATTCTTCAGTTTGGCTACCCTGAATCATAGCCTGGTGAATACGGCCAACCGGCAGTATTGCACCGGCTCGCCTGGAGCGGAGAGGACTCTACCCTAGTTTTTTTGCCACGCGACCGTGCGGCATTCTGTTACAATTTGAAAATTATAAAATGATTAATGCGGTTGTTAGGGGACAGTGAGATTTAAATAGTGGTTTGTACGGATCTTTATTCCGGATATGCACGATCTGATCTGCGCTAATTAAAACGTAGAATATGAGTAAAGGTAAAATAAAACAGTATTGCATCATAGTTCCTTCAAATGTTTCTCAAAAGTGTACTCTTTTGTTTGCAAACCAACCATCTGCTTCAGGAATAGTGACACACGCGGTAAAAATAGGTCATGCTTTTATTCTCCAATACCATATCTGTTGCTGTTCTTTTGTGACCTTATTGTGCAATTTTTTGCGCGAGGTCGGTCCGCAGCGGAAGAGTGTACAGCTCGTAAATCTATACCGCAAAAATAAAAAATGTACAAAATAAGTATTTAGTATTGTGTACTACATACTAGAAAAGTGCACTCACTTTTTGCGCGCACTGCAGGATCGAAGCGGAGCAGGACTATATCCTAAATGATGATACCCCGTTTTACAGTGGGCACTCTTTTTCGATTATTTAATGCTCTCATCCCAGCTGGTATAATTTTAGTACAATGACAATAGTGAAATCTCGGCCTCTGGCGCCGCTAAGCATTTACATAAAATTACGTAAGTGTTTCGAATACATGTTTCGACACTGTACACAAAATCATAATTTCTTCAACTCTAGTGGAAAAATTTATGCCGGTTCATACAGTGCTGTGGAAGGTCACCGCCACAATATGCACATAATATGCAAAGCAGTCAATGGCACAGTAAATCTGCTGAATGCGGTAGGAGGGGTTGGATTTAGTAACGCTGGTGACGTTTTATAGAAAACTAAAAACTGAACTGAAAAGCAGCGTTCCCGTATACTATCATGTCAAAAATCTGGTGATACCGACCTGGCCGGAGGGCTACCATTTACACGAAATTGCCCTTAGTAATGCTAACGGAGTGCTATTCCGATTAGGCAATTTTCTAGAAGATACTTGTTAATAACCGGGATATTAATTCGTTTTGATTTTTTTATCGCACAGGGTTGTTTGGTTCACATCGGGGCACTGCAAAAATGTCTGTGGGGACATATTTGCCGGAAATTGCACAATTTGGGGTTTTTCTAGTATTATTTCGTTACTTAGTTTTTGTTATGTTGTACAATGTCAGAAGTCCAGAGGGTGTCAAGAAAAGAGTTTCAGGAACAGTATTATGGTACTGGACTGTGTCTGCAACACCAAACTAGAATATTGAATCAAAGATGTTTAACGGAAACCGGTAAATTGATACTGTCGCTATCGGCTAACGATTCCAATACTGGTGATGAAGCCCATCGCTTGTGACAGGTAATAATGCCCCCACGAACATTCGGTAGCGCTATGTTGCCATTGTTACCAAAAAGCAAACACAGTAATCTTTTGATATCGGGGAGATTACCACCGGCCATTATATACGGTTACCGTGCATAGGTGGGCATCCGGGTGCAAATATCACCGTGCATGTTAGCATTTCCTGACGGTGACCGACGTACAGACACTACGAGTTATATGTGGCGTGAGTATATACGGCAACCGTGCTGTGCATTTGGTGACAGGTACCATCGTGCATGCGTGCATTTGCTGGTGGTTAGCCACGCATATACACACCACATTTTGCATTAGTCTTGAACATAGGCTTTCGTTACGCTTCGGTCGACAAGGTAAGTTTCCAGCTCCGCGGTCGACATGTGTGTACTGGAAAGGTTAGGTTTGAGTTCATGGAGTGTTACTAGTTACGACAGCCGTGTTAATACATATCGATGTATTGCCAACTGAAATTTGTTAAATGTTCGTATATAAAACCTTAACGAATTACGGGTACAAGGAGGGGTAAATACACGGAAAGACAGAAAACGGCAATAATAAGGATAACCCTTCGTGTTGTAACACGGCCAGCCACCAAGGGAAGGCAGTTCTAGTGACATTGCAGATCAGTCGTTGAGACTTCAGTCTGAGGTTGTTTCTCCGTAGACTTCTATAAACACAACCACCTTCGTCTTGCATATTTCAGAACTAATCCGCACAATCGATAGCTCGAAAGAACAAGAAAAAATTTACAAGATTTTTGATACGAAATAATTCGCCACTAATTAAAACTGAAGCAAGACTGAACCATTTGAGTTTCTCGTAGACTAAGCATAGGAGTTGGATGATTTGTTTTCACGGAGCTCCATTGCTTTGTCTATGGGAAACCGAATTGGCTCTAACTTGTCTTGTTTCTCAGATCACGGCTTGCGTGGTATCGAAAATCTTGTTAATTATTTCTTGCTCTTTAAGATGTAGATTACACGGTTTGATTCTGAATTCTCGAAGACGTAGGTGTTTGAGTATAACGTAGGAGTCTACGGAGAAGGCAGCTCGGGTCTCAAAGCATGAATTTTGTGTAGTGTCGCTGGACTGCTTTCCCTTGGCGGCTGGCCATGGTGCACAACACCTGAATGGTTATCCCTTATTATTGCCGTTTTTCCTGTCTATCCCGTGTATTTACCCCCTCCTTCTATTACACTTTGGTCGCTTAAGGATATTGACATTGCATGAATGAAGAATTAAAGATATACTTTTCGCATCTGCGCTCACTCAAGGAATATGTTTTTATTAGAAAAATCCTACTTTCAAACCTTGTAAAACTAAAATATTATTTACTTACATGGATACGGTACGCAACAGTACATAATATACTAAGTCTTAGATTCAGTGATTAAAGTTGTCACCATGTGCACTTCACCAGTTCTATTAAAATAAAACGCGCAAGCTGTATTATACTACGAACGGAACTCATTTTGCTAACAATAATTAAGTAAGTAACTTTCTCTATTACTACTTGAAGTCGCAGAGCGATCACTACCTTTTAGTTCCCTGCAACGGAGTACAAAACTGCGTCCAGTCCGATCCAAACTTAGAAAATTTTATCCAAACCCAGTCCGACTCCGAATTCTAAAAATCGTACTCCGACCAATCCGATCCGAAAATATTTTTGGCCAATCCGAACCCACTCCGATCCGATCCGAAAAATTTTCCAAAAGAATATTGCTTAATTTTATTAGACATCCCCACATTAAAAAAATTTTAATGCCGTAGTTAAAAATTTTAATGCCGAAGTACCGTAACATGGCATTCAAAAAAATTTTAGCCATGTTGTCGGTAGCCAAAAGACTTCAGAATTCACAGGTACAAGTTTCTTGGGCATAATAAAGGTTAAGCTAGAGGATTTATATTTACAAAATTTTTCAGGTGAATTTAGTTTTTTAGCACTACAGTGTTGAAGCAATTGGAGAGGTTAGTTCTCTATCCTCACTGTCAGAAATCTGTATCAGATCTTTTTGTTGTATGCGGTTCAGCCCACGGATTACCCACGTATTAGCCAGGTTCAAAAATAGGGACAGATAATTAGAGGGAGGGTGTTTCTAAACGCCCTGAACTAAAATAAATGGTAGTTTTGTGCATTCCTTAGTGTATTTTATATTATTATATTTAATAATAGTATATATACTTAGAATATATTATTATTGGTATCCTAATCTCCAGTATTAATCCAATTACAAGTGCTGCAAATAAAATGGGAAGCCGGTGCCTAGTGAAACTGACTGAGCTGCACAACACATGTGGTGCGTTTAAACTTCAACCGTACTGTAGTACTTATATTAAAATTATTTGATAAGGCAATAACAAATAACAACATCATAACAATCGTAAAACACTCAAAATATTAAAAGTGTCAGGAGAATTAATAAAAGGAAGTGAAAGAGAATTAACAACAGTCAACTAAACAAAAGCAGGTACTTCGGTCCAAATTAATTAAGGTAAACGGAAGCATCGCGCGAAGCGAAGCTGACGAAAATTTTGTTTTGAAGGCCGGTGAAATTCAATAAAATTAACTAATAAATTTTATTTATTTACGGATTATTCGGAGTCTTGATTGCATCCGAACCCGATCCGGTCAGGTGCACATAAACTCCGAAAATACTCCGGCTCCGAATTTTCCAGATTGAAATCCGTCCAATCCGGTCCGAAAATCGGAGTGGGTTCGGAGTGGATCGGATTTCCCAGTCCGTTGCAGGGCTCTAATTTGAAGTACCCCAGACTAGCAGCTAAACATTTCTCTCAGTTAAAATATTGCGACCGTTTAGCACATTGAAGTCCGTACACATAATGTGCAGCCAAAAAGGCGGAGCATGTTGCTGCATTTTACAACCAATCACTTTCCATTTCCAACTGCACTACTACCGGCGTTAAAATACTGCGGCAAGCACCGCCTTTTCTCCCAGACTTGTGTTCAAGTCTAAGTTGTCAGGAATCATGTGGACAGCTTTGTTTAGAGGCGGCGAGCGGCAGGGTGTTTGGGCACTCACCGGCAGGGCCGGTGAGTGACCAAACACCGATCCATTACTGAATTCGGCATCACTCATCATCAAGTTCAAGACATGTTTAGTGATCTCATTGGATTGAGTCAGGTTAGTTTTTCGGGAAACATGATTGCATATCTCAAGAACATTGAATATTAGTAGTACGGAGATCATAAGACCCCAGAAGATAAGTGTTGCTATTTTTTGGGGTCTATCCATTTTATTAGTTGCCTTATAAAATTATCGTCTCGTAGCGCAGTGTGCAGGTTAAAGTACTTGTTTATAAATTTTCGAATAAATTTGTCATTCACGCCTTTATGCTTGGTTAAGGCGGACATAACATCTTCATAGGAATACCCTCGACAACGTAGAAGTACGTAAAACATACAGTACTGACCACAGACTGTAGAATCTATGCTTTGTCGCATCGTATTTGACATGGTAATGTAGTCTTGACCTATCCAGTCTTTGATGTGTGGAGAATACTCTGCTGGGTTTCGTCCAAACGAGTCAAAGGCTTCCACTGTACCGGGTTTAGTGCAGTAAAATGCGACCCAGTGCTCTCCCGAGGCAGTGCTAGGTTGCGTATTCACGATGTAGGCACCCGGAAATTCTTTGTCAGGAATTTTATCACAAGGAAAGACTCAACAAAAATATCACGAACTATTGGATCCCTTCTAAGGGCATTGTCGATTTCTATACTGTTCATGGAGCAAAATCAAACAAAACCTGTCTGTTGTTATTTATTTCGATAACGTTGTCAAAGACTAACATTGCAACACACACCACTCCTTCCTTTAAAGCTTTGGCAAATTTAAAGTTAATGTTAAGATTGCCTTGCCTAATTAGAGAGAAGAGCCCCGCGGCCAGTATGTCCGCGAGTGAAGTCAAAGCCGTAAATACAAAAGCCACCAGCATTATAATCCGAACGATCAAAGGGTAGCTCGCCCGGACCTTCTCCTAAACGCTCCAGTGTGTCTAAAAGTCCTTCGTAGGCCTCGGCTGTGGCCCCGTTTTCATAATCTAAATTGTATCCTCGAGTGGGAAACAGCTGGCCGTCGATCTCGGCATGGACATAAGACAGGTTAAAATGATCGAAATTAAAGGGAGTTGACTTGTATTCCCCAGCAAAAGAACGACTGGGTGATAGGGCTAGGAACATTACCTTTGGGAGCTGTCCAATCACGATATTCGCCCACACGTGTTGTTGCTGACCAGATATCAGAGTACACTGCCGCATCGCAACGCGTTCAACGTGATATTTTGCATTATTGCCAACCAGTTGCTTTGTCATTGCGGCAAGATAATCCGGAGCTGGTTCGTATTTGCGTATACGCAATCGGGGATTCCGAATCGCTACAACTTTAGGTGCTGCCAGGTCGCTATCGGCAATAAACGCTAGATTCTTTCGGTTACGAATCAGTTTGATGCTTAACTCTACGCCTGGTATAAGTGGGCGATCCTGCTGAAACAAGTCGCAGTGCAACTTGCCTGACAACTGGAGTGGCTTCAATGTTTGTATCCACTTTCGCCTTTTTTCAGCACCTTCACTATGGAAAGATGATTTTCCGTCTACTTTCTCTGTGAAAATCGGATCTTTGGACATTTCAGTGTCCATAGCGAACCCACCAGACTTAGTTGGGTTAGCTGCGCTTGTTTTGTATAACCCAAAAGGCTCTCCAAATAAGCGCGAATGTGATACATCGAGCTACTGTCCGATATACTGCGACCGCCTAGAGTAACACTAACTTGCTCGAAAAGACTGTGTACAATGTTGTTAATAGGGGCCAAACAGTCGCTATCCGTTGGTATGGTTCCAGCTGCATTAGTAACGTGAAGATCGCACGTAAATCGAATATCGGCTAAGCTAACCAATTCCGACTGACATGGAGCTACAGTAAATGAAAAATCATTGGATTCGTCGGTCGTGGCTTGTGAGGGCCCCAAATAATAATCTCTGGTATTCCATCGTTCCGTTAGTGTTGAAGGTAAGTAGAATAAGTGACTCTCTAACAACATTGATGGCTCTGAGCCGTTTTCTATAAGCGCCATTGCTACAGTTTGTCTTTTATCGCGTCAATTGCTCGTTGCTTCTTACTAATGCTGACTATTTTTTTCTTTCGTCCCTTAATGCCTGAGCCGCTTTGTTGACGTATTTTTCACTGACGTGCTCGACAGCTTTATCGATGGCTGATTCTACCGCTTTCGAGGCAAATGTCTTCATGTGTGGTTGGGCGGTAGCAATCATGTTTTTGATGTGAGGTGCAGCCTTACTAAACAACCCCCGCGCAAATCCTATGATGCGACCCCAAAAGCTGCCACCCGTCATTGGTGCACCGCGGTAAACGGGCATTCCGTAACCGTACTGACGATTGAATATTTGAATGTAGCGAGATTCATCGAATTTAAGTTCTTGGAGTACCATTTTTAGTGTTTTTTCAGTCGGAAGTGTAGTTTGATTATTGCAGTACCTGGATGGAAAAACACTTCATTACCTAAATCATCGCATACTTTAATTTCAACTGTTTGGAACGTATGACGGGCTATAGGTACGTAGTGAGGGCTTTCAAAACGGATGCACGTATCTTCAAACGAGCTCGCTTGCGTTGATATCGTGCGCAACAAAGGAACCATAGCATCCCCCACTAGACCGTATTCAATGATGTCACAGTAGACGTGTACAATGCGATTATGTTTCCCGGGTGGAGGACATAAGTAGGGCTATCACTGCCCGTATAACTGTAGTCTTGCAGCAAACCTAAAGCACGGGTATACTCTGCACCGTGGAACGTCAGGGTGGTGTCTGGTCTGATACTTAGTTCAGAGGAGTTACCACTGACTACGATATGACCATATAAAACTGGTTCATCATCCGTCGCGCCATCACGCAAAAGCACATTAACAGCGTGTATTAACCGGTTTTCGTCCGGATATGCTTTTCACTTAAAAAACGAGTCTCCCGAGTGGGATAATTAGTTCGCGCAATACCAACCACTAAGCCGCTATTAAATTTTAACTGCATAGGAGGAAGTATTAATTCTGATAACGCAACTTCCCAGGTACCGTCCAGATCCACTGCCCTGGCTAATAAAGTTGTGAAATGTCCGGGACAGTTTTTTGGATACAAATCACGAGACGCCGAAGATGGCAGTGTCAAGTAAAACTCATTTTAATTCGTTTGCGTTTTCCCAAGAGTCATACGCGGGGCCGTAGCCATACCAACGTACCAGATATTGTTTTTTACCCTTGTGTGTGCGCTCCTTAATATCCTAGAAATGCGATGGTATGGCCTCTCAGTCATTACAAATTTTGACAGTTCGGAAGCATAGAAGTGTCCGTCGATTGCTTCACCAGCTAGGTCTTCGATAGCATACAAAAATGGCTTTTATGTTTTAAAACTCTGACTACTTTAAAATTTCTTCCGTGTAATTTGTTTCGTAACCTTTTTCGAACGTGTTTTTCTTTTGGCAATTCGCACATGGTCGCCAGCTGTAAATGCGGGCCCTTTGATTTCTTTTGTTCGCTGAGCATACGTTCAAGGATAGAGTTGCTCTCGTTTACTCCAACGTTTTCTGGAGCATAACCGGTTGAAGAATGCACAGTGCTATTATACCCTTGCATTATCTGTGGCAAAACGTCTATGTATCGATATGTGTTTTTTTCAGTCATGTATACGTACATACGGTTTTAATGGTACGGTTGAGTCGTTCTACCATTGCGCATTTTACATCATCATTTCGAGTAGTAAAAAAGGTTACATTACATTCTTTAAAAAATGCACGCATTTCTCTTCCAACAAATTCTTTACCGTTATCACTTTGACAGCGCAGTGGCGGACTGCATTGTTTGTAAATTGTGCTGAGCGCTGCAGCAATTTCTGGCGGCTTTTTTGACTTCACTGGCTCCGCCCAACCATATCTGGAGAAACAATCAACACACGTCAGCACGTAATTAAAACCATCGTTTTCTTTACGAAACTTTTGCATATCCATCAAGTCAATTTGGTGTTGGTCTCCTACATTTACTGATATAATTTTTCTTCGTTTAAACTTTGAGCGGTATGCTTTATGTTGTGTATACGCGTCCTTAGACTGTAAGTATTGTTCAACTTGCTGACGTGTATAATTATGTTTTTGAGCTTCTTTAAACAGACGCTCAACTCCTCCAAGGCTACCGGGGTTCCCGGCATCCAGGTAAATTTCATCTAGTGTTACCATTTTAAGCAAAGTTTAACCACCCTCCAGTTTGTGTTGTACGCTGTTTTTTACGTGGTGGCCCGTAGAACTTCGTTGGGGCTCTAGCGATTCTCCGCCTATATGTGTTGGTTTCTTGTTCTTCATCCTTTTTGCTACTTAACTGAACATTATTTTTTGTTTTCGCAGGCTGTGGGTTGTATGTTATAGCTTTTCTATGCGCTGCTTCAATTGGCATGGGTGCCGACGGGCCCGTTAGCCCCGGAACAGTTAAGGCATTTTCAACAGACAGTTGCGTAGACGTCGGCAACAGAGCAGTTTTATCGCGAGTCTTACGACGCACCGCGGTTTTAATTGGAGCCAACGCCTTACCTAAAACCTGTAAGCTGGTGGAAGGTCCCTCGATGGCTAGTCGCGTACCAGCATACGGTAACGCTGAATTTTACGTGTACTTCGTCGCAGTGAGACTTTATTTGGTTGATAATTAAGTGCCTTTGCATTTATATTTGACGGCAGTGCTGGATTTTCATGGGGTTCGTAATCCAGAACTCCGTCAGGAGGAAACTCAACAATTGGTGGTTCTTGCGGTGCATCTTGTATGCTTGGTGGTGTCGGTGCAAACTCTATAGTTGGCGCCTGGTTCTTCTTCGGCATGGTGTTACGGGAAGTTTTGGAACACCACGCTTTTAGTTATTGGTGGACTTTTGGGGATTTGTATACGTGTTTGACTAAAGTTTTCGAAGGGTTGGAACATAGTGGACAACAGGTTCGCTCGGCACGGTTGTAGGAACATAGTGCACGATTGGGTCCGCGGGCACTTGTACGTAATGCACCAACGGCTCGGACTGTACGTACTCAATTTGGGGTGACGAATTTGCTTGAATTTGCTGGTCATTTGTTGCTGTACTAACCTGGATACCACGGCTCTCAAGCAAAGGTCCGGTTTGAAAAAATGCATCTTGCATTAGCGGCTTTGCCTCAACGTATTTTGACACGGTTGCTGGCTTATGCAAAAGTTCCGATGGCAAGGTATTGCTTTCTATGGTATAGTTTGGTGTCTCGCTAACCGGCAGGCGCGTAACCGGACGTTGGTTCTCCAAGGCGGCTCGCACCATTAGCTGCTGATTCATGTTATCGCTAATTTCTTGGGCCCTTTTCCAAGTAGATGTTGGACCTGACCTATTTTTGCCACTTACGAATTCTGATTCCGGTACTAACACGTAAGTCTTCATTTTGTTAGGAACGATGTTAAAAGAGTTCCCAAAACTGGTAGAAGAACTCCTAAAATCCACCTTTTGCTGTAAAAGCTTTTTTCTTTTTTCACGCGTTAAATTCCGATCAGCTAGTCGCTTTATTTTTCCAACATGAGCACGTGCTTTCGCTAAATGTGTTTTACTTAACCCCTTTGGTTGCTTAATAAGGTTCAAGCAGGCTTCTTCAATTGCAGCGACCTGTTTAGTAGTAGAAAATTGAAAAAACGCTCTCTGCTGTCTGGGTGTCATCAAACGTAGAGCGTCGATTAGCTTGAGAATTTCTTCTGGCTTCATTTTTCTACATAGATTCTTCGGTAGCCAAAAATATTCGATTGTAAGCGGGCCTTGTCGGGGGTTTCGGACGTAAGTTAATTAATAAGTATCCAAACGGTTCCTTTATAGCCTTTTATAAGCTTCTGGCAAGTGTGGCATGCCCAGCTGATGCGCTAGCGTTTTTATTTGCTGTGTGTCGCGAACAGATTTAAATACGACCATATATTGTGAGTTGAGAGAAATATCACGCATGTTCTTTCCTTGCTTGAAAAGGTTTTGTGAGATGAAAACAACAGAAACGTTTTGTGGTGAACATCACGGGTAAATAACGCGGATGCCTTAGTAGCAGATGCTATTTCCTCCATTAAATCATCCAAAATTAGCAGCGTTGTATCACCTTTTCTGAAAAAGCTTTCGTCATTAATAATGGAATCAATGCCTTGTACAAGTTCAATAGATTCGTCAAAAGTTGAAAAGGTTTCTTGCCACGTACCGTACGCGTAAACAATACGAGTAGGGACGGGAGTGAAACTTGTGAAACGTTTTTCAAGAGTTGCAACGTAAACGTTGATTTCCCAGACATTGTTGGTCCTGAAATGTAAATTGTGCAAGGAGTTTTAAAACGAAAATCAAAAGTGATTTTTCCATTTCTAAAACCTCAGATAATTCGACCTTAAGCCGTTAGTTCAGCACACCTGTAAAATCCGCAAAAATTCCGAAAATTTTCCGTTGAAAAGTCTAAAATTTTACGATTACTGGGAGTTTTGGTTAATTAACTGCAGGAGGTTTTTATCGCTTCTGCAACTGCCTGCACTTGTACAACGGATGTACATCCTAAAAGAACGCAGTTACCCGTATGAAACACGTTAACTGTGGCTCCTAAATACTTAAATTTAATCTGAACTGCTGGAAATAGTTCAGGCTCAAAAAATGCCTTACTTACTTCCGGTATTGTTCTGCTTTTATTGTATAAATTGGCAAGATTGACTTTTGTACTATGACGGTAAGTGCTTACGATATTTGCTATACTACGTACCTTAATCTCCAAAGTAAAATCATGCAGAAGTAACATCAGCTTATAAAGAGCAGCAGTTGCTCCGCTTCATCAACTGACTTACCGCCGTTTATGATGGCCTTGCCGTTCGCAAACAGTTGACAGAATGTGTTACCATTCAAGCGAAGGTTAACGGCGTTAAAGTTTTTCATCTTAGTAGCATCGTTCCCGAAAACACGGGTTATCGCGTCCAAGTCGATCCTTCTGTCAAACCTGACGGACAAAATAACGTTGTGTATCTCCATGGCTGAACACACTAATCGCGACAGAATGAGCACGAATTCTTTATATACGTTTCTTACTCAGTCTGTCGCGAATAGAGGCATTAGCCCTTTTTTTTATCCTATTTAATTTTCTTTTGCTACCTAAAAGTATCCCAGACAAAGCTGTAGATTGTCATTAGTAAAAGACCAAAAACATAGTAAATCGAAATAGTGCATTATGTTACACAAGTCAAATGCTGTTAGCCTACGTATCCATGGACACTCCTCAGGACCCCAGAAGCTGTCCTGTACAATGCGAGCTACATCCAAAATCCTCGGTATGGAATCTGTAAAGAGCGCCCGGGTTGTGAAAAGCGGATCATCCGCCCATATTTAGGATGGATACTGAGAAGTACATCCATACAAGCAGGTCCGGCAAGAGTGACCTTTTCCGCAGATTTGCTTGTGATTGCCTTGTCCATCGCTGCTTGGATAGTTCCGCTTTCAACTTATTCAGGACGTCCGAAATTTCACTACATCCCAGACGCACTCCTTTCCGGAACGCCTCTTCATGATCTTTGTAACCGTCTGTTTCCTGATCAAAAGCTAGAACAAGACTGACCTTTTTCGTGTTCCAAAACATACTTACCACATTGTTGACCTTATAGATGATGTATCCGTTCAGCTCTCCCAAAATCTCCAAAGTGCGTGCAAAATCCATTTTTGATTGCAAAAGCGACTAACAAGTAGCAAACAATTTTTCTTACGGAACTGAAAAGCAACTGACAATTCAAGGTTTACCCGCTAGCCTTTTATATCCTCACGACTACAGCGACTGCAAAGTGTTGGATTTTGATTCGCATAAAATCCCTCCAAAACTCCGCCTTTTTATGGAAAGCAATGGTTTCCATTGGTCAAACTTTTCCCAACACAAGACTGTAGCGATTGGCTGAAAAATCGATAATTTTGCTCCGCCTTTTTTCCCCTGCAAGCCTTGTTAGAAGGTGTAAAGGCGGAGACTTGGGAAGCTTCGTCCTTATTGGTATTATATATAAACTACGATGGTCAAGCAAAATTTAGATTTCGGTTTTAGAAACAGGCTTTTATTGATTCAGTTTTTTGTCATTAAACAGCAAAATGGACATGCGTAATGTGATCCATCGTCTGGCTACGTTTAAACACACCAATTGGGACAATAGTTTACTTCCACCGACGTACTTGGCCTTAGCCGGAATGTTTTATCGTGGAACCGGGGATGAAGTTCAGTGCGCATATTGTGACGGTATTATGTCCGGATGGGGTAAAATCCGAAGCCCAAGGCGGCATCATCAATTACTGTTTCCAAACTGTCCAATGTCAAAGAGAACACCTGAACCCATTACTGCGGAAGGAGAAGACGTCGTGGAGGTGTGGGCGTCAGCGCCAGTTGCTATTCCGGGGACCTATAGCTACGCTGTGCGCTTTCCAGACATGATGGATTACAAGGCTCGTTTTTCTACATTTGCCGAGTGGCCTGAATCAAAAGCTCAGCATCCCAGGGTCATGGCCCAAGCCGGTTGGTTTTATAACGGGAACGGTGATTGCGTCCAGTGCTTTCACTGCGGACGAGAGCTTGAAAGATGGGTTCCCACCGATGGAGCATGGGAAGAGCACGCCAGAGCGTCGCCCATATGTCCATTTGTCATAGCACAAAAAGGAGAACAGTATGTCTACGACGTTCAGACCAAGCAAGCAAAGGAATCAGCGCAGATCTGTGACAAGGTATCTCAAGCGTATGCGGCTAGGAAAAGAGAAAATAACCCCCTGGAGAAAGTGCAATGTAAGGTCTGCTTAGACAATGAAGTCCAAGTTGTATTCCGCCCATGTAATCATCTGGCCTGCTGCAATAACTGTTCAGATAGATTGATACAGTGTCCTGTTTGCAGAACTGTGGTGATTCAAAAAATCCGAGTTTTTTTGTGTTAGTGTAAAGTTTCACCTATTATTCGTGAAAAAACAAAAAACCAAAAAATCACAAATCGTCAAAAATACCGATTGCAGTATTGCAGTGCTACGGCTACTTTTGGAAAATGATAAACAACTGTTTCACTTGTTACTTTAAAGCAACAAAAAAACAAAAAAAAGTGATAAACTCAAAAAAATGATGCATGTTATGTTGGCAAAAACAAAAAAGGGGAGAAAAAGGGAGGGGAAAATTTAATCAAAGAAAGGGGTGAAATGGGTGGGGAAAATTTAAACAAACAAATGGGGTACACCGGGTTGGACGATGTATCGTAAATCAATAACATAAGGTGGTGTTGTGACGCCGAATTGTTTGTGTTAAATGCACGTCGTATGCAGTATGTTTGTAAACAAGATGTTTATTGTTTGTTTGGCCATCAGTTGTTTGTTTGGTGACCATTTCAACGCTTCTTTTCTTCTCTCCCCAATGGCCCATCGGAGCTTCCTGTGGCACTGAGATATACATATGAAGATAGAAAATATATATTTAGTGATATTCCCATTGTCGACGTTCACTGGATTACTGAATTCGACGAATACAACAGCATGCGGACCTCGTTCGGCGCAGGTGTACAATATGAGAATGAAGGCAACCTTATGGAGTACGAGTACTTGTGGATTACTATCTGCTTGGTTGCCAGAATCGGTTTTCCTGATAAGCGCATTTTGTAGCCGTAACAAAGCTGTGGACGTTCAGCGGTTTTTTATCTTTTATTTTGTTTTTTCTCATGCATCTATCATGTGCTGGTCTGATTGATTGATTTATTTATTTTCGAGTAGCCAAGCCAGTAAACGGGCACTCTCATATTATATCCTTATCCGTTGAAGAATATCAATTATGCTAGGCTAGTCAAGTCACCACAACTCGTTAAACACCAGTAATACGTACGCTGGAGAAGCAACACGTCACAGAATTGCTGTAGGCTAATATGGGCACAAAGCTACGTCATGCACAAGGCACAAAGCCACAGAACAACAAGATCAGTATCACTCTATATCGCATGGTATCATCATCACATGCTGGTATCTATCATCAATACCGGTATCATGATCGTACTAACTGATGCAGAGTGTGTACTGATTTTGATTTGCAGCACGTTTTGCTCATTTCTGAAGTTTGTGTTTACCAAGACTCGCACTTTCCATGTATGACTTTGGGTAGTTTAGACATCTACAGATTACAGATAAACGAGACAAATTTACTAAACAAAATATGGTACTCGTATTTGTGCAAAGCAAAGTGAATGTAAAATTACTAGTAACTGCGCAAAAGGCAACCACAATTAGCAGTAGAAGTCATCAGAAGATAATTAATGTAAAGAACTGATATGACTGATGCCGGGGACTAATAAATATGTTGTTATGAAAAGCATTAGCATTTAGCTGCAATCGTAGTGAGTTTGACTATGTACAGTACTACAGAGTATGTTCGTTCAGCGATGTAGATCACTGGTTGTCCGACCGTCCAATGTCAACGGAAACGCTTCTTGTTGTTCGTGTGCAGACCTTCACGAGTGAGCCTAAAATTTGCAGCATAGTACTAAACGCCAATCGAATAGTATTGTATCACGCTTAATTTAGAGTAATATCAGCAATCAGCTGTTATTTCTTATACCATACAGAACGGGATATGATGCAAGGCTGCATAACTCCTGTAAATTCTGTCCCGCAGCGCAAAATAAATCCAAGTTGAAACCAAAGAAATGAACCGCACACCCGAAATAACGAGTAAATAATGTAGTAACTATGAATGATTTTGGTTTTTCAGTGAAAACTATTGTTTACCATATTCCAGTTGTTTAGTGAATTAGTCTCTGAATATTTATTACTAAAACATATACTTTAGTACATATATTTCAATGGAACAAATCTAATAGCCATTTGTAAGCTCGTGGAAGGGATTCCATGACCTTAAAGACAAAAAATGCCGCGCAATTTTTCCTGGCGCTTTCGTGACCTTAATAGCAACATCATCCCAAAACATGGTCGATGCATTCTCCTTCGAATCCTTTTTTGGTATTGCTGTTTCTTCCCTGCTGTCCGCTGCCAGTACGGTTACGGATACGCACCGTACGGCTATGGTTATGGTTACGGGTATCCATCGTACGGTTATGGATCATACAGTTATCCATCGTACAGTAGTACGTCATATGAAACCAGCACCGGTCCCACGGTGGACATTAATTACGGCTCCATGAACAACTACTGCTCCAATGTCGCCAACACTAACTCCATGACGACGAACACCAACACCATCACCGACGTGGTCGCCGGCAATATGCAGTCGGTGGCCGTCGTCATCAACAACCCGACCAATAATAACAATGTCAACCAGAACAACAACATTCAGGGACCGCTGTGCCAGATGAACGCCAATGTGCAGATTGTGCAACCGACGCAAACGGCGTCGTATAGCTACAGCGCACCCACACCGACAGTGCTGTATTATAATGGTCCGACCAATAATTATGGAGGGTATGGTGGCGGTTACGGCGGTGGTTACGCCGGTGGTTATACACAGCCGCGGTATAGTTTACCGCAGAGTTATGGACCACCGCCCATTGTTTATTACTATAAAGCGCCACGCGGTGGCGGGAATCCTGGATATGCATATTACCCGCCACCTCCGGGGAATTTCCGGCCGTACCGGCGCCGGCGATGACCTTTACTTTTTCCTATCCAAAGAACTCGAAAATGGTAAATCGTTATGAAGGAAATTTTTGGAAACGCTTGTGTAAATGTAGACATAGGCCACTGAAATTCACCCTAGCCACGGCGAAAAAAATTTCTGCGAACTGGAAATAACACATTAGTAAACCGTAGCAGACATTATTTTAGTTAGCTGTGTTTGAGTGTGATGCTGTTGGTATTCTAAATTGGAGCGACGACGCTCACAATGGACAGCGCTGCGCCGTTCATTGATCTTAAAATTCACAATTAATTTTTTAACAGACTGCGCTATTCGTGGTTTGGGTACAAGATTGTTCTGCAAACGGTGTTCAAATGGATAGCGATCGTTACATAACGAATTTGGATATTCTACTTTACCGAATATTATCTACATGCTCTGATAGCACCGGAGTCGTAATATGCTTTACCGGAAAAATGGACGCGCGTGGCGGATCCTATTTATCCTCTGTCATATTCCCGCCAACGCCCAGTATAATTACGGTGGCAGTTACAGCAGCTCCCCCTACGTCAACATCAACTATGGATCGAACAACAACTTTTGCAGCAACATCGCCAACAACAACGTCAACATCCAGAACACCAATACGATTACCAACACGATCACTAACAACATGATGAGCGTGATTATCGTGACCAACAACGTCAATAACAACAACAACGTCAACATCAACAACAACATCTACGGGCCGTTGTGTACGTTCAACGCCACGGTGTTGTATTATCCGCAGTACTACTATGGATATGGGAATAATTACGGGTATAATTATCCGCCGTATCAGCCGCAGTACAACTCCGCACCGCAGATTCTGTACTATAATGGACAGCCTAATGTGGGATACTCACAGCCGAATTATGGGAGTGGATATCGTCTGCAGCCGTTTAATTACGTACCGTATTATAACAGGGGTTATAAGAAAAAATGAAGTTTGAGCGCAGGTGCCTGATTTTTCAGCTTTTGTTGTTCTTGTTATCATTAATAATTAATATGACCTTTTTGTAAACTGTTTAAAGAATCATTAAAAAGGAGTTTGAAATGATGCTGTGTGTAAAGGTCAACGAATTTTTAACAATCTCAAGGTAAGAAAGCACATCTTTGTCATATCAAATACTGGAAACTTTCATGTACAGGCTGTATCACGTATGTACGAAAACGGAATTTATCTGTTGTATAGGTTTATGCGTAAAAGTCTTTTGTGCCGCTTTTAACCGCAAGAATTACTGACTTCCATGGAGCCTGAGCACGCGCGTTAAAATCAGAGCAAATAAGACCATCGAACGAATTGTAAATGCTATTGCCACAAATCCCTTACATTAACTACAATATTCCGCAGCATCTTTGTGTTACTTCCGCACTCTCTTTTGATTCACAATGGCAATAACACGTTCAGAATTTTCTTCCGCGTTAAAATTGTTCAGATTCTTGATTCTGTTGCCGATCACTCTAGTAAAATGTGGGCAAAGATAGCCATTATAATCGCCCCCCTGCTGCTTGTTTTCCTGGGAACCGTTGCGTCGCAAGGTTATAATAATTATGGATATGCCGGGTCCACGTACATCAACTATGGTTCCTACAATAATTACTGCAACAACATCAGCAACAACAACGTCGGGATTACCAACACGAACACCATCACCAATATGATCGAGAACAACATGGGAACGATGATTATGAATACGAACAACATCAACAACAACAATAATGTCAACATTAATACGTACATTTATGGACCGCTGTGTACGTTCTACGCTAACGTTGTATATCCACCGGCGCAGCAACCGTACTACCCGCCGCCGCCACCACCCTCCATTACGTATGTGATATATGACGATCCGCCCAAGAATTACGACAGTCAGTCATTGTATTCCAATTCGGGCGGGGATGGGTACGGATATTATATGCCACCGTACAAAAAATGAGTACTGATGACCTTTCTGAGCCATACAGCAGCAAATGGAATGGGAATACCTGCGCCACTAAAATCAGTAAATATCAGTTAAATGCAATGTGCGCGTCATATTAATAATTCTGTTATGGAGTTGCTGGTGGTGTTATGACTGCAAACATCCACGGCGGCAAAACGAAAGCCCGATATTATCGCGGTGAGGCATATAGCAGGCGCTGTCCCATGACTATGTTTTGTACAATATATTATGCCAAATCTGAAATTGCCAATTGCATGATCTGTGATAGCAGACAGAATCTTTGAACTTAGAGTGGCAGTCGTTGTTATTTGTTCGGTAAAATTTGATATGCTGATCACGGATCACATACGGTATCTGATATGCTGTTATCCTTGGTATAAATTTGAATCAGCCTTAGAATTTGCAGATTCAAAATACTCGTAGTAGACGAACAATCAACAAAAATCGTTGTGTTTTTGCCTCACATTATTAAGAAACTGCAAGTGCCAATTAATTATACTTTTCGATACCCGCAAAGAGCTGAAAAAAATGTCTTCGATCAGAATGTGTGTCAGATTCTGTATATGCTTCTGTGCAGCTTCTATGATCGTCCAAAAGCTACAGTACGGTAATACTCATAAATGCAGTGATATTGATTAATATTAATGTAGTCATGAGTATAGCAATATTGTAGTATTTGATAAAAATCAGAACAGATTTAGAAGATCGGCTGTGCTAGTTACACTGGTACAGAAATGTATGCCGCCATTCGCAGATTCACTTTCATCGGAGAAATCTCTCCGTTATCAAGGCCACATAGCATCGCTACTACCGAATACTGTACAACAGATAAAATATTCTGTGATGTTGCGACAATAAGATCAACGAGCGTATTGTAATTTGCAAGCACCACTTTCTTCGCGCAAATCACACTCAGTTCACTTTTACCAACTGCGAGATGCTCTACTTCCGCATCTTCGCAGGGCAAAAAAATGATCAGAAGAACAACATTCTTACTTTGGCACTGGTATACATAACTTTTATCTTCAGCAGCACGAACAACCGCGCGGTATTCAGAATGGCGCGCATAATTATTTCAATATCATCGAACTTGGTGCTGACGACATTGACCTTCCTGTGTATTGTGATCGGAAGTGTCCACATGCAAGGCTACGGATATGGACCGGGTTCCACGTATATCAACTACGGCTCCTACAACAATTTCTGCAACAACATCAGCAACAACAACATTAACATCAGCAACACCAACACCATCACCAATACCATCAACATGAACACCGGCGGGATGATCACCAACACGAACAACGTCAACAACAACAACAATCTCAATATTAATACCTACATTTACGGACCTTTGTGTACGTTCTACGCCAATGTGGTGTATCCCCCGGGACAGCCGTACTATCCTCCACCACCGGCGCCGTCCATCACGTACGTCATTTATGATGATCCGCCGAAGGGATACGGCGGTGGTCAGCCAATGTATTCCAATACGGGAGGAGACGGGTTCGGTTATTACATGCCGCCGGCTTTCAGATAAGTGCTGGTTTTTCAATTTATACTTTTTATTAGTAATGTGAAGATAATCGCCGTTTTAATTGACTTGCTGTGATATTATACAGACCTGTTTGTTTCCGGGCGTTATGGATATTTTCTCATGTTAGTAAAGTAATTCTAAAATTTTAGGAGTTCTCTAACTTCATTCTTTGTTTTTTTATTTAACCAGTCCGTGTGTTTTTAAACCTTTTATTTTTTTTCCGAGGTTGCGATCTGGTCATTAAGCTATTTGAACATGTTAAAAGGCGTGTAATGTTCAACTGAACAGTTGGGTATCAAATGTTCTTGAAAAATAAACCACGTTGGTTGTTTCTTTCAGCTGTATTTATAAGCATGCAACGCTTGGTACAGCTACAAGACCAAGTACATGCTGGTGCTTTTATAATGATCCACAAATTCCCACAACTTGACACACACGCACAACTAATACGGAAAAATGTTTACGGCTGCAGTGTTTGCGTGATGATATTCAAAATTCAAAGTCAGAACTACGCACAACACACAACAAGATGATTTAGCACTTGCATTCAAATCGCATATTACAAGTATCGAAGTACACGTTAATGCTGCGCAAGCTTTGCATCCAGGTGTAATTTAGAAAACATCACAACAACACCGCGATTACGTGAACGCTATCCAACCGTAGCTTTACCGGTATACTACAGTCATAACACTATCTGGATGTTTACACCGCGCGCTGGATGCGCCGGCAAACTATTTACAGGCAGCCACGATGACAGCCACGATGACATGGTATCTTATCAGAATGCTCAAATTGGCAGGCGTTATTCAAGTGTGATTTAACGCGGATGAAAGGTTTATCTTCCTTATTATTTAATTTATTATTACGGCGATTCAAGAAGAACGAAGTAAACAGCAGTCTTTAGTAAAACCGCGCATACAGCACAAGTACATTAAATTATTGTTCTGAATTTACCGACCAAACTGTTCTCGTATAATATCCTTGGAAAATGCGATGTGTATCAATAACTATCTTCCTTGCGGCGCTTGTGGCCGCTGCTGACCACCGCGATGCACCGGAAGAATGGGTAAACGCGCGGTATACCAGCAAGGCTGTTGCCGTTCTCTTTAAGTCGGATACGGTGCACGGTACAGTTGTCTTCGAAGAGGAGCACCATCGTCGGCGCACGCACATTTCCGGGAACATTACGGGGCTCGCACCAAACAGTACGTATAATATATAAATATCGTTCTGTGATTTTATAGTAACGCACCTTCTGCAAGATAAGAAGGCTTTCGATGAAGTCATAACCGTTACTGTACCGTCGTGTACTTGTACTCGTATTAACATTATTACGTTATTAACATTATAATTGGATGTTGGCACCTTCTCGAAAATAAAAACTGCTGGAATGAGTTGTAAATTTTTGCTTTTCTGTTAAAGCGCAACACGGCTTCCATGTGCACACCTTCGGTGACATCAGCCAGGGCTGCGCCAGTGCCGCTGCTCACTACAATCCTCTCCGTCAAGATCATGCCGGACCGCAAGATGTTGCCCGGCATTTTGGAGATCTCGGAAATATCCAGTCCGATGGTATGTGCTGCAACCCAAATTTTGCAGCGTCGCTTAACTTATTCTAAATAACGTAATTAATTATTAGGAATATTTATAGTATAACATATTCGTAAAAATGTTTACATCAGTACTAGTAATACATTAAGTCGACACGCTTTTGCAGCCCAAGGCACTGCTCAGCTGAACATCACCGACCACATCGTGACGCTGGTCGGTCCCAGCAGTGTTATTGGACGGATGATTGTCGTGCACGAGAAACAGGATGATCTCGGTCGCGGCGGGAATCCGGAGAGTAAGATTAGCGGAAATGCCGGGGCTCGCATTGCTTGTGGAATCATCGGTCTGGCCAATTCCACAACTTCCATGTAAAACTCCGTACGAATAAGCGCTGATCAACATTAAATGTTGCCTTATAATCGGCTTTAATACCAAGTCACCGGTTACTTTTCTTTACAGAGATGGAGAGTTTGACCACAATGCCGCATCGTTTCTTGGTAAAAAAAAGAGCACCAGTTTTTTTATCCACATATTTATCCCTGCAGTTTCGGCGCTGATATCGACGTTCCTTTTCTACCATTAATTCCGATTGTTTATACAGTTAGGCAGCTAATTTCTCATTAATGTGACTATGACCAGTGTTAGTTTTACGTTTTAACTCTGGTAGTTCTGATTTCTAAACCATGATTCTGTGAATCATGCAGAAATGTTTCATGTTGTGCGGTTCCGTATATATACCATAAAAATTCATATTGTAAAGAAGGCTTCCTTTATGGACTACAGTGACGTCATTCCGGGTTGTATTTGCTACACCACGCCATGAACGGATTAAATGTGATTAAGTTTTACAATTATGATTGTTATTCAATATGGCAGTTTAATTTAAGTTACAGCTCGTCTAGAAAGCAGATAGGGTTTTACCCAAAGATGAATATTCACGTATAGCAAAGCAAGCTTTGATTAGCAAGACTAGATTAGATAAAAGAGACTGCATAACTTTTTAGGTGCGATATGGACAACGACGTTAAATGTACTATAGAATTGACAGAGATCGAATTAACCAGTAATTTTATTAAAGTACTTTGTAACATGCAGCACTCGTACTGTCCTACATGCCATATATCGGACACAATAGCCAAAACAGAAATTCTGTACCAGATATGTGCACCGTGCCATACATTATGCGTCCCTTTTCTGTATCCGTTTGCTTCTTTATCGCTTTTTCCTAATTCTTTAACGAAGTTTAAAATAGAGTAGGAAATTAAAAGAAATTTTGCACACATATATACGTACGCTACAGCAAACGCATTGAATACCGTGGTTTTTGACCGCTTAATTGTCAATGATAATGGCAAGCGCGTCTAACTGGAAGTGGTAAATAACATATTTTCCTAGCGGCAAATAAATTAAGTCAACCGCAGCAATCACATATTGGAAAACGTTGATCCACCCGGGTTCCTGTAGCCGGCATCGAAGCTGATGGTCGTGGCGTTGACAAAGGGATTTTCCAGAATAAATTCCACTATTCTGGCAAACTCTTCCGGTTGGCCTAACCGCTGTGGGAAAATTGTTGACTGCGGACATTTTTCCACTGCTTGTCCGGCTCGCGCCAGTAGCGGTGTGTACATCGGGCCTAACCATAATATTCCAACAAAGCGTATTAATTTACACATAAACATTAATGATAAACTGTATCCAAGATCTACATACTCCTGCGTGGTTAAATTACAAAAACAATGTTGATAAGCCAAAAAAGTTTCTCGATAGCGTTGCCGGCAACTGGATTACAACTGACGCTCTTACGTAAATTCGAAGCATTTATGCATGTACCGGTAATAAGCTTAAATACTGCTTGCCGATTTGTGATCATACAGCTTTTTTACAAGCATAATTGAAGCTTCATGAAGTAATCTCACCAGGCGCAATAGATACCACACGAATTCCCAAAGGTCCAAACTCGCGAGCCAGCGGCACGGTCAAACCCGCCACGGCTGCTTTGCTGGCGCTGTAAGCGGCATGGTCCGCAGGCCCATCATCCCGTGCAATACTGGACACGGTAACTATGACGCCACGATCTTCGTTGCCATTGTGCGGTTTCGTCTCTTTCATCAAGCCCACCGCTAAGCGGATTACGTTAAATGTGCCGAAGACATTCACCTGCAAATAGAAAACATGACATCTGTAAAATAAAGCAGTAAATATTCCTACAATTTTAATTTTTGTCCCATCTCCCAATCATAAATATACATTTGGTGCTATTATTATTATTACAATAAGATGAACAGAAGAGAATAGTATGGGACATATTAATAAAGTACAGTACATTTTATAAAACAACAATTTTGATGCAGATACTGATTTAAGGAAAAAACGCACTGGTTTAATCGTGCTAAAATGTTTTAAAACTGAAATACATGTAATTTAGTTTTGGACTCGGACGTGGACTTACATTGAACGTCCTCGTAAAATCATCCATGCTTTGCGGCTTATTCTTATCAAAATGGTAGGCCGGTTGTGGTTCAAAGATACCGGCACATGTTACAAGATAGTCCAATCTTTTGTGTTTCCCGCGAATTTCCTCGATCACCTTAGACACTTGCGCTTCGTCAGTTACCTAAAAAACCAAGTAAAAAATAACAGCTGTGTCAATTGTATCTTAGAACGTTAACATGTTATTTTATGTGTACACGCAGTGTCACTGTTACCAAAATATCGTGATCAGTAGTATTAATTTAACAAAGTGCCTATATTTGAATTATTAAGACATGTTACGTACGTGCGTGCAAAGAACTCTTCGCAAGAATAAATTTGTAGAATAGCACATCATGAGAAGCAGAAACAATGCAACATACAACTGTTCAAACTCCGAACGTACATCGGCTGCCCTGTAGTGCAGATCATATTCCGGCGGGAAATGCCAATGCTTGTGGACGCTGTGGATGGAATCGGGAAGATCTATGGCAAATACTGTGGTGCAGTTGATGGCCAGGCGTTCCACAGTGGCTTTACCCAATCCAGAAGCGCCGCCGGTTACCAGAGCTACCAAACCCTGTTTAAATGGAGAAAAAAATATATATCAACCTAAATATCCACGGTTTGGTTTGCTCAGCAACTACCTTCCCGATTCGGCGAATTGTGGACATTTTAAACCAGCGGATAAGGGAGAAAAAAGCAGAATATCCTTGTTTATCGGGTGAAAATTATGATCACTCAAAAGTTCTATACAATCAGATTTAGAAGAGCAGCAGATACAGTTTTAGAATGTCAAAAGGGAGCATCCAAACTATAATACTTCAAACAAATGGCTAGGCTATAAGGTGTAAATATGTTACGCAGAAAAACATCGAAATAACACTAGCATGTGCACCGGTATCACCGTAAAAAAAATAACAATCTCGTCGAGTACAGGCTTCCATTTAGACTGGAACAGCAATCGTGAAGTATGCTGTATTAAAGTTTTCAGCCTACCGTGTGTTGCGTAAGTGTGAAACAGTCATGCACTAATTACGCCTTTGAGCCATCTTCGTTCACAGAAACACCGGTACTTCCTACTCGTATTAAAGGCAAACAATGTTTTGCTGCTAGCAAAACAGAAGTGTGCATGTTCCCTGGATAATGTTTTAGTCGATAACGAGCTTACAGCCTTCTTCCAGTGGATGATCAGGATATCATTGGCTACTGAGGAAGTTTTTCTGTTATACATTTTTTTCTGGTACATGTACAGTACTAACGATAAGCTGTTTGTACTTGTTCCGCGATACTTATTAAAGATATTGGACACCTTACAGCGTAGCGATTTTAGTTGCAGCTTGCAAAAGAATAACGAGACCCAATAATAAGGTCCGGTATGATATGCTAAAAAAAACGAAAACTGTTCAGTCTAGCTGAGCGTAAAACACACTGAGATTCCGTGACGATACGGTGATGTTAGATCATTGCAAATCCGTTTTTAGCCCATCGACGCAATGTAAGTATAAAGTTTTGGAACTTAACATACTGGATATATGAAATACACAGGTACTTGTACGCCGTACCTAACTTATAAGTACAGTAACAAAATTTTTTTGTAACAACTTATCGCGAATATTAACTTAAGCTTGGTATGGATCACGACTGCTTGTTACTTCGAATTGCCGGTATGACATAACGGCGAGACCCGCTTGATACCAGTAACCAGACTGATACCATTACAGGAAAATTGTAACAAAACAGTAATAAATGCCCCTCAAGAGTCTTTTCAGATTGCACGTCAGTTCACGGTTCTCCCCAGCGGACACTCCATATTATTAATATTATTATTAATTCTGGGGATGCGTGGGTTGACTAAATGCACCCTGCACACTAGTGGCCTTCTTGGTGCGATAATTTGTCCCGCTAACCGTTCCTCCAGTTTCCGGCCGGCTACTCGAAAAGTCTCGACAACCGCTTAAAATCCACATGACAACAGATTTCGTCGAACGCCGATACCCATCATTCATGGCCAGGTATATCATCTAGGAAAAAAATCCTCTAGGAAAAAACCTTAATGAGCTCACATGAGCTTATTGGATGACGGTTTGATTCATGGGTTTGATTAAATTTCACTGAATCCCTTACCGGACTGGTTGTCCCCGAGCACACAAGCAGTAATCTCAAGAACAAAGAAATCAGCGGTTGTGAACCGTACGCTACGGGTGCGGCACTGGCGACGATCGGTGCCGGCAAGTAACAGATGGAATACCAGATGTAGGAGATAGAAAGCATACGCGCGCTTTTTAAACGCTTGCGCAGTGCTCCAGCCGTGCCCTGACTGCGGTTAACGGTAATTTGCGGCGCCGTTTTCCGTCCGCTACACAAACTGCGTAAAAACATCGTACTGAAAATGGTGATGTAGATTACCCCGATGATGGCAATGGGGACTGATGTGTTGATTATGGTAATTACAGCGTAAGTGGAACTGGTGGGGCGTGCGCCGCATGCCTGCCACGGCCCATAAGCCTGCAAAATTAAAACGTCAAGAACACTGCGTGCTTACACTTACTATTGGACAATTGAGAAACGTCGCTCGATCACAATTTGCCGGGAAGAAAGTCACACTTTTTATACATGCCTGGAAAACGGCTCCGATTTCGAAGAACAACACCAGCACCGTGCACAGCGGAACGATCCAGCCGATCAGTATGGTTATAGCAAGAGCCGTTGGTGTTCGTGTTTTCTTATAACCATGCGGAAAAAAGATGGCGATGAAGCGATTAATGGCGATCGTAGCATCGGCCCAGTTCTCGGCCCACAAGACGCCGTAAAATAGCAGCATCGTGTATTGACAGAAGGGTTTAGACCACACGTAAAACTGGGGTGTGTACGTCGAAGCAGTGACCAGAGGAAACGCTATCGCACATAAAAACACTTCCAGCAGGATAGAATGGGCGATCAGCACGCCCGATCCGTGGCGGAGGGCGGGTGAAACGATTATGGCCGAAACGAGCAGAATGTTGAGAATTAATCCGATGGCACAAAGTAGAAAGGTCAGAACGCACCACAGAACTAACCACTGGGGGTATAGTACCCATGCGGGTGTAATTGTTGTATTGTTCATTATGCGAAGGATGAAGATTGTGTAATAAATAACATCGTTAACCCATATTCGTATCTCTCAAACATACGATCCACGAAACGCTGCTTTTCAATAATGCAACAAGGTTAACCACATTCGAAACACAATGCAGCCCATCAGCCAAATTTAAAAGTACTCTGCACAGTTTGGTATAATAAGAAGGTCCTAAAGTTTAGGTGGCTGTCAATCAGCGCTAGCCCAAACGTTTATTAAAAGATTAAGCATATTAGCACCACAGGAGCAAGGCATTTAATCCTTCAGTCCTGACTCGGTAACATTAGTGTACGTATGAATATCAGCTAAGGCGATCCCTCATGGTTGACGTGTACAACTTGAACACGAACTGGAAAACGTCAAATGCCCAGTGGATGGCATTGTTTTCTCCTTCATATCACGCACTGCCAAAAATCTATAAAGTATGCACGACGAATGACATCCGTTACTTTTTCACGCTTGTCGGCATTGTGGTCTTATATATCTGCATGTTTTTAATATGACCAATGATCCGGGCGTGAGTATACGTGCTTTTTACGTAATGAACCCACTGAAGCCGTCACCACGAATCATAAGCATGAGGAGATGAATAAATTTCCAACGATCGCTTGACGTACTCCACAAGCAGCTGGATAATCCCACCTTATAAATATGCGCAATATACAGTCCTTTTTCTCCCGTACGGTGCTGTTTTCCGCGTTGTTAGCGCCTTTAACAACTTCCGTACTGCGCCTGTACTTGTCTGGTCGGTAGACGCCAGCTGTCAAAAACATTAACAAATTCTGTGCAAATTATACACATAACAAATTCTTGAAACTTCACCTGAACTGCACTACGGGTCACACCCAGGTAGTTCTGATGAGTTGGCTTCCTCTTCAGTTTTGTGAGCTTACACGGGTCTCGCTACATTGATGCCACGATTAAAGTGTAATCCACCATTACGGCCATTCCATTTCGGGTTACTTAGCCCTTAGGATATACGGCATTACCATTAACCATGGTGATTACTTACTGGAACCTGTCAGTTTTAGGGCGTAATTTGTAAATCACTTTGTGCGGTCGTCTGCAATTTGCGATAAGTTTTGCATAACGTTCTAGTAAAGGCAGCTGATCGAAAGGTCCATGACTACTGAGAGTACAAAATCGTTAGCATTGTCGTCTCCAGCTCAGCACAGTATGTATTGTTGTCGTTAACTGCAGTGCCACTATGGGGTCGGTGCGTAATAATTCCCTATGAAACTGGTAGCATTAAGTCGCAGTCAGTTTGAGCAGACCTTCCCCAGTAAACCGATTGCCCAACACTGTTTACAGAATAGTGCTCCTCAATGGATCACTTATGCTTGCTGTTTCCGCCTTATCATGGAAGCTGTCGAGTAAAAAGGTTAGTTATGACATACTCTAATACTTTATAAACATCGAATGCTTTATTGGTAATTAACGACCGTGAACCAAAACAACGCTACGGTGAAACCGTGAACGTTTCTTGTGTTATAATAATCTGTACATTGGTAACAATCAAGTCCTCCAAAAATAATACGGTTCCTGCTTCTTCTTGCACCACCACCGCAGTATTATTTGAAAAATAACATCATTATACTGTGGTAATGTGATCTTTCTTTTAAGGAGGTAGTGCTATATTGCAAGGTCCTCCAGGCACCTTCACACCGGTCTGACAGGGATTCGTGCAACCGCATCCACAGTTAATACGGACAGCTGCAACAAACGCAAAATGTTTATTAATGCGTACATGTTATCGCCGGCAAGTATTCGCCAACCGACCGGTTTCCCTGTCGCCACGAATATAACTGTGGGATCGGGTAAAAAATAAGGGTCATATAAAGAGTCTACTGTAGTTTAATGAGTGGCAAAAACTAACAACGACCGCTTACCCGGCGGAACACATGCGATCATGCAGGTAACCCCGCATGGTCCTCCGATCGGAGAAATGGGAGAAACCAAGTTCGTTGGGTCAGTAGTGTACCCTGCAAAGGGAATGCCTCGTAGTAACGCGTCGAGCATGATTAAACTACCGTACAGTACCCCATCATTTGTGCAAAATGCACTAACGACAAAACGGTTTTTACCTGATTGCAACGAAGCCAGCAGGAACAAGCCAATACTTGTGAATGCGATGGAGGCGCTGCAAACCATTTTCCAGAATCTTCTTGGGAAGATTGGGTAACCGAGAGTTTTCTCACGTAAAACAATTTATTAACTTTTCAGCTCTTGTTAACAGCAGAAATTGAATGGTTAACAGTGCGACTCGTTATAAAAATGAATTCGACGTCTGTTTGTTTGCTCTGTGTGTACTGCGTAGCAGTGCGCCTTGAACGGAAAACACAACACATTTCACGGAATATGCCATAGAAGAACGACATAAACAACAGTAATTGTTATTACTTACACAATTACACACAAACGCTAACCGGTTTTTACCGGCGCATGTGCTTCTGAATCTACAAGTCGTAATCAACAACATCAATTCATATAATATACTCGTACATTTATTGCGAAGATAAAAACATTTGTTATGCTCGTACGTTTATATTACGGAAAAACAAACAAAGCAGCGGAATTTAATGGATCGATTCGTTACTTATGCCGCAATGTATTGTAATGTACTGTAGCTGCATTTGTTTATATTGAAAACAAATATGAAGTTTTAATGGTCTCAGATCTAAAGCAAGCAAGAACCGTGCAGCAGCTGTTTATCTGCAGTCAATTTGCTGAATGTTTATAATGTCATTCTACCACTTTGCATATCGGATGCCATCAACCGAATAAATGTACAGAATAGTATCCACAAGTTTTATGACAGTTTCTATACTTCTATAACAAATGCACATACAAAGATCTAAAAACTATAATTGTTTTGTGAGTTGAACTGCAAAACGAACTGCCCACTACTGTACTGTATTTAATTAGGCGATAGCACATGGGACGGGTTTGGCAACGCCAGCCACATTCTGACACGGACTGGTTGGCTGTGTGCATCCGCATCCACAGTTAACCGAAACCGCTGAAAAGTCAAAACCGTTATTAGCGCCGGAAGCCGCGAAATAAATGTTTCCTCCGGAACAGTCATATTAATATCATTACGGGATAATACGATGTGCAACTGCATATTCTACTCTGCCATACTCCTGTATGCGTACTCTATGGCAAAGCATGTTACAACAATTATATTTGATCGCTATCATTACATTTAATAAACAGTAGTTTAAATAAAGGTCATATCGGTTCCTTACATGGTGGCATGCAGAAAACGTTGCACATATACGGACATATAGGTTGGCTAATAGGAGAAATTGGAGACGCCAGGTTCGTTGGACCGCAGTTCCCTGCAACGAAAGTACACGATGCAGCGCGTTTATGGATCTTCTGTGACCAATGACGATCGGCGAAAAACCTGGAACAGAAATTAGATATCTTACCAGAATGTACAAGAGCCAACAGGAACAGGAGAGCAGCTGAGGTGCAATGCATTTTTACTAAGTGGCTCAGAATGCGAACTGGTTTAGCTGATGATACCAATTTTTTTGGAGTTATGCAATTCACTTCTGATTTTAGCAAAGAAATGTTACTCGCGTGATATAGATTTATCGACACTCTCGAGTCATTTCTCTGGTATATGAACCCGTTTGATTCGTTCAAACACGCAATGGGAAAAGCCGCGTTGTGCTAAGAATTTGGCGTTTGGCGTCAAAAACGCACATCTCGTTTTCATCGAATCTGCGTGGACCGTTATCACAACAACAACAAAACAACCGGTTTTCTTTTCACACGTGTCTCTGTACCGAATGCTGTAATCCAAGCTTTTGAAACAATGCGGCATGCAGTAAACTAGATACACCGTGGTGTGCTGTACGGCAACATAATTCAATACTTACAGTTCACAGCTTAACATGGGATTTATTTGCATATTAATAACTGTTTTACAGAACGGTAAATCTTTAACAGGTTTTCTTCTAATATGGACAACAAACTCTTCAAAACGCATTAAAAACACTCATCGCATGCAGAAAATTCGAGGTTAAATGCTGTTGTCTAGAGCTATCCGGCGGTGTTTAAAGGGCACATTATGTTTGAGCTGTCAGCTTGGTTCAGTATGATTGGTCCGCCCGGGTTAATTATAGGTCCCGGACACGGATTGACGGGTTGACATGGATGACATCCGCACTGTGTATTTGTTGCTGCAACAATCAACGAAACATTATGGTCCAAACGATTTTTTTTAAATAGCCTGGGATAATATTACTATTTTATTTATTTGACGTACTTACCGGCATTCGTAGCGGCGGCGACTGGTAACGGATTGGCGCAAACCAAGTCACAATGTACACATGCAATAGCCGCATCCGATGGAGCAGATGTCACTGTAAAACAACAATTTATATACTCGTAACCAATTTAGGCTAGCTTTTTATTATCATTGCTTCTGTTATGAAATTGCTGCAAATAAAAATCGAAGAAACTGCAGAATATTTCAAGGGAATACGCGATTGTACAAATGCACCGAGAAAAAGAGATTTGGATGACCTATATACGATGTGGGCAATCAATTTGTGCATATTCCACTCGACTGACCTGAGCAGATTAGCGAAAGGGAGGCAACTACCACGATCGTAAACATTTTGCCTTTTGACTCGTTCCGACAAATTAATTATCAGTAAACAAATAGCAGTAAAAAATGCATAAATAAAATTACTTAATAAATATTACAAGCGCACCGGTCGATGATATGTTTCATTTGCCAACTAAAAACACAGCATTCGGCGCACCACTGTCTGCTTTATAAGATTAAGCTGTTAAGGTTATTAAGATGTACATATGTAAGCGCGCAAGTACAGTATGTACGAGCATTACCAAGCAGTTTTTTGGATGTGCTGATTGTTTTAAGGAAATGTAATCGGAATGTGCCGCCGATAATTTGCACTGTCATCCGATGCCCACACGAGACATTTACCTGGCTACTTTGTCAGTCGGTAAGTGTATCTGTACAAGCCTGTCCGTGTAATGAGCACGTAAAGGTACAGCTAATGCATATTTAGCGCGATATTAGCGCTGAGCACGATGGCCACTACACTACGTTTACCACAATGCGTAAATGCGCTCCGCAGTTAGTGTCCCTTACTGCACCGACCGTTTTCTAGCCACCATCCGCCAGGCAATTACAAGTATTCTCATTAAATTATCAGGTGCGCAGCAGGCCACCAGCCAGCGAAACGCATGTTACGTGTTTAAACAGTGAGGCGTAGCGTGGCGTTTGGCGTAACCCCATGAATTTACATTTTTCACTGTTCTTTATCGTGCTCATCATCCGGACCGGCTTGTACAGGTACGCAACAACCCAGCAGATGCGCATAAACATAAAATAATTCCTTTTTATAAATACACCACTAACTAACTTTGTCAATACCGGGAGGCTCGCCGGCTAAGCTTATAAAACGCACCGCTGTAATGCTGTAGAACAGTACTTGAATCCGTGCTTCCTACAGGCCAAGAAGCCGCAACAAACGTGAGGAAAAATTCGGACACCGTTGTTGTAATTGTAGAATTATTAACGATGTCGTGTGTGATCAGCAGTATATGTATAGCCAATGCACTGTAATCGACGCTCGGTGTCTACCACACGCATATAAAATTCAATCACAAACTAATTCAATTCAGCACTATGTTTGGCTGTGAGCAATATTTTGAGGGTGTACCAACCGGGGTTTTGTGCAAACTGCGTGGGAACCTTATTGTAAAACCTTGGTGTTTCCAGGCTGCATCTCTTTTGTACAAATGGCGGCCACTTGGTGCACCCACCGGCATCACGTGCAGCATCTCAGGAGACCGTTTGTTCGGAAACACGAAACTAACGTATCCATGACGTTCATGTTCGTGAATCTTCCATCGTATTTGCACAGGGAAAAAATCCTTGCCGCTTATCAACCGCGGACAGCGGTTATCTTCTGTAATGGAATTAACTCTGTGGTCACCCATAATTACGCAAATCGTCCATTCCGCATGTGATTTAACTAAGAAAGGTTAACGCAAAATCAGTCTCGTTCTAGGACGGATTTCAGTCTGTGCTCCGATATGTTGATCTTACTTCCATCTTCTCCGCTTCCAAGTTTAGCCATCGCTGCTCCGTGACCTCGCATCCTTTTTTCCAAGCTGAACAGTCGATTGCTCCTTGGAAGCGCTGTATAAGCAATTCCCCTTGAGATGCTTTAAGAGCATCGCTTTAATACTAAGGAAATACAATTTGTACACCGCTGTTGGCTGGCGCTAAAAGACCGGATCGAAGCGGGAAACTGAATTGCATCTACTGGCATCTGAGTGGAAAACGAGCGTTGTAAGCGCGTGACCGACGTAACCGACACAATCCCGTTTTCTGGAGCATAGAGGCCCTTCGCTTACTCTGTAGCTTTCAGTTCGTCGACAAAACTTAGCGCTTACTGGAAATTGACAAGTAATCACAACGGTCATTAACAGGGATTTCCGACAACTGAGTTGGCGCACCACGTCGTCGATAAACTTTCTGCGAGAAAGGCTGGATAAATCGTTGTCGGTAAATATACGAGTTGGTGACGCTACCAATTTCCGGAAATTAATAACAGTTGCAAATTTGCTTCTATCTTGCTTTTCTTTTGCATGCTAAGCCGGTTGTAACGGTAACAGATTAACAGCCCAATGGCAGCTAACAGCCGACCGGTTGTTGATGTGTGCCGCGATGACGCGTCGCAGGTCCTTATACGGTAGTACCGGGTAAGGTTTGCCACCTCTAGTGTCGCTGCAGTGCTTAATATAGCGTCTTTGATAAGCATGAGTAAATCTGCGGTGCATCGTTGCGCTTATTATTTTACTGACTGAGAATTATTTCCCGAATCCAGCTTATGCTTACGTTAATGGACTCCTTGGGGACCGCTTCCTCCTACGCTAACACAGAAAAGACGGCTTTCATGCCTTACACAGACCTGAACCAACGCCGAGCTACCGCGTATAATGCGATTTGGCATCTACGTATTCCTTGTCAGGGAAAGCAGTTCCCACGCAGATGAGCGCACGAAAGTCGATCATATTAATTTACACACCTTGACGAGGTAGATCGTATAGTAAAATTGTTATTATCATTGCCGTTATAACAATCTTCGCCAAAACATTCGAACCGCAAACGGGCTATGGCAGATTATAGCAATCGTACCTTATCGAATTCTACTATAAAATGTGTGGAAGGATCACCTGACGCCGGAGATCCATCGGGCCTTAATGCAATCCAGATCGTGACACTGACCATCTGCTTCATGGCCATTTGTTCTAACCTGATCCTATTGTCGTTATTTTGTGATAGACACGTCTGGCAGCGCTCCTTTGGAGTGTACCTAATTATTTTGGCCGTTGGCAACATAATAAATAGTATTTTACAGAATGGTCTCATCCTGATGGTCAAGAACGTTCTCTCTCCTGAAGATGATTCCTTATTTTGTTCCGTCCACATGACGCTGCGCCTGATTGTCACCGCGTACGTTCCGTTCATCCATGTACTGATCTGCGCCAATCGCATCTGGGCGCTGGTATATCCGTACTCGTACCGCGCGCGTCATACGTTCCGACTGGCTATTTCTGCCTGTGTCGTAGCGGCTATCGTCATCGTCGGTTTTGTTATACCGGCGACCGTCGTCGACGCTCTGCATGGCCGTACACCGTCGCTAAACGAATTCTGTCGAATGAACTTCAGTAACGAAGATTTGGTTAAATGGACGTACAGTTTCAATATTATTTCGCTGTTTATCCCGGAGAGTATTATTCTGTTGACGTGCCCGTTTCTGCTACGCAAACGTGCGATACCGTTAAATCGTATGCGGGTAACACCGAGTGGGATGTCGCCGCGGGGAATCAAACGATCCACGGATAATGATGTTATTGATGGGCACGATGTCAGCCGCAACGGTTCTGCCTTACGCAAGCATCCACGACAGAACTACAGGATTTTAGCGCTGTTGACCGTTAGTGTGTTTATTTGCTGGACACCGGTGAATGTATATTACGTATTGCCAAATCTTACGAGCCACACCAGGTTCTTTCAGATTGCTAATGTGGTCAAACTGGTGCATTCGGCGATTGATCCGGTACTGTTTATTGCCTCTATTGACGATTTGAAGGAAGCGTACTGGAGATGCACGAAAAAGATCCTGTGTAACAGATTATAGTAGGATGGTTTGTTAATTGTCCAGACGTCTTTTAAATGCACGTGTTGAACAAATGTTACCCACGTGTGAACAAGGTCCAAATACAGGGATTTATTGCAGTCGAACGTCATCGATCATAAGGAGTGTTGTATAATGCGTGCTAAACGTGCCCGGTTTTCTGCTAGACTTCCATGAAATTGTAATTTTACTACAGCGATGCATTCGAAATGTTGCGTGCCAAGGAAATTAAAACACCCGAATTTGCATTTGCAGCACATTAATGGTTTCCTGATTCACATGCCTGTATCGGCTTCCTCTACAACAGAACTGATCGAGTGCATTCACAATAGGCGTCTGTAAGTTATTACAGACGTGCCTTTTTGTATGGCTTGAGATGAAATTAGGCAGCTTAAAATATCTAATGCTATGAATTAAAACAGGGTATATTTTATTAAACAAGTTATAAAAAGAGAGCTGTATGCAAAGTCAAACTTTCAGCTTATCTATAAAGAACTACATTGGCTTTATAATTCACACGATCAGTATGATATTTTCCGTGTTGCGTCTGAAGGAAACTGTATGTACGCGTTCTACAAAGGCAATATACCGTTTCTGGGGTTCGCTTCGGTCTTTTAGTACTAGCCTGAAGAGGTGCAGTTTCCCGGATTATAAAGAAGTAAGAGAACTGTGTTGCTATCCAGTTGCACTCAAAGGGCACGGTCGGATGATGGCCGAACTGGCCGATTGTACGCCGCCAGGAAGAGGATCCAAAATCGGTCCCGTGCACGGCTGTGGCTGAATGGGTCCACATCCTTGGCAACCGCACTGGGTATTCGTTACTGTCGAATTATATAAATTGCTAACAACACTTTCGGTATAAAGGAACCGGTATTAAGGTACTGAATTTGAAAATGCCAAGCATATCTGTTGCACTATATAATTATTAAAAATAAATACGGTGGAGACACCGTACCAGCATTGGTTGCGGCTGAAGAAATTACGCTGATTGGTTGTACACACGCCAGGTCGCAATGGACACAGGGTATTTGAACAGATGTATCAGGAGCCGAAGTAACTGCAAATTTCAGTGCGTGTGAAGGATGAGGTCACGACGAATTTATGTATAAATCGATGTAATGACTAGTAATTAATGATGTCTCCCAATAGGTCAACATTCAACAGAAAAGTTCGCAGGTGACACCTAAGACTGCCAAGAACTACCAGAAAGATTCAAAAGCTGGGGATTCTGTCAGAATAACGTTTCGACCGCTAACCAGTGACCTAGTTTGTGTGACATGTGGAGGCTCTTTCTTTTAGACTTCTGCTCATCTCGTTTGTCAAGTTTTCAGGATTGGTAGATTTGCTGTGTGCGGATTTTTTGTTCGAAACTTGTATTCCACGTGATTAATCATTAAATAACTGATTCTGTCAGAATTAAAATATTGATAAAATATTTTTTACTTACCCTGGGAAATAAGAAGAGTCGATAATAACAGGGTTAAAGACTTCATTTCTACTCTAGGATTTGCAGTGTACACGATCAGCTTGTCAAAAGCACTCAAACAATAATTATTGAGGTAGGATACGTTTGGCGACAGACTAGCGCATGACTGTTTTCCTCTTCTTTAATAGAAAACTGCTTCGGTAATTTGCGCAATCATCATCAACAAGTTGTTAATGGAGTAAACAAAGTCATTAATAGAGTGGTACAGATAGGCATATGACACCAACATATATATGCATGTAATTCATAATGTGCATGAAATCTGTAGTACGAGGAGTGCCAGCCACTCAGTGACAGTAAAGCATAACAGGCTTTGAATCTCGTAAATCTCGTAAGCTCTTCTGAGAAACAGTTAGAGACCCACCAACATAAGCGGTACGGTTACTTTAGAGTCCCAACATAAGCAATACAAGTACTTGTAGCCGTTGCTTGCCCGTTTAAAGACGCCGTTTTCGATGATACCATTTCAAGCAGCACCTTGCGGTAACGCTAACTGCCAAAAATTATTGATCAGCTCAGAAAGACCGTAATAATTTGCACAAACAAGGTGCACTGCATAGTACTAGAAACTTTTACTGCAGCTGAATTTCGCAGCTTCGCAGGTCCTAAATGTCATTTTCCCAGTTAATAATTTAGCTTCTTTTGCAAATTAAAAAATCTGAATTCAGGTATGCTGTAAATTAAAATCTCCGATGTTGCGCTTGTAAATTTTGGGTTATTTGGCGTTTGTGAGTAGGAGTATGAGTATGAAGACGGGTTTGACTGTGAGTAAAAGGTACATGACCTAGCCGGGCAGGACTGGGCTATTTCCTTTTCGTTCGGAGTCTACACTGATTAGAAGTTTTATCCGATAACGAGTTATTACCGACATCTATGTACCGCCAATTGAGCACTTCGTTGCACAATTTTTTACAGCACTACGATTATTCAAGGATCGCACATCGCTAGCTTATTCTTAAACACAAAGCTTTCATGTAAAAACAACAAAAGATTTAACGTCTGTTAAAATTTATATATAAACAGCCGCTACGCAGTTGCGGTTAGGGGGCAAGGTCGAATCAGGGCGTTTGCACCCGCCGACTGTTGGACGCCGGACACCGGAAGGATGATTGGTCCAGGGCAAGGATTAGGGGCCGGAACAGGAACAGGATTTATGCCACCACAATTGCAGCCGCATTGGTTGATGGATACTATGAACGAGTAAAACATGTCAAGGAACCAAGTTACATGTACACACATATTATTTAGATCAAATATTAAATTTATATCGCGATTATAGCTTTTTATTTATTATATGGTATTAGTACGAGTATGTAACTTGATGAGGAATTGCATAAAAAAATTTTAACCATTATAAAAACCTAGCAGTTAAAATTGTAGGGCTTAAGTAAGCGAATTGTAATCAAACGTGCTCGTACAAGAGGTTGCGCCTTCTTACCGGCATTTGATGCAGCGGATGAGATGGCGCTCACTGGTTGAGCACACATACACTGCAGGCAAGGTCTAACGATAGAAGACGCATCGGGAGCGGAAGCAGCTACAAAAAGAACAGAAAATTGTTGACTAACTGAATAACTTTCCACGCATAGTTGCACAACCGGCAAACGATTAACAACATTATCATGTATAATCCAGGAAAATAATAAAGAACCCACCCGAGTAAATCAGGGTTAACGAAAAAACTACCATTAGATACATGATTTATTTTGTTTGTCTGTTGAGATAAATTAAATGCAATGGTCAACTCAAAGAACAGAGACGGAAAAAAGTACTAAATAGTTTACTTCTGTACAGAAAAGCTATATTTGTGGCAGTAGTGGTTGTGCTGCAAGGAACGAGTGTTTGTTAGGAATTTGCCGCACTCTCGTGTGCCGACAGTGTACCAGGTTAAGGTTAATTAACAGCAAAGAGAGTAAACAACGGTATGGGAGCCCAATTATAAACGAACGTGCAATAACCGGTTTCGTATTACATATTGGTGCTACGAAACCGATGCGATGTATATTAACAACACTTTGTAAATTCTTGTAACTTGTGTGCGCAAACTAACAAGTAAGGACTGCATACAACTAAATCACTTTGCTAATATTTACCGCAGTATACGTATGCAGTATGCACTATAATACGGTACTCGTATATTGTTCGCTGTTGAAAGTCTTGATAAAATTTACTACAGGGTTGTACTAAAAGCGAAAGAGGTCTGTTAACTGCTGCTTTAATTTATCCCATTTATAATTTATCCCAATTGTCCCATTTCTACTAAAGAAATCACGTCTGCCTTTCGTCCCATCAATATGATGGAAAGACGGACAACAGAATTTGTCATCATCCAAGATAACCATCACCAAAATTAATCACTGATTTACTATAAACTTCCCCATTATGAGTTCATTTCGGGGATGGCGGAAGTGGTTGATTAATACTGCACGGTTTATCTTTGGTTATACACAGGCACGGTGCGCCCCCCGGCGGGCAGCTTCCCGATGATTGTAGCGGGACAGGAGGCGGGACGTTTCCGGTATTGCAGGCACACTGCGGGCAACCGGCTTGTGCAACTACAAAATAACATATTTGGAAGTTCGTCGGATATCAGCAACAAATTTGCTATGGTCTCTCAATGCATTTTATACACCTACGTTTTGGAGCGGCAGCCGCCACAACCGGCATCGGAGATACACACGGCGGGCACAAGCAGTCACCCGGGTTTTGCATCAAAAAAACGTTTGGAATGGACCAGCCTGAATGCCGGAACAATGGTTCTTATTAACTTAATAAATTCGAATTCCGTGCAGTTTTATTGAGCACACCTATTGCATACCTGTTGGGATCCAGGACAGCATCACTATGCATACAGCGATTTGAGCAGAACGAAGAAATGGCATGTTTGTATATTTGGATACGGAATAAGCGAGTTGGAATTATTAGCGATCTTGAACGGAAAATTTAGATTTGTACAAGTTTTCCGAAGTCTGCACTATAATTATATAGGCAGAACTTTTGCACTGCCTTTTTACTAACCACTTATGGAGAAATTCCACTGGAAAAATTTACGAACCATATGCATTCAACGAGCTAATGGACGGACATGGAACACTTCCTCATATTTCAAATATACCACATTACTTTTTAATAGCACGGTTTAATGCAGTTGACACAAAGCTGCTTCCTGCATTAACCGTTGCATAACCATACGTTTTATGTCTCATGATCTGGTTTTTGTTTATTTCCTGTAGAATTTTCCTAATGAATTTTTCCGAGATGTAGAAACAGCAAAAGCTTCGAAGCTAGTCGTTTTCCTGAAATATCCAAACCAGGAAAATCCTCAAAGAAAATGAGAGTAACAAATGAATTTATGGAAAAGTATTCGTGGATTTCTCATTAGACGCACAAGAATAATGATTTAGAAAAAAGTATATATTATAGTCAAGTAACTGATCGCAGTACAAAGCGCTTCTTTGCTTTTATTGTTCTGGACAATTTAATATTCGATAAGCCTTACCTAAGATTTTGTAATCTCTGACATTTTCTTTTTGTTGTAACCAGCTAGTCATTACTTAAACACTTCACCATGTATGGATCATCAGTAAATCGCGTTTTCTACAGTATCTTCCTGTGTTATTTTTCTTTCACCATGATCTCTTTAGGTAAGCCATTAAATACAAATTGAGCTAAGCCACTTGCGCTAGCTATAGTTCTGAATTTAATAGACTTTATCATGCATTTACATCATATTTTTTTTCAGTTAACGGTGTACCGACCTTATTTGGACTCGTAAATCCGAACATTCCTTGCGCATGCACCACTATGTCTTGTGCTGGTTCGGTTCCGTCCCTTGCTGCCATTGCTAGTCGATGTAAGTTTCTTCAAAAATTATTGCGCCCCAGTAAAAAATATGTACATATGCGGATATTTGCCGATTTCATGTGATTCGCTGTATGTATAGATGGAATATGATATATCGTAATTATATTTTAGTACTTGTAAAGCATAAAGTTGCTTGCTTTGTAAAGCATAAAGTTGTGTCCAATATTTCATAATGATCATATCCAATTACTTTAGCTGAAAAATTTGTTTTATTGCTTTGTATTGTCTCAGCACTGGAAGCGGGATGCAACTGTCCGCCTTGCATACCGGTAGCGGTGCCTTCACCATCCCGTCCTTGCTTGACCAAAGATCTACCCTGCAGTGTAGTCGGACCTGACATTCCGTGAATGAATAATTTTATACTGTTTCTATTTACCCATACAATTTGTACCTACATTTGTTAGACGAATTCTTTTATTTGTGCGTAAAAAGGTTTTTAAAATAAACAGATAGTGCAGTCAAAATAGCTGAAGCGCTTGCACACACATCAGTATCCTTCCTATTAGATTTTGTTTCGCCTCCACCTCTAATATTTTATCCAGAACGTAGTACAGCCGCATTAACAGAATTTTCCTAGTAAGCTACTACTTGTACATCAGTATTTTGGTCTCCGCTGAAAATTTTAAAGTCGCGTGATGGGCTACTTCCTGAATTAAACGCCCAAGATCGTAGGCCTGGCATATTACGCATTACATTTTATACGGCACGACGCGCGCACGCAGTGCTCCACAAAGAGTCCACATGACCACATCTATGGTTTACCTTCAAAATGCACAACATTCGCAACATTGGCCTTTATATTGAGATCATTGCGCGCGCGTTTTATTGTCACAATTTTAATAATTATGAGATTCTCCTCTAGAAAACGTAATGTGCCGAGCAAAAATAGACAATACATAAATAAAACAACCTATTATACAGTACAGTATTCTGTAACTACGTAATTGCATGTCGCGCCCATGTTGCATGTACGTACTCCTGCTGCAGTAAATGTTCAGATGGATCAAATGATACATAATAATTATAAAAACTGTGAGCAGAGGGCGTTAAAGTGACCGCTTGAAGAGACAAAGACTGAATGAACTGTATTATTGACATTCTTGCGTCAATACTTCCGAGAGCTTCTAAATCGGTTACACGACTTTAATATCAAGTAATTCATAAACCTGCCATAAATCTGTACAAAACCGTGATCAAATTGGTTGGCATCCGCGATATGGAACCTCACTGTAGTACAGCGTCATAGGCTGACGTCCGTCTAATCTGAACTTCTACTGTTTGCCTTCGGATTTAATTAATTTACAGTATCATCCAGACTACGGCTCTCTAATCCGGAGCTTTTTGTAGTAAAACTAAAAGTATTCTATTCTGCTGGCCTCCAGTTCGAATAGAAGTACTGTATAAGAGTACTGGCAATTTTATCTTAAAAACACTAACAGGAAAAGAGGATCCATTAGCTTAATGGATGTGACATACTCAGAAGTGGAGGCGACTCGGTGACGCAGTTGGAGATTTGAATCTGACTATCAGACGCTCTATTGTCAAAACACATTACTGGCGACATGTTTGCGGTCCGTTTCTTAATCAAAAAGGGAAGATCTTACCGGTATTTCTGATTTGCGCAAACACAGCGCTACGCTATAAAGGATTCCCTCCATATGCCGTGATTTCTGTCAGGCTATTCTCACAGCGCTTTGTAAGCAGCGACAGGGAAATTTGGTAAAATAATATCATGAACCTTTCCAATCACAATACTACTTACGGCAGCCGAAGCTCTGCATGGAATGGATCCAGTGACGAATTAAGCCTGAACTTTATGCAGATTATAACGCTGATCATCTGTGCTGCAGGAGTGTGTACAAACGCCTTTCTACTAATTCTATTCGCCGATAAGCAAGTTCTGCAGCGATCGTTCGGAGTTTATCTTATTGTTTTAGCCTTGGCGAACATCATTAGCAGCATTATACAGAATACCCTATTTCTCATGATAAAAAACAACCTTTCCAATCAGCAGGATTCTGTATTCTGCTCCATCCATATTACGCTGCGCTCCATCATTGCCGGGTACATCCCGTTTATCCACGTTCTCATCTGTTTTAACCGCATCTGGGCTATCGTGTATCCGCACTCGTATCGTGCGCATCATTCCTTTAAACTTGCCGTGTCGGCGTGTGTAGTGGCCGGCGTGATTGTCATGGCGTGTGTCATCCCGGCAACGGCCATCGATGGACTAGGACATCGAACACCGTTCCTCAACAAATTCTGCCTGATGAATTTTATGAACCACGCATTGGTGACCTGGACGTACAGTTACAACATTGTTTCCTTATTTATTCCGGAAACTATCATTTTGTTGACGTGCCCTCTTATTTTACACCGGAGAACGTTTCAGTGGAAAGTAAACCGTATACAAAATTCGCCGTCTTCACAAGGAGGGACGTCGGGTTCGGTAAAGGTCACGCAGGTTGCTACATCGAAAACGGGGCGCAATCCGCAGGATTCTGTTGCGGTGCCACGGAGAAGGTCACGACATAGCTACAGAATTTTAGCTCTTTTAACAGCCAGTGTGTTTTTGTGCTGGACACCGATCAATGTGTATTACGTTGTCCCAAGCTTTGCAATGCAAAGTGTGTTTTTCCAAGTGGCGAACATTATCAAACTAATTCACTCGGCAGTTGATCCGCTACTGTTCATCGCTTCCATCGACGATCTAAAAAATGCTTCTCGGAGGTTCGCGGAAAAGCTGCGTTTTTTGTATCGTTGAATATCTTTAGCATTTTTCAAAGCGCTAGTTGTAGATTCGCAATGGATCAAAAATAAAAAAAACGCATTTGCTGTACATTACGGATTTCTCCCTTATCTGCGAAAAAAGGGATATGCTGTGTTTGACCACACACATATCTGTATACTGATAATTACATGTAACCACGTAAGTAGCGGTACCATCGGTTTTTCCACTACGCCTTGTTTGGAACGCTGGGAGAAACCTGCCGGAGATGTCCATTACCCTGACGTAACTCAACTGCGTAAATGCGGGCGTCAACAGATACGGGGTCCGGATCATGCTGAACTATAGAATCTTTCCTTTTCTCTCAAAAATAGCCTCTAAACCAGTTTGATAATAGGGCAGAGCTTCTAAATAAAGTGCCCGCATCGGTTTACTAATGCTGCACTGGGTGCTGGAAACGCAAGAGCACTGAGAAAGGTTAGCATAATAAACCCTGTTATTGTAGACTTGGTTGCCATTAGTCAACGCACACCAAAGAGGCTTTTGCGCCGCTCTGCTGACCTTTGAAACATCAATTTCTCCAACTTTATTGTCCATAAGCATTGCGAGTTGCGACATAAGTTTCATATTTTTACATGACGACAGCAATTTACAATCAGGATTAGTTTTTTCGCATGTTTGAACATTGACTATATGCATAATTTCTGTACATTGAAACGTTTTCTTAATAACGTTTTTTAGGAAGAGGCCCCAATCATTCGGTCGATGCCAGCAATATTGTGGTATAGTGCACTCGTATGTACGCCCACGGCCTACGGGGGGCAGTTAAAACGGAGCTTCCACAGAGCCAGGTTTACTACCAAATGGATTTACACAAGTGCATCCACAGGAGCTCAGGACTTCTATTATACGGATATCAAAAATAATTTTTAAAGCAAGACACACAATGAATGGTGATTGGCACAATAAAATTTAGAAAACGCGGAAGTTTGGCGGCTTACTTGGAGGTGTACAGTGAAGGGCGCACGGTACAATCCTGCACGGCTTCTTAGCAGAATCGGACGGTTTTGCATCGGCAGAGTATCCTAACAAATAAGAAAAATAAATAGATGACTAGGTAACTCAAAACAAATATTGGTTGGAGTCACAGACTTGCATCACCGGTGGTTCATCTGGATACATTTGCTTACCAGGCGTAAAAATGGTTGCTGCCACAAGCAGCGCGGCAAAAACACAGGCATATGCGTGCATCGTGCAGTAAAGCTGGAAACGGGGCAAAATACGAAAAAGTTTTCTTTGCACAAATGTGAACTGTGAAGTTGGCAGAAGTGCCTTCAACTGTTATTTTATACTCCGCAAAACTGTTTCAGGTATATAAGGATACGGCTGCTTGAATGGTGGTCGGAATGGCGGATGTACTATTGCAACACTATTTTTCCAATAAGAAAAACACGCTCGAACCGTGAATCCTTAGGCTGCAGGCAACACATTACAACTTGTTTTTCTTGCTGGCTGCTCTTGTTAACAAATAATGTTCTAATAATGAATAGGTAATCGGCAGCCCCGAAAAGCCCTCTACGTGAAAATGTTGTGAGCCGATGCTGTTATCCGAATTACGACAATGTGTCCCTGTTTGTTCTTTTCTTCTGACGGAAAAAAACAACAAAATTAAACGTTGTCCGTCCCGTAACCGCGGACACCGGGTTCGGTAAAGGCTACGCAGGTGGCCACAATATTGAGAACTGAGCGCAATCTGCGAGATGTCGTTTTGGGGATGCGAAAAAGGCCATGACAAAGATATTGGATTTTAATTTATTGTTAGCTCCCTTAACGGCAAATGTAAGCTAACTAAGCCTCTTCAATCAACGCATAGAATGCTACGCTTGTCTCAAGTTTGCTAAAAGTACTTATAGGTATCTTTTTGAAGTGGCGAACTTTGTCAAATCGTTCCATTCGGCAGTGATTCGATATTGGTAAAACCGCTTCCACTGTCCATCTAAAAACTGCTTCTCCAAGATTTGCTCAGAAATACATAGACGTTTCCGTAGCGAGACAAGTACTATACTAAATTTTGTACTCGTATAACTGTTGGTGGAAAAGCACTAATTAATCGAATAAAGTTGTGCGTTGTGCGTTGCCGGTATCTTCAGGATTATTACTACCCGATATTCTGGCGTATATATTTATAACAAAACGAAACTGCCAAGAAGCTGTATGTATTTCTAGGTCTGCCAAAAAACGGCAGCATCTGCGATTTGCTTGGCCAAGCCCCACTCTTGGAGCTTTAGGTTGACAAGTGTACAACCTCTGTCGATTTACCGGAACGTATACGGCTGATAGGTACATGTGTCACTGTGTGTGTGCTTAGCTGCTTCTCTTCTTCTTGCTGCCACTTATTCTGAACGCCGGGGTAACCGGAAACGTCCATTATGAAGACGGAAGTCTAGTGCACCTTCCGTCGCCAAACGATCGTATCGTATGACATGGACTCCATTCGTTGGTTGTCATGAACAATGTTTAGGAAACACTGATTCAGTTTGCTGAGAGATATACAGCTTCGGTTGGAAAACCCTGCATGAGATGCGCTGGGAGTGCGACTGCATTTTGAAAGATTAAAATAATATTTGTCTGCACTCTGCAGCAACCGGTTTCATTAACCAAACGCACGCCGCACGCAAACTAGGATAGCGGCTGCTCTGTTGACCTTTACTAACATAGTTTATTCAAGTTTGTTTTCCAGTGGCATTGCAAAAACGTGTGATCTGTTTACATATGACGGCAGCTGACAATACTCGTAATGATGTAGTAACTGCTAATTTAAGCCTGTTAGAACATCATCCCGGTCTGCTCAAACACTATCTTGCTTGCTTGTGTTAACAAAAAAAGAAGAGTTACAGCGTGCAATTCGGCGTGAACCGGATCGTTTTGCCCGACGTCAACGGTGCTGTAGCTTGTTTTAGCATGATGAATACGCGATCCACGCGTCATTTGCAGTTAAAACTTAAAACGGAGCTTCCACCGATTTACCTCCTCCTGGTGTAACACAATGGCATCCACAGGAGCTCAGAACTTCTATCAAACGAAGATCGAGAATTATATTACAGCAAGAAACACGCTGTGAATGGTGTCCATTGAATGGTGTCCATTACGTTGAAACTTATAAGGCAGAAGAGTAACAACTTACTTGGGGCTCTGCAGACAAGGGCGCACTTTTCGATTTTGCATGGCTTCTTAGCAGAATCCGACGTTTTTGCATCGGCAGAGTATCCTAACAATATAAAAGTTAAGAGCTGGTCAACTCGGATCTGGAATTAGTATGGCTATGGTTAAGTGTATGGCTATGGTTAAGTGGAGCAGTTGCTCAAAGCTTGCTTCTATTAATAATTATCGTATCACAGCTATTTGTTTAGCGCTATACCAATTTGATACGATTGCTTCTCCTTACCAGGCGTAAAGAGGCTTGCTGCCACAAGCAGGACAGCAAAAACGTAGACTGCGTGCATTGTACTCAAAATTGGAAATGTTGGAAAAAAATATGCGAAAAAGCAGTCTGTTAACACAATGAGAATTTTGTCGAGAGTTTGTTTCTTATTTTATACGCCACAAAGCAACCGCATATACGTATACGGATATATGGTTGGATGTATCATGAATACGGACTTACGGATATGTACAAGAATTTTACCGAAGAACAAAAAACAAAACCGCACTGTTTATCGCGATTACTGTGCTTCGGGCAAAAAGTTACAACTTGAATTTCTTGTCTGTGTTTTTCTTGTCAGTAAATAAATGTTGTTTTTTAAACAACTTCTTACCAATCTATCTGTACAGCCCGTGAGGCATTATGTAATACATAACAGTTCTGTACTGATGTTGTCGCCCTCTCGGTGCAAACATCAACAACAGAATGGTCCTATTTATTAGATTATTTACAAAAGAGACAGTAAAGCCGAATGAAAGAATCCATTCGGCTGTTGCGCAAGTGTACAGCGCAAGCGTGTTCTGTGGGTCATGAGCTGCATGCATCATGAATTACATACATATTTATCATCATAACGGGCGTGCTTAAAATGGATACAGTTGCGGATGCGGTTGAATGCGGTTGGTTGTCGTGGTTGAGTGCAGGATAGTTGCTGTTGTGAGCAAGTCAAAGGTTGTGGTTTGACGATAACAAGCAAATGATTGAGCGTGAAGAAAGGAATGAATCATTGTGTAAACCAATAGTGTGTCTTTGTTGTCTGCAATGTTTTATCTCTCGTAACATGTATTAAGTGCCTGGCTAAAAAAGTAGTGTGCGATGAAGTTGTCAAATGATTTAGTACATCTCCATCCAGCCTCGGAACAACTTCTCTTGGAATCTTGCAACTTCTCTTGCCTTTATCTTTGCATGCCCTTTGTTAGCATTCGAGTGTTGTCTGCTAATCGGCATTAAAGGTCATTGGGTCGGATCAGTTGTGGCCGCTTTCACGTTGTAGCAAGTAGCAATAGATAAAGGTCATAACCACCGAGTCACAGCTAACCTTTAGTTACGCGACATGGAGGGCATGTGTGCGTAGCAAGTAAAGGTAGCTGAAGGTGTGGAGCTGCGATGGAAGGTCAAGTTATTTCAGTAGTGGTGAGGTTATAACCACTGCAAGTGTTTCAGAGTGAGTTGATGTGCTGTTAGCAGCAGTGAGTGTACTGCTGCAAGTGACAATGTATTAGTAGTGGTGGGTGCATTACCACTACGCGTGTTAATCGTGAGACATCAGTGCGAGTGATTTGCTGTTATAATTGTTAATGGATAGTGTGTCATTGTGGACCCTGTGAGACGAGCGACGAGTGTGGATTGTGAAAAGTCACAAGTGTCGCTTACAGCAAACCACGCGTTGTATGAGCGAGTGTGGGAGCGGTATCTAGTAAGAATACTTGGCACTGCTTCCAAACGACGTCGGTGAATGTTTCAAGGCTCGTTAGTGCATAAGTTGGTGCCGGCGTTCTGCGGTTCTTTTCTCGGAGCGTACAACGATAGGTATGTTGGAGCGGAAGCGGGTGCAGGTGGTCGACAACTAGCGGGAGCAGCATAACGGCATTCCTCTGTAAGTCGTATGGCAAGTTATCATTTTTGCTTTCTCTTCGTGGGTCCTTTTGTTCATGAGATAGTTTAAACAGGATAAGTTAATAACGATGTGCATTTGCTTTCAGTTTGTTTTTTTAAAATAAAGTTTGTGTCAAAAATAGTCATTTGGTTGACTTCGGACGAATGTTTGTTATTAACTGGTTATTCATGAAAATTGATCTTATGATTAAGTTGACCTTAGAAGATAGTCCTAATATTAATAGAATCGTAAATCATCAGCTTACTTTGAGGGATTTCGATCATTTTAACAGTGTGTGCTCTAGATTGTTTGCGGATTTTCCTGTATTCTTTCGATTTCTTTTGCATGTAAAAAATACGGCGTATATGGTGAGACCCGCTTGGAAGGAAATATTTATAAGCAGTACCAGCAGAGTAGAAACAGTAATACTTAAGTACGTATTTAGGTATATTTCGATGCCGTCTTTTCATGCCATTAATTTTCGAAAAAAATTGAATTAACTCTTAAATATCTCGATTTGTAGAATAATTAAGTTTTTTATCTGCGCAAGTCAAAAGTCCTGCTGACGTACCAGAAAGAGCGAATCTGTAAATCGTCGTAACCGATCGTTTTAACATGCCCCTTTAAAATGCGATTCTTGAATTTTTTGTTGCCGATGATAAGAAAATCTCTGATTGCATAAATTTAAGTTTAAAAAGTGCTTGTACGTAAGATGGCAGGAATTCGCCTTAGAGATTTACCAGTATTTGGTGGACAGTCCACTGAATCTGCAGAATATTTTATGGACAGGTTTAACAGAATTAAGAACTATTTGTCGTGGAGCGATGAACAGTCTTTGGTGCATTTCGGTTTGTGCTTGACAAATGCTGCCTTAAAATGGTTCAAGAACAACGAATCCAAACTGAAAAATTTTGCGACGCAGAGCAGGAATTTTAAAATCTTCGGTAGAAATCTGTTAGATTTAGATATCAGTAAATTCATGTCAAAAAATTCCGCTGTTGACGAACCCTTGACGTACGTATACGGTGTGTTGGATTACATTGCTGCAACCCATGTCAGCGCTGGAGAAGAAGAAAAGGTCAGAATTCTTTTCGAACATTTGCCGATGCAGTTCAAAGCAGATATGATACAAAATCGTCCCCAAACAGTCGAGTTATTTACTGAAAGGCTGCAGGAAATTCGTAAGAAGTGTCAATATCTAAAAGCTGATGGGGAAGTGCCCGACGATTGTAAAATTTTCCCGCTTTCTGACGTTTAAGGGTGCATTTTCATAAATATTTAGTTGTGGTTTATCAACAGCGTTTGTCAAAATTAAATTTAAAAAAACTAATTTTCTTAATAAAAATTTTGAAATTCGGGTCTAATAATTGATTTGCACCGTACAATCGCCGTAGGTAAAATCTTTGACAGCGTATAAGCCGTTAGTGATGATTTTTTTTTACAATTTTGTTTTTGGAATCGCTGATTTCTGTTTGGAATTTAGGTGAATGTTTTAAAGTTGTGCAACAAAGCTGAAAAGAGAAATAAATGAGGATGTTGTGAGAGAAAGATGAGTAAATGAAATGGGTCAATATTTTGAGCACACCTTTATTGTTGTTCCAGCTTGCGCAAGCACTGTCGCCTGAATAACAACATATCAGAAAATTCGAGAACATCTTCACGTCGTTTTCTTTTAAGATATCATCATGTTTTGGTACCTTTTGTCTGCTCAGGTAAAAAATCCACCATGCGTTATGTTTTACACTAGAACGCTTTAATAACATGAATGGCAATTACTTATGCACTGGGACGCCTCTGCATATGTTCGGGTTATTCATGAAAAATCGGCAGACAATTTTCCACAACAAATATTCTTGTGTGCAAGCTTGCCGGCAGCCCACTCAAGAAAATTGTTTCATAGCGGCAGTAGAAAAATTTAAAAAAAAAGAAGAGAAGAATTTGGTGCTCAGGGTTCAGATTACAGTACATTAGTATATAAATTCCAAAATATTGTCGCTCATTCGGCTAAAAGATCCTGTCTTATTACGCAGTAAAAAAAAGCGATTCAAAATCAGCGTATGGGTTATTTCTAAATTCTGTATGAAAACACCAGTTCGCAAATTTGGTGCACTGCAATCAAAAAAGCGCAGGGTAATTAGCGGAAATTGGAAATTGAAAAAATCATGTTCATTAAATTGCACGTAGTCGGGACCACGATTTGTTTTCTTCTAATCGGATAATTGTCTGATAAAATGCGGCATTTCTTTGTACGTTTACGTTGGTTGCGTTGTGCTAATTTATTTAGGCTTTTGCTATTAAGGTAAAATATTGTTGCATAATTTTCTGACCATCGAAACGTTTAAAACAGAGAAGCTTAAGATATTAATAGCTACCTTTCATTGTTGCCATCACCCATTAAAGCTCAATGCACTAGTTGCATATGATTCCTCATGTATGCTTGATTTCTATTGTCGCACCCGAACCACACCCCATTGTTAAGTACGCTCTAAATCATATCATATTGCTCTGCGCTTATTAACGTAAAATACTGGCCTCAATATTCAGTACATCGTCAGCACTTGACTTTCCATTTTCACTTTCTTCGTGTTACTTGCTGGTCAAGATGCAATAAAAATTCAAAATAAAATTTACTTTCCGCCGTAATACTTTTGTATGCTTTCATAAGCTTTACACTGCATTAAATATATTATATTTTTATATAATCAGTGTTTGAATAACTGTCTACCTCAGCTGTACAGTTGTTGGCAATGGGCATTATCGGGATCTGTATTATTACTAAATTTTGTAGAGTACAACGTGCCATATTCACTACGTAAACTCGTATCTTTATATTCATACAATCCTACCGTCCAAAACGTAATCAATTTTGTTTTTTTATGGATTCGTCAAAGTGTGGTCATTTTAAGTCAAACTTGGTCTTAAAAAAATCAATATTTTCCTGACCAACTTATCCTGAATTTTGATTTTTTCAAAAAACGTTCTGGTCAGAAAATTATAGAAGTCCGTTTTAAGTATGGCGAAACGCAAGTGCAGTACCAAGAATACTTTACTATTGTGAAGCACAGTATGTATAAAGTACATACGGTACTGTAACCATGGATATGGATCTGTAAGTACACTTTGGTCAGTACAGCAGCTAGGGAAATGTGGATTTTTACGTAGTTCAAATTCTAAACAGCCGGACGACTGCCGGAACAGTCTATAAATTCAAACCTGACCTTTCCAATACAAACGTGCCGAGCGTGAAAGCGCGAGGCTTGTCTTGTACTAACAATCATTATGCTTATGATACTCGTACAGATTGCGCAATGTGCAAATGATACTCGTACCAATAATAAGTCTTGGAGATGTTAGTTCTCAGTGTAAGGGTCTAGTAATGGCGTAATCATTATGTGAGTAGGTGAATGTTATGCTTGGGTGTGAAGTACTTTGTAGAAGAACTTGTCAGCGGAACAGCCTTCGCCAACGGGAAAGCCGGCTAACAAGATTCTGCATAGTCCGCGGTTTAAACGTTTCATTCAGCAGCGCCCTAGCCGGAAGAAGCTGCACAGCTGTTTTGTCGCACCAGAGCACAGCCAACTAGCGAGACCAGACGGAAGGAGTATCTACAGGCGGTGCCAGCGGAAGTAGTGCTGCTGCGGTGTCCACGTCTAATGCGAATTGCAGCACTAAAGAGACGTGAGACAGAGCAAGTAACAGCAAGCGCGGGATATTGAGTGCCGTAATTGGTTCGAGTAAGAGCGCTGATAAAACTTGACTTGTGCGAGTGCTGGTGCAGGTGCGATATCCTTTAAAATTGTGTGAGTGGTGACGTTGGAGCATGCAATGCAGGTGACAGCATTGCGAGTGCTTGTGCGAGTGTTGGCATGAGCGAGCGTGAATTCAGTGCAAGTGTTAGCACTGAGGTGTCCGTGCGAGTTGTGGTATAGGCAAGGTGAAGTCCTGTGCGAGTCTGTGCACAGTAGCGTGTGTGTCCGGCGTGAGTCATGGCGCGGGCAAGTTGGTTAATGGTGACAGTTGTGACACTGGAAAGTCGATATCCAGTGTGAGCGGTGGTTTTGCGGAGATGATGCCGGCCAGTACGAGTGCCAACACTAGCGAGTGCAGTGTTAGTGTGAGTGGCAGTACTGGCGAGGATGGCATCGGAGTGAACGGCGCAAGTGGTCAGTGTGGTGTCAATGTGATGGTGACATTGGCGAGTGTGGTGCCAATGTGAGTGGTGACATTGGCGAGTGTGGTGCCAATGTGAGTGGTGACATTGGCGAGAGTGGTGCCAATGTGAGTGGTGACATTGGCGAGTGCGGTGTCAATGCGAGTGGTGGTATTGGCAGCAGAGTGGTCGTGCGAGTAGTGGCATTGGCGAGTGTGTGCGTGGGGAATACAGATACAGAGAACATCAGCAAACATGACGATATGTTGCGGACGTGTCAGGAGTTGTTAACCGGATACGTAGACCGGATGGAAGACTCATTACCATTTCCGGCGGAGTTTACATGGATGGCGGATGAGTTGGCCGGATTCGCGTGCAGTTAAGAGCATTAGTCCCACATGGAGCGCAAGTTGCAGCGGATGGGGCGCCAGACTATAGTGGCATAATGGAAACGCTGGACTTTGCGGATCTGCTAGTGCGAGGAGGGAGCGCGCCGGAAGTTGTGAGCGAACTAGACGAAGAAGACGCCGGTTACCACGAGACGCCGGCAGAGTCCAGTGCTGATGCGGTGCCAATACAGTCCACACCGATAGAGGAGATGGATACAGATTCGGTGGATGCCGTACCGGAAGGAGGCGAGTGCCATCCGAGTTGAGGGATGGTGGTCACCTTCTGGGACGGTCGGACTCGAGTGTCTGGACGGATTGCGGAGCGTGTGCGAGCGGTAAAGCGACCCATGACGAGGACGTCATGATCCATAGGAGAGGCGTGTTGCGCAAGTGTACAGCGCAAGCGTGTTCTGTGGGTCATGAGCTGCATGCATCATGAATTACATACATATTTATCATCATAACGGGCGTGCTTAAAATGGATACAGTTGCGGATGCGGTTGAATGCGGTTGGTTGTCGTGGTTGAGTGCAGGATAGTTGCTGTTGTGAGCAAGTCAAAGGTTGTGGTTTGACGATAACAAGCAAATGATTGAGCGTGAAGAAAGGAATGAATCATTGTGTAAACCAATAGTGTGTCTTTGTTGTCTGCAATGTTTTATCTCTCGTAACATGTATTAAGTGCCTGGCTAAAAGTAGTGTGCGATGAAGTTGTCAAATGATTTAGTACATCTCCATCCAGCCTCGGAACAACTTCTCTTGGAATCTTGCAACTTCTCTTGCCTTTATCTTTGCATGCCCTTTTGTTAGCATTCGAGTATTGTCTGCTAATCGGCATTAAAGGTCATTGGGTCGGATCAGTTGTGGCCGCTTTCACGTTGTAGCAAGTAGCAATAGATAAAGGTCATAACCACCGAGTCACAGCTAACCTTTAGTTACGCGACACGGCTATATAGGACGCAGAAATATAGGACGTAGAAATAAAAAAACACGAACGCTGCTCTTCGACAGCATCAACGTCCATTGAGATATACCCATAAACATGTCCTTGAAAAGTCGGTGCTGATGTTCTACTGTATTTTATTTAGTACATAATTCTACATTCCCAGAAAAGCAGCACCTACAGTACATGCTGACTTACGGACAAATACGACAAAAACGCAGGTATCAGCGCCAAATAATTAAACACGAATTGGAAAGCCAATGTTAAGGCCGGTTATGTATTAATTGCTTCACAACAAAACATCTTCAGCACGAAGGTGAAATATACGTACGAGCAAGCGATGTGCTTTTTAAAGTCTCAAGTGGACTTCTTGTCTGGCAGAACACAGTTGCATCCGCAACTGGCCGATATCACTGCAAAAATGCATGAAATACTTTAGTTCAATTATTAGAGTAACATAATACACCTTGCGTTATTACGGTGGAATATGCAGCATAATGCTAGTATGCACGCTGCAGTGTGATTCACCGACTTTGTTTATTCATATTGCTTGGAACCACGGGTCAAACGCAAAATAAAAAAACTGGCACACAAATGTATGTGAAGTGTGACACTTACTCGGAGGTTTGCAATGAGGCTTGAGACACTTGACTGCCAAACATCTGTTCGGTGAGCTTTTTTCAGCAGGCGCTCCTATAAATAAAAACGCACAAGGCATTATTAAATTTGCCGAGCATATTTACCAAATGAATCGTTATAACCTGTTGAAGGTGCCACTAAGGTCGCCATTAAAAGAAGGACCGCAAGTGCAGGAACGATCATTGTTTTGCAATGGCTTTCGCAGGTGATTACAAACCAAGGTAAGCTTTTGGCGATTTGAAATTCGACTGAATTACAGCTGAAGCAATACACAAGCGTACGAGTATATAGAATATATACCGATAGGCACCGGCTGTCGAAAAAACGTACTGCTGCCTGTGATTATTATGAACAGTATAGGTACGGATTTACCCAAAAAACAAACATTGTTGACGCGAAGTTGAAAGTAGTTCTTTCCAACGAGTCTTATACCGATAGAAACACTTTTTGAATACCGGATGCAGTAATCCATGCGACATTGAAATACTTTTGGGTGGGCTGTCTCTCTTGTGTTCTCTAAAAAAGCGTTCTACCCCGGGCTTCCGTGGCTTCCTTTATACATCGATGCATCACGTGTTTTCTCTTTTGGAAACAGCTTACCCGTTACAAAATTTGTTTAACTACAGTACGGAGCCGTAAGTAAGTAAGTTGTAAAAAATCTTCTAGCAGGGCTTACATGCCGAATTAGTCAAAAGTGACTCTAATGATCCTTGTTAATGTTGTACTAAAGGTCACCCTTAACTAGTTCGGTGTGCAAGTCTTGCTAGGACATTATCTACAGCCTACCTGCAGCATATTTGCCGCCGGATACCGGTGCCAGAGCGGTCGGCATGAGCTCACGTCGGTCACGGACTGGACTGCCGAATCGGAGGATTCGGAGCTGCCGAGCCGCTCTTGTGCTGACATCGCCTTCCATTGGATTCTCCGATTCCGTACGATGTTTTATGGACTCTGAAAGATCTCCAGATTTTCACTTCGGTGTTTTTCTGTTTGCTTTTGCTGTTGTTTTTACGGATGATTTTGTGTTTTTCTACGATCTGATAAAATTGCACTTTATTCGATCTCGAGTGTTTTCATTTCCGATCTCGATTCCTCGCTCACGTAAAAACGTATCGCTCAGATCATCTCTCCTTTCATGTATCTGTACACGATTTGTGTAATGGGTATGCTCCACTATCAGGATAGCATAGAGGAAGTTTTTCTGTTATAATAACGTTCTGTTTTGGTACTATGTTTGTACTTGTACTACGATACTTATTAAAGGTTAAAAAAATGTATCTGTACATTGGTTTTTCGGGCTCCGTAGAAAACCATCAGCCATACAGTTTGCACTTTGTCGATCACGAATCCCGATTAATGGTGTTCCTGCTCAACAGGATCAAAATCGTGTTTTACTATTTGGTGAAGATATACTTCTCAACCTTCCAGAAACTGGGCATGGCGCGAGAAAGCTCACATCGTGGAGGACAGAGGATTGAACCAGTAAGAAACACTTCTATCGGAGTCTGGAGAATTTATTTTTGTGCCACGCTATACATTGCTATGTACGCGTCGCCCGAAATTCTTGCGCTAAAAACAGCTCTATAGCTTAAATGAATTGGGCTCGATTTCTACTCGTATTTCTCATGCGTTAACTGGGCAAACGTGCTGCCATTATTGCATCACGATATTACAACATTGTTTTGTTGCACTTTATTGTTAGTTATAAGAACTTGTACAACGTACGTAATATAGGTATGTGCGACCATTCCTATGAAGTGAAAACGGAACTGCCAGAAACCGCTAGATGCTTTCACACACCAGCATACCAAGTAGCAGCGCAAGGAAAGTATCTGTTTTGATAGTTACGTACTCTGAAGATCACGATAAAACACGTCTTGTACGATATTTTGGGCCCACGTAAAAATACCTCCTTTAAGGTGCAGTTATCAATTAATCATACTCGTATGTTGGGCATTGCATATGTATTTGCAAAACAAGTACAAGGACAATTAAGTAATTAAGTAATAGTGTATGTGCTACTCGACGATTAAGTACTCGTCATCCATTGCACACTGCATAAAATTGCTGTACATTGTACAGTACGAGTGTATGAGCAAGACTAGCCTTTCTTGTTCGAACGAACAAACTGTTTTTGCAAACATGTTTTCGCCAACAAATGTCGGTACGGATTTCGCAAAAACTAAATCGGTCGGCTAATCGGTCTTGGCTGCAATATATTCTTTATTTACATAATTACATTTTTAGAGTTAAGTCTGCCGCTCGGTGCAATCTTTACTGCTTGGCGTTTTTCGGCAACAACAAATAAATAGCTAAAATTTAACAATAACCACAGTTTTCTCCTGATGATTTTATTATATTCCGCAAGAAAACAGCGAAAATTCTTATCGGAACGACGGAACATGCATGCAAAAGGGTGTTTACCGATGGTTTCCGGAATGATTCTTTGGCAAAACACAGTCGCAAGAACACGGAGTTGCCACCTCTGCAAACGCGCATAATTATAAAACCCTTTTAATTCAAATTAGAAGCTAAACATGATGATTATTTGAATACTCTCTAGACGTTTGAATAGACCGCATCATACTTGCGCTTCCGCTCATTATGGGTTGCCTGGACCCTTTGGCGCCGCACAGCTGGATTCCGCTGCTTGGCATAATTACCGATATTACGTACTAGCGCGTCTACGTACCAGTAGCACTTACTTGGAGGTTTGCAAATAGGCTGCATACACGGCTTCAGCATACACGGCTCCATAATTTTTAAAGAACTCTTTTCAGCAGGCGCTCCTGTAAATCAAATCGTATAAGGACGCTGATAAAACCATGGGGATAAACATCATCCAAAGCGTTCTTACCGGTTGACGGTGCCGAAAAGGTCGCCACCAGGAGAAAGAGCGCGAGTGCAGGGACGAGCATCATTGAGCAGCTTTCAAACAAGTACAAACGAAAGCTAATTTTTGAATACTGACTCTCTAAGCTTGTGGATTTCACTTCTAGCAACTGGCAAAATGTTCATATGCCGGTCTACGAAGTTTGCTTACCGTCGATAAAATTTGCTAGCTGAAAATATCATAAATGAACTGTCGGATAGTGGAATGAGCAGAAAAGACAAAAACTTGTTGACACTCGATTTGAAAACATCATTAATTACACACTACTAACAAATAAGATTGATATGCCCTCGCGACATTTGGTGTAAACATGTTATTTCATATACAAACTCGTAATTATGTAGTGCATATTTCAGCGCAAAATGCACTTATTGATTGTTTCTATTGACTGGTAGGTACTGCAGCTAGATAAATAAGAGATAAATGCTACTTACCTGATAAATATTGTTAAATATGTACTTTCTGCTGCATTTACTTGTCGAAGTTTGTAGCTACTGACTTACTCAAAGTGTTTGACTAAAGCGATAGTCTGCCAAATCATTTTTGTGTTTCTGTTGTTCCCGAAATTAAAAGCACTTAATTACATCGATAATCGTATTTTTTTATAACCTTTTATTAACTGCTGTGTCGATTCCAATGAAGGACATGAACCACAGATATTCTCACAAGAACAAAGTGTGCTTCCGCGTCTGTCGTTGGAGATACAATGTGAAAATGCGACCTCTGTCATCCACACGAAGGCAGGATCGGATAAATCAGAATTTTTGAAATTTTGTTCCTGTAATAGTTACAGACGTCTTGTATAAAACTTATTCCCTTGCCCGAAAAGCGCGTGCTCATAAAATTCAATACTGTTGCGGTAGTATATGACAGAGGCAAAATTTATGACTACCAGCATGGTTCAAAAATCTTACAATTAGTGCAGAAAAACGTTTTGAATGGCGTTCTGATGCTCCAGAATTGAAGTTTTTCAGTCTATCGCATTTCGACAGAAATTTTTACAGGAAAGACAGAGAGAGCTCCAACTTTGAATCTGGACTTGATGTTTTACTTCTTATGCAGCGTTGACTCATTGAGTTTGCGGTCACTGCAACATCACAATATTACAGCCTTCTTGTAATGTTGCACATCGAATTTCCTACTTTGTACCTACCATTCAGAAACAGTTAAAATGACTGTATTATGCACCTGCACCATGTCTTGGCTTACGTCAAACAAACAACATTAAACACGATTAACTATTTCACAAGCAACATCAAACATTTTTAAGTATGTAAGTAATTGATGCATATTACAATGTACAGTAGAGGTAAATCTACAACAACTGGACTGCCTTCCCGGCGGCCCAGTAGTCTACCTCGTCGTCACTGCTATCAGCTATGATGGTGCGGGAATAACGGAAATGCAGAATCACAACAGCAACAGGTTTGGGGGCAGAAAATTAATGTCATCGGTTGGTTGATCGATCGTTTGTGAGAAGCGTTAGACTGGAATCCCGTTACACTGACAGACTGCATTTTTTATAGGCGAAGAAGTTACAGAACAGTGAGTTGTGAAGGGAAATGAAATGAGAACGTGGAGATTTTTAGATTACACTCATATAAATCAGTCACACTACACATAAAATTTTATGTGTTAACGCTTAGGGTCAAGATAACTGTTTGATCACTGTACGTAAGTCGCTTCGGTGCTTTATTCTGTGGAATTATACAAGAACCACTTATACAATTTGCTTCATTTGCGCTTCGACGCATATCACTTTAAAAAAACAACTTACCCTTAAAGCGGTTTTAATTAAAAGGTCAGTTTTGTCCAGTTCGTTGTGCAGATCCTGTGCAAATGGTATCCATAAAACTACTTACGAATCATTTCTTTATAGTTAGAACGGAACCTTCAGAACAATTTAGACGCTTTAGCTGACAAGTAAAATACTACGGGCAGCGCTTCAGGTGATATTTTTGTTCTGTTATATCGGTGCAAATCCAGAAATTCCAGGATTTGTACCGATATGATAGAACTGTGTTTTACGAATAAAGTACTTTATTCGTACAAGACAGCTGAATACTCGTACTGTTGTACTGGTACGATTAGGGCTACATTCTGGTAAGCAACCAAAAACTCAGTTGACTAGTATTTTGTTACTGTGAACTGTTTGCTACGGTCTGAATTATATCCTTTTGCAGTGTTTCTGTTATAAGTGTTTCTGTTATAAATGTTTGTATTTAGTACTACGTTTGTACTTCTGACACGATACTTATTAAAGGAAAGTTTGCTCCTTTTGCATGTTTTGGCGAACATATTGACGAAAGCCAAGGAAAACAAAATACGACGTTGGCACATACTCGCAAATTCGCTTTATTACGTAAATCCACTACCTTGGAAGAAAAATTTATATAAACAGTTACGAGTAAACCGTCTTAACAAACGAACGAATAAAACTGAGAAAACCATATTGTTGCTTTTATCAGCAATGCCAAACATCCCGGTTAACTATTCCGCATCACTGGCGGCATCAAAACATTCTTTGCATGAGAGGCGCAAAAGAAGAGAAGGAAGCCGCTTTATTATGAAGTGGTTTTGTTTTTCGGTAGAACACAGCTACAACTGCAAGGACCAGGCCACACCTCTGCAAAAGCGCGAATTAATTCCCCTTTTGCTTAATTAAAAACAGTCATAATAATTATTATGCACTTTGGATTAGGCTGTGCTACATAACAAAAATACACAAGTATGATTCTCGCTATACTCGTTCTCAGGGAAATCGACGTTTCTATCATATGTCGAGATACTAAAAATTATACAATAATTATATAATTTGACTATTTAGTACGGCTGTGCCGCATGCTACCTGGGGGTTTGCAATGAGGCTTCACACAAGGTTTCGGTTTACATGGCGCCTTCACAATGTTGGGAGAGTTTTCTTTAGATGGCGCTCCTGAAAATAAAAGCGCACAAAACACAGATAGGGTGATGATAACTTTGTCGGAACAAGTACCAAATAAATCGTTCTTACCGTTTGATGGTGCCACGAAGATAGCCATTAGGAGAAGGATCGCAAATACAGGAACGACTCGGACGAGCATTATTGACCAGATTTTGCGAACAAGTTTGCAAAATAAGTTTGGTAATTTGACCTGGAAATAAATTTCAGTGCAAGGAACTGACAGGTTTATATGCCGATTTACACCGGCAGTCGAATAAATCTAACAGTAATCATGTGTGGTCGAATTGTGTGGTCGCGGATTTAGGCGACAAATCAGAACTTGTTGTTGCTTAATTGAAAACACTATCAATGAAAGTTTGTACGTATGCAATAACAAAGGTAAGTATTGCACTGTAGTGCATCTGTACTATCCTGAACTGATGTCATTATACTCGTAGAACGAGTGCTCTTTCCTTGCAGCTGCAGCGAAGCTTGAAGGGTTTTGGGTCTTTTATTAACAAACCAGCCAGCATACGGATGGGCAAATTGTAGTGTTACATTGCTAAACTGAAAAATACTGTGTTCACGGAATCTGGTTTCCACACAAGAATATTAGCCAATTAAAAATAAAAAGCACGATCGCGTAATTGCATAAAAAATATTATTGTTGTTGATTGCTACGCTAATGCCTGAGGTCAAACTTTTTCAACTTGCTTATCTCCTTTCAATGCAAGAAAGTGTTCAGTTAACATGTAATTGTACCTAGCTATAAGTGTAAGCATAACTGACCGGAGCGAGACGAAGATTTTCTAATTCTCTTTCGATGCTTTTCTTCACTTGGGTCCGTTGCGAAAGACCCCAGCACGATGCCATCCCAGACTAAGCGGACGACGTCATTTGTTCCAACAGGAAGTTGTATTTTCTTGCTGTCGGCTTCGGCATGCTCGGCTGTCGCTCCGGCCTTTACGCTGCAGTTGGTGTGAAAAAAGAGCGAGCAACGGTGATGACACCCCACGCTAAACACAGCCCTCTGGCGGCCTAGCTGGCCCAGAGAAAAGTGGTGATTGGGCGTGTGTAGTTTTCGTAGTGCATGCCTCTAGGTTCCGTTCGCGCGGGGATGCCTGCCGAAACCAGAACACGTCGCAGGATATCGTTAATGCAGTTGTGGCTTGGCCGTCTTCCAGCAGAAATTTTACAATTCAGCCAATTGTGGAAGCCGCCGGCGACTTCGGCACCCTACCTGATTTACACTGAGCGTCGAATAAATCTAGAGTAGGTGTATTCGTGAATGAACTGTGTACGTTTAACTATCAAACGGCTCCAGTATACTACGTTGGAGTGATGTTCTTAACCTGTTACTATACGTGAAACGAATGCGTTTTTCTTGAAGTAGCAACGGAGTTTCCAGAGTTCTGGATGTTTTAATAGCACACCAGCAAGCGCATTTAAGGTTCCAATGTGGATTGTGGAATATTTAAAGGTACTGTGGTTCACGGAAAGGCGCATTTTACCCGTACAATGTTCGCACTCGCATCAATACGTAATGCACACAAATAAAAAAGATGCGATTAATTAAACGGTTTAGATATAATGTTTAACTAAGCAACAACATCAAGATCAATACGATCGCGTACTCATTGTTATTGTCGATCACTACGCTATTGCCTGAGGTCAAACATTTACTTGTTTACCTATCTGGTTTCCATACAGAAAAAGATCAAGCAGTTAGGATATTAGACCGAACTGATAAATGCTTATTAGACAGCTTTTGTAAACTTATTTTTGAAAGCCGATGCTTTCTGATAAAAGTAAGTGCCGTTGGCAGATGACGATTAGGAACTCGTACTTTATTTATATAATTTCACGTGAAAGGTCAAAAATCCAAAAATTAAACAGTTAGTAGCTGCTGAAAACTGTAATGTAAAGCTCGATTGATTACAGAGTACCTACTCCACAACAAAACAATAAAAAATCCTCAAGCACCGTAGGAAGATGAAACGTGCGAGCCAGACATTTTTTTCCTCTTCAGTCTGTCTGGCCTGGAGGCATTCGTTTCGAAAAATTCGTCACTCTTTTTTACCACGGTCTTCTGGCAAAACACAGCTACATCCACACGGAGGCACTATCACTACAAAAGCACACACACGAATATAAACGGGCACGTTACTGGTAGATCAACAAACTATTCGACTTTTTCTACCTTATGCATCGTTCGAATGAAGTACAAAATGCGAGTCCTAGTTTGCTAACTTTGTTACTTTTTCCCACAGATCAAACTGGATTAATTTTTATCATACGCCGATGCACAATTATGTTTAATATGTAAGCGTAGTAATACGGCTTTCTGACACTTACTCGGAGGTTCGCAGTCAGGCTTTCTACACGGCTTCGGCTTACATGCCTTTGCAATGTGTGAAGAGCCCTCCTTAGCCGGCGCTCCTGTCAAAACACCGCAAAGAAAACACTGATAAACCTGTCTAGATAATAAATTATTTCGATGGATCGTTGTTACCGGTTGACGGTGTCACAAAGGTCGCCACTAGGAGGAGAGCCAAAAAGGAAGAGACAATCATAATTTTATTATTCATTTTGCCACTGTTTCAAACGAGCAGAAACGAAAGTAAGCGGTTCGGCGATTTGAACTACAAGTCGAATTCAGCAAAGCAGACAAACTTATATGGCAATCTACAACATGCAACCGCCAATTAAATCTACTGTCTGCATGTATGAACTGTATGTATGCGGTTAGCTGAAAAACAAGACTTGTTGACGTTTTATTTGAAAACACCATTTAATTGACTCATAGTGCTATACGCTCGCTACAATCTGCAACCAAATTAAAGCGTGCATGTTTAATAATTGTGCTTACATGAAAATCCTCGTACTGCGTAATCGGCAATAGCGCTTTTTTTATTATGTACATATACTGGTTACAAGAACAGTTTCGAAAGCTCCTTTGTTGCGCATGTATTACGCAATACATGACTCCACGGATGGCCAGACTGACAAATTTAACTTTTCTGAGTTTTCTCTGATTTCAGAAATTGTTCAAATGGTTATTTCTGGCTTGTTAATTTGTGCCAAATGGTGATGGCATCGTATTGGTTCCGTGCATTTATCGTGAAGCATCCCCGAAAACAAATCGAAATCCTAATGTTAATTAAAAAATCTTATAAGGTTCAATACATATTGTGCACAATTAATAGAGTTTTAAAAAAAAGAAGTCATTAAGTCATTTTGAAATACTGTTTGGCATACAGTTTATTTTCTTTATGTGACTACTGCTCACGGTCAGTATTATTCCATCTTTCCCACGCACAACCTTCTAGCGTTCTAGCGTTCCGAAACACATTTTAAATAAGCAGTATTAGACGTTAATGTATTAGTTTTCCGAGATGCAGCGATTCGAAAGTCTAATGATTCTGAAAAACTACAGTCATGTATCCCCATCGCAAATGCCGCAACATAATCGTGCGATCAAAGATGTCTAAAATCAAATGCACTGTGCGAAAAATGCGAGGACAAAAAACCAAAAATAATCGCCTGTGCGGTTAGGGAAAAACATTAACAATTTGACACATTCCAAATAGTTGTCGACAATCTTGGATTCCGGCAAAGTTATTTTTTTGTACGCTACAAGCCCATCCGGAAACGGGAGCTAGAGCGTATACAGGGAACAAACGCAGGCACACATGCACATCTCGGCTAGATGTGCATTTACGAACATGAATGACTCGTACAAATTTCCCCGTTTCTTGTTTCCGGATGGGTGGTATTTAAGTACGTTTTTGTGTACACGCTGGAACTGCACACACGATGTACCAGGTACATTCTGCGCGAGCGGCTACAGTAGACTAAAATTTCTGGAATGTTTTATGTAAACTTTACGTTTAATGTGAGCAAGTTTTATCTGATTCTATTTGTCATGGAAACTGACAACGCAGCAACCGGTTTTTACAAAAAAAGTTTTCCGCATTGCACATTAATCATGCTGCATTTCGGCCACGAATATAAATCATTTTCCATTAGTATTTATGTACAATTGTGCACATTACTTATGTGCTGAAAAATATATAGATATAAGCATTAAGCAATTCGAATAGAATGCACCACACAACCCATACGCTAGTAGTTGCAGTTAAATTTTAGGGTACCCTTATAGGCACCCCCTAAAACCCCCGTTTATTATAGGCACCCCTTTTCACACCCCGTTTATTATAGGCACCCTTTTTTGAATTAAAAGTTATAATAGTATTATGTGAAAGGAATATAATTCACATATTCCAAAAATTTATTTTATCATTTTATGCAGTTGCTATGACCGTAAAAACTTACTTTTAACAAAAGGTCAGTGTAATAGCGTTATACATACAATCAATAATTTGGTTCTCAATACCGGCAATGGCAAATATCATATTATGGCGGGTTCAAGCAGCCCTCCGGCATCGGGGCCATCGGAAGCCTTAACTGATTTAGTATTCCCCTCACTCGACAGCGTCGCTGACCTGAAGGACGAATACCCTTCATTTGAAGAACTCGAGAAAGACTTCAAGACGTATCAGGAAGCAACGTTCCAAACATTTATAATACGACGGTCCGAAAAGTTCAAGAACGGAGAAGCTCTGGAGCCGTCCCTTAAGTACAGAAAGATTTTCTACGAATGCGTGCGCCACAAAGAATACGAAAAGAAGGGCGTTGGCGCTCGGAAATTTACTCATAGCCGACGAAACCAGTGCCCAGCTCGCGTCAGGCTGGCAATCAGCATTCGCGGCCACGTCCTACGGATGATTTTGGAACGAGAAATGGGCCATAATCATCCACTGACAGCAGACAGGTGGAAAAATCTACCGGAAAATCGTCGCCTAAGCCATGTTCAGGCAGAAAAGGTAGTTAGTACAAATGCGGAAATCATTCATTCCTGCACGGGCAATTCAACGTCAAATTGCTAAAGAGACTGGCAAAGCTGTAACAGCCCAAGACATTGTCCGCAACAAAGCGGAAAAAGTGGACCGAGGTGGCCGTACGGAAGAGCGAATGGTTAATCACGATTTAAACGAAATACGTGTGAAAGATCTCTGGAGTATCGCCGGCGAGCAGCCGAGCACTGTATTCGCGAAAGCCTCAGCGCAAAGGGAATGGTTGGCCGAAGCGTTACAGGCTGAGGAAATCACACGGTGTCCTAAACGGCTTGGAAGGAAGGCAGTGAATGAGCTGACTACCGCGAAAGATGACCTTCTAGTCAGTCACAGTAGAAGACGCGATATTAATTCGTTCTAGGCTGGCTGATTTACCTAACAGTCCTATTATAGGCTGGAAAGCCTGATGTATTTATGGGAAATTCGCACTTTCGCGCACTCTAAAACCGTTTTTCTCTAGTTTTATGACAATCTGTAGTCAATGATTCGTATACAGGCCTGAAACAACATCCGGTTCGCGAGTTATGGCTGTTAGAAAATTCAAAAGTTTAAATGCATTCAGGTACCAAAAGTCTCATTATGGACCGATCTCTTTCAGATTTTGCACGTAAATGCATAACCACGAAGAACGTTTTACACCGATCCACTGTTCTAGCATGTTTTTCAAATTTTAAAATGAATTTTAAAATTTTTGAAATTCATTCATTTTAAAATTTGAAAAACATGCTAGAACAGTGGATCGGTGTAAAAACGATCTTCATGGCCATGTGCATTTACATGCAAAATTTGAAGGAGATCGGTCCATAATGAGACTTTTGGTACACCTGAAAGCATTTAAACTATTGGGAATTTTCTTACAGCCATAACTCCCGAACCGGATGTTGCGCGCGCAAACGGTTTTCAGGCCTGTGTATACAAATCATTTGACTACAGAATGTCATAAAACTAAAGAAAAAACGGTTTGGGAGTGCGCGAAAGTGAAAGATTTCGTGCATGTGCATGAATTTGGTACCATGTACCGGGCCACTTCCCTTAACTCGATGCCAGAAAAAATTGCTGTACTATTATCCATTACTATTTAAGAATACAAATTCTTAAATAGTTCTTAAACTGCATTACTATTTAAGAATACAAATTCTTATATATAGATATATATATATATATATATACAAGAAACCGCTGCGGCTTCGCCTCCGCGTTTCTTGTGATCCACGGCCGCTTTGAACAAATCATTCCATTGGCAGTAATTCGTTAGTAAATTCACTAACTGCCTTAGCAGTTATTGTAGAACTTCTTAGGCAAGGAATCTAGCTCAGTCCCTCACTCAGTTAGCAACTTTGTTCACTGGACAGCGATGGTAGCTCGGTCACTCACTAACGGTGTCACCTAGCAGTTTTATTCAGTGGACAGTGGTGGTAGCTCAGTCACTCACTAACGGTGTCATCTAGCGATTTGTTCAGTGGACAGTGGTGGTAGCTCGGTCACTCACTCACCCAGCGATTTTGTTGACCGAACAGTGGTGGTAGCTCAGTCACTTACTCATCTAGTTTTGTTCATTGGACAGTGGTGGTAGCTCAGTCACTGACTCATCTAGCGATTTTGTTCACCTAGGGTAGTGATTTATTGCTCGGTCATCACTCAGCTAGTGATTTCGTTTTGTTCACTGTACAGTGGCGGTAGTTGGGTCACTCACTGCCTTAGCAGTTTTGTTCACTGGCATTTGTTTCCTTCGAAACCTGGGCTAATTCAATCAAGGGAATCGGATTTTTTAGGCATTTAAAAATTGAACATTTGAACAGCAATCACGCGATTAAAATTCAACATGTTTGCAAATAAAATAACTACAAATTTATTGTAGTACATACACTTTAATAAATGTTCTAAGCAACTGGCATTGCTATTATTCTCAAGGTCACCTTGAAACTTTACCGAAGCCAGTTCTGCCGAAACCGGCATCGGTGGGACGGGTTTAAATAATTTTTTTAAGAAATAAAATGCATGTGACACAGTTTTTGAACATGCTGAGTCTAATGGCGTTTACAGTTTTTTTTATTAGGTTCTGGTTTTTCCGATCTCGATGCCTCAGCTTTTTGTAGTTGTATTATAGATCTAGTTCCTTGATATATATATATATATATATAGTTGTATATGGTCTGTTATTTTTACGGTCATAGCAACTGTATAAAATGGTAGAATAAATTTTTGGAATATGTGAATTATATTCCTTTCACATAATATTATTATAACTTTTAATTCAAAAAAGGGTGCCTATAATTAACGGGGTGTGAAAAGTGGTGCCTATAATAAACGGGGGTTTTAGGGGGTGCCTATAACGGTTTCCTAAATTTTAATGTACTTCTAGAAGGCAATCGGTTTTAACCATGAAAAACGCGAACTGGCTAATTGATTTCTAAATTTTCTTCATAAATAAACAAATTTCTAAATAACATTTTTTCATATCGAACTGATGGATAACTTGGATTACGTAACTCATTCAGTGCTCATTGAGAAGCACTCATTCATTATCAGCCAAGATGAAAAAACTTAATCCGTTTCACCCAGAGGCAAATTACTGTACTACTGCAAAACATTGAGAACACATGGCAGCCGCTTGTTTCCGCCATTCCGTTGAAAAACTTCTGGGGTTATGAGACCGGAACACAGGAGCAAGTACACTGATACTCTGCAAAAGACGAAAACATAATCAAATTCTCGTATTATGGTTACATCAACTGAGCGAAACAAATTTAATGTAAATAGACATTGTAATTTTTAAAATCTCTTCTTACCGTGGGGTTTACAGTTCAGTTTCCGACATTTTCCCGGTGGGCAGCTTCTGTGCTTTGGAACGGACTTGCCGCCGTTACCGCTGTCTGGTTTCGACTTGCCTTCCGAAGCTGTCGCAGGACTCACAGCAAGAACTACAACATAAATGTTGCGTCACTCATGCAGTACTTCTGTCTGGTTAAATGAATAAAACAATAATTTTGGGAATTACCGGAAACAACCGTTGTTGCCAACAAACAAACGATGAACACCGCGCGCAGCAACATGATTCCGTGTTTTTTACTTTGAAATATTAGAATACTCAAAATCGGATTAATCGAAATTAAGTAAAGCGCTGCTATTTTAGCTGTTTAAGTCCATCGGTCAGCAGCATTCACAAAATGTAAATAAGCTGATTGTGAAATCGAAGAGAAGGCATTATACTCTCCGTGAATACCGGGTTACGTTTGCCTGCGGTTATTGTCAAGACTTCGTACTACAGTAAAGCATTGATCAATTCACAAAAGTCAAAATGAAACCGTACGTTCAACAGCCTCGAAGCTATTTTTTTTTCGATTACAATGGGACTTTTCCTGAAATCCTTAGCCGCCAAATTGTCGTAAAAATGTCTAGTCATTAAAGTTTTGCTATATAATTGCGGCGAGCAGTCCTGATATCTTTATCTGCACCTAATGGTAAGTAAAATTCGGAGCGCTAATCCGTATTGTTTCTGTACGACTGCTTAATTTACAAAGCAAAAGGTTACCGGGAATAAACGATTCGTATACATGCCAGTAAACAGCATGCCCAGTAAAAAATACATGGCATATAGGTACATAGTCTGAAAAGTTTTAAAAGCGCTTTAGGGAGCTCTTTAGTCTAAAAAAATTGGACGTCATGGCGTCAAAAATGTAAGCATTCAATTTCTTCTATCGTGCACCAGTAGCGCGGAACACAAAATTATAAATTTTCCGGCCCGGGTCTCGATGACCTTACGTCGTCGACGGTAAGAAGTTCACAACCAGAATAAGCCGTGCAGATTAAAGCACCGAAGCGACGTAAGGTCATCGAGACCCGGGCCGGGAAGCAGCGACGTTGCTGCTACCCACAAAAAATTTCACATCGACCATTGATATTCGCTTACATGAATTTCTATTGAAGAGGTTGTCCTTGGAGATACAGCGGAAAACTTAATTGAGCTCTTTCTGTTGTGGTATTTAAATCTGTTTTTAAAACTGTTCGTTAACTTATACATGTTTACTGATTTGTATGTCGCGGTCGCTGATTAAACGGTTTCATTCAGAAACTCTGTAAATCATCAGGTATGTGAGGGCAACTGATTACAGGACTTGGGAGGGAATGTGAAGCACATACCGGAACCACTTATGAGGAGAACGTTAAGAATTCTTTTCCGTAAGTCTGAATTGCTGCAAGATATCAGATAATAGGATTGGTGCTATGAATTATTGGTAATGACCAATTCTGGATCGCCATTACCAAATCTACACTGCAAACGGATGACTATTTTCAGAATATGATAATAAAAGTGCATTCGCACTTGACACAATATAGCAGTATTTTTCGCAAACACGAGTTACACGACCGATCCCTTGGCAAATATCTCCCCATAGATCCCAAACGGAAGCCCGCTTCCGCTGCGGAACGGCACAATTTCAGTCCCTCCGCTGTTCCTGGAAACACCGTACAATCGCATAGTCTAACAAATTTCTATGCAACTGCTAGTAAATGATTAATTGTGTAATTAAAGAAGCTACATCAGGAAACGTACGTTTTACTTGTATACTCTCTTATATCAGGACACTCTTATATACGAAAATAAGCACTCTCAATTATACGAAAACATGGACACGAAGTCCAGCACTGCTGTTTATGTGCATGAGTATTTTTCAACTGAGAAGTAGAATTCTTCAGCATAAGTAGCAAAAATTTCTAGTAATTTAAGTCACTTTATTCTGTTCGATTATTTGGAATAGAAAACGTTTAATTAGTGCTGTCCACGTTACTTGCAGCTCCGTATCTCAAGCCTGTACACTGTACAAAATGTTCTTGGTACTTTAATATCACACGGGAAGTGTAGGAAGGCGAGAGCAAACAACCAACCGACCTGCAAAACTTTACTTCATTTCTATTTTAGTATGAATCATTTTTGTGAAATCACATTAATCAGGTGTGAATATACAATGTAATACGAGTTACAACAGTCACGTTAGTTTTCACCACAATCACGGAAGTGGTGGTAGCGCACTAAAGCCGACATCGAAGCACTCGCTCCTTTGCTCAACGAACCTGCTGTCTAGTTGAGCGACTGTCGATATTCTGGATTCAGCAATAATTTCATATGATAATGCTACATCATACATTTTTCCAATGGTTTAGTCCAAAACGTGACAAGTTCTACTTCGTTGAGGATTTGCTATAAATTAAAAGGCTGCAAGATAGCCGGTATTGGTAAAGAACACTGTCATTAGCATTAACAATCTGACCGTAGATATCATTTTCACCATTAACATTTTACGAATACGGTCATGTACAGTGTTGTACCTCCGTAATATATACAGTAAGAGAATGTCTATCACCTCAGTTTTTGCACTTTGTGAAGTTCTCGGATGTGCCAACCTTGTTGCTCAAATAACTGGTACGTGGTCAGAAATAATCCTCATCCTGTTAAAAAATTGTTAACTTTTATGGTGGTTACAAATTTCAGTACCAGAGCCAAGCAACGCAAAATCGTACGACTCGGATCCTGCGATGCAGACTTTCAACAATGGTCATGAAAGCGGCACATTCTATTCGCATCCCGGCTTTTCAAGCCATCCCCGACGGCCGTACGTCGCCGGAACAAAGAAGCGATTCGCTGTTGTTTTGCCATCTTATTGTCGAGCGAAGCTGTCCCTGGACATGACCAACGCTAGCAATTTTAACATTCGTGATTATGATTTCGGAGTGATGTTCGACGGGGCACTGGCTCTGAATCTTGGAACGTCCATGTGCGACCGTAAAAGTTATGACAACCTCCAACAAAGTACGATTACAATGATTTATACCAACACGCCATAAAAAAATTTAAATTATCATGTAAAATTAATATACCAAGTAAACATTTAGAACTGACTCATGAAATATACGTACAATTTCTGCATTAATTTATATGCAATTCCTCTTGCTTTCAGAAGGCACCAACAACTACCAGTGTAAGCACTTCCAGCTTAAACATTTATTTCTAAACGAAATGTATGTATAAAGAAATGGCTTGTTTTTACTTAGTGGTGAAACCTTCCGATAAGTCAGCAGCTCGAACCTTTCTAAGCAGCACCAACGTGGCGGTGTTTGACTTTTGCGCTCACCTGTACAATTACAAGGATACAGATGCCGCGCGCAGACTGGGATTCGCTGTTAAGTGGAGCTGTGTTCGCAGTTCGCCGAGCCCCAGTACAATTGTACAGAGGACAACCACCACTAAACGTTTAACCACCAAAAGAGCCACCACTAAACGTACGACCAGCATGACCCGTCGACCAACCACCGTTCCAACCCATCCCACAGTGGCGCCGGTTAACACCGATTGTGGTGTTCCGATTGACTCGGACAATCGACCGGCCTCCATGTTCCAGCGCATTGTCGGTGGCGTGACGGCCGCACCGCACGCCTGGCCATGGGCGGCTGCTTTGGTATACGCTTTAAATAGCACCCCATATCACGGCTGCGGTGCCAGTGTGGTACGTGGAGCCGGGGCTACTTGTTTATTAACTGCGGCATAACACCACTCAATTATAAGTGAAATAATTTTTTAACAATGAAGATTAATGAATAAATTATTGAATACAGTATGTGCCGTTGTGGCCAACAAATTTTGCGTATTCGAACAATTTAATCACTTTGAAATACCAGGTCTGATGTTGTCTGCTGCAGTTGAACAGTCAGTGGGTTATTACCGCCGCGCACTGCATTGTAGCCCCGGAAGCGATCTACCAGAAAGGCATGAAATTATTGTACAACGTACTACATCTACCACGTCAAATATAGGAACTGCTAATGCTTTAAATTAGTTAGAGTTAATATACAATGCAGTTTCAAAATGACCGCTGCACTGCAAATTTGGTATCGGCTTGGGGCCTTCAATACGTTAAGGTGAACTTCGCTTTTAGGTTTATTACGGCAATCAAAATTTGTTAAACGTCACTGCCAGCCAGGTAAGTGTTCAAGGTTTTCCGTCCGACGCATTTAAATTTCCAGAACTAACTACATATATAATTTGCTCTCACAAATAGAAGAGCATAATAGCATTGAACTTTGCAAATTTAGAACGCCAGCATTGCTCGCGTTATACCCCATCCAAATTACAATTCGAAAGGAGACCGTGGCAATGATATTGAACTGATTAAGTTAACTGCGCCCATTCCGAATTTCCCTAATTCCTTGGTATCGCCTATCTGTCTGCCCAATCATGCAATCGGGACTTTCAAAGCGCATTCGTATGCCACCAATGGTCGCCCGTATGCGTATGTGGCCGGCTGGGGAAGCCTGTACTACTGTCGGTGCATATGGCTTTCTGATGATGTGATCTTAAAATTATAGGTACCGGTGACGGAAAGGTTGCAGTCGGCACTGACCAGCTCCAGCAGACCAATATCGAAATAATTAACAGCAGTGACTGTGAAGCGGCATACGACCGGATTTTGCGAGTCCCGGACAATGTGGTATTGCTAATTCGCCACTAAATTTGGCAACTTTGACAGTTTAAATTCACATCATTTTGAATTCTTCGTAAAATGGTAGATTTGTGGAGGCCTTGATGAAGGTGGACGGGACACGTGTCAAGGTAAACTATTCCCTATCACCTAAAAGACGCGAGCTTTTCACGGTTGCGTGGCGCTCGTGCTGTGTTCATACATTTTACACGGTACCACTGTCACTATTACGATTCCCTGCCGATTAATTTGAATCGATTGCCTCTTCCGATCTCTGTCCAAAGCACAATCCTAAAACATTTAAAAGCACATAAACTTTTAGCAAGTTTTAGCGCTGCCACCCTGAAATGCGCTCTCGAATGACAAGTTGTCACTTGATTGTAGGGGACGCTGGAGGACCCCTTGTTATGGCAGAGCCACCCAGTTACAACAGATACTCACTGTACGGAATTGTATCGTTCGCTGCAAAATGTGCCGAAGCCGGTTCGCCTGGGATATGCACCGACGTTTTCAAATTGAAAAAATGGATAGCGAACACAATGGTCTCCAACTAGTAAATTTTTGGAAGATCGTCCAGAGAATAATGGGCCCAAACGGTTCACAGAGATTAAAAGTACTGTAAAAGTGTAAGCTGTTTATCCGCAAGACTTCCTCTGGGACTGACCACTACAACGCTTCTACAAAAATTCAACATTAAATGATTGTGTGATTTTAAATATGTTTTTGTCGCTTGCGCGTCTTGTCGCACCAGATGAAATTTCCATCTGTAACTGACGTTATGTTGATTTCTCATCAATATTACATACGTGCATTTTATTTATGTATTTGTATGAAGACTTGAAAATAAAATAATTATACGACTGCTTAATGCAAAATTAGCAACAAATTAGCTTTGTATTTTATTTGCGGCTTTTGCATTCCTGATGAGGGCCTCTTGACGTTTCTGTTTGTGGGTAAATTACAACTTGTGTACGAGTACAATTCTGTATGGTGACATAGGGCACCACTTTTGCGGAACGCGTTGTTGTCCAGCACTGGACCAGCAGGTTACCGAAGCAGGCAGTACATGGGCCCACACACTAATGATACTCCGGGGCCGATAAAGTTTTGGTACCATTGAATAAGACTACGTTTTTTTATGTTTTATTCGATCCTTCGTATTTCTGATTTTGGATCGTTCGAATGATCCAAAATAAGAAACACATCTGTAGCGAGATATCTGTAAAATTTTACAGATATCTCGCTCACACAGACGTTTATCTCATAGCCTCAGATCAGCGCTTCTTTCGGTGCATGTGTGCACATTACAATACAGAGCCATTTTAAGGTCACAAAACATGATATCCTGCAAATTTTTTGGTTGCGATACTTTTATCAGACGTATGTTACGTCACATTAAAGTGATGTCAGGTCCTGCAAACTGAATTAATTTTGCTTCCCATGTAACAGTTGGGTCACCTGTCGGCAGTTTCAGTTTCACATTGGTCATTTACCTGATATAATTAGCAAAACATGACAAAGTCGAAGCGCTGCACTAGCTACCTTCGAGCATTTCCTAGTTTTCTGTATTCATTTTTAGTTAATTTCTACATGTGACAAAGTAATGACAGAAAGTCTTTTTTCCCTCAACCTCGTTGCTGAATGCGCATGTAATTACGAAGTAGCTAATTGAAAGAACCACCACGTCAAGTCATCCCTGGTTATCCCGCCACAAAATAGCAAAACATCCGTAGCATGAATGACGCAACGTAAGTGAAATTGCGCAAATTTTGCTATTATCTAAATTACCAAACGAATAGGAACGACCAGCAGACTAAAAGCAAACCATCTAGGCCTAGCTCATGCTGCTTTTCAGCAGTTTCTTGAGCACACGCAGCTTGCTTGTTTCACTTCTGGTGAGCGGGCGCTTCTACTGCATCGCCGCAGCTATAATACTCGTATTATTTTAAAGGAATAACTGCGCAAAAGGCCATGGCCAATATCAATTAATCAGGAAGTGGCGATACACACAGACACAAGAGAAAAACTACTCCAGAAACAAATTTTACTTTTAAATGCTTAAATTTTAACTACGAAGTAGTGTCCCGGCGTTGCAGTTGTTTGTTATTTTGATGGGTATTGCCTACTAAAAGCAGCACTTGCAATTGTTAAAAACCATTTTGAACGTTTTAAAAAGAGTTATACATCAAGAAACAGTATTTTTGTATGCTGCCAATTTTGATCTCCCTCCATAATTAAGTCCCCCCACCCTCGATACAGCTTTCTTCCACCAACATAACTTATTATTTTTTATATACGAGTATTCATTACACTTCCGGTGTTTGGCCGCTTCTGCTGCAGCCGTTATTCATAGAGTAACAGGCCAAGATAAAGTATTTTACTATATTTAAGATACCGTATTTGTATCTCCCTTCATAATTTAGTCCCCACACCCGCGATACAGCTTTCAACGAACAAGAGCATCATGCACTTTAATTCTTTCCAGTTTGCGCAATTTCGTGAAAAATGACGTTAATCCGTTAATCGTGTTCTAATGCGACACAAAGTCACGTGATATAACAGGTACCAAAACCACCCTTGAAGAAATCGCTCCTTTACTCAACGAAAGTGTTGTCTACTTGACAGATTGTCGATTTTCTGGATTCAGCATTAAACTGCGCATAATAGTGCTAATTCATACATTTTTCTAATGGTTTAGTCCGAAACGTGACACGTTCTACTTCCTTCTTCGATAAGGATCTGCCACAAAAAGGTCCAAACTAGCCGTTAAGAAACCTCGTGTTAACATTCTGAATCTTTCCGTAAAGGAACTTTTTTTAAATTAAAATTGTACGGAGTACGGACTGTGTACAACTGTAACACATAAGAGAATGTTCACAACCTTAGTTTTTGCAATTTGTGTGCTCCTGAGTTGGGTGGCTGCTCAAATGTTTAGTAAGTCGTCATAAATTTCTAATATTTCCGTTTTGAAATTAAACTTATTTTATGGTAACATAAACTTGCAGTACCACAGCCATACAACGCACAATCGTTCGACTCGGATCCTAAGATGAGGACTATTAACAGTGGCCAAGAAACCGGTACATTCTTTTCGCACCCGGGCTTTTCTAGCAAACCGCGACAGCCGTACGTCGCCGGAACAAAGAAGCGATTTATTATTGCTTTGCCCACGTATTGTCGCGCCCTGCTGTCTCTGGACATGACCAACACCAGCAATTTCAACATTCGTGATTATGATTTTGGAGTGATGTTCGACGGGAAACTGGCTCAGAATCTGGGGACGTCCATGTGCGACCTCAGTAATTATGTTAAACTCCAGCAAAGTGCGTACGGTTATAACAATTTTCATTACACGAGGTAAATTACGAGTACACACTGTACCTATGTATTGCATGTATTATGTAAACTTGCAATGTGTTTCTTTTCTTTGCAGAGGGCATTAATTACCAATGTAAGGTTCCCCAATTGTATTTGATATCTGAAAATAACGCAGACAAACTGATGCCTTTTCTTATGTTAGCGGTGACCACGTCCGACATGTCAGCAAGCCGAATCTATTTAAGCAGCACCAATGTGGCGGTGTTTGACTTCTGCGTTGACCCGTACAACAGGGATATCGACATGACGCGCAGATTGGGATTCTCCATCAACTGGAGCTGCATTCGCACTCCGGCGACTCCAACAACAGCACAAACGACAACCACGACGCCTGTTAACACTGTTGATTGTGGTATTCCGATGGGCTCAGGCAATGGACCGGCTTCCGTGTTCCAGCGCATTGTCGGCGGCGTGCCGGTCGCGCCCCTCTCCTGGCCGTGGGCGGTTGCTTTGGTTACAGGAGGACAACATTTTTGCGGCGCTAGTGTGGTACGTAGGTACTTAATCAAAACTGCACAGCATTACGTTTCTGAAATAATTTCGCACATTAATGCAGACTTGGTCGTCAAATGTGCGATCATGTGAGTCGAAAATAATTTTAACGGAATGTTTTAAAGACTCCAAATTTGCAGTTAAATGTTGTTTTTTTTGCAGTTAAACAACCAGTGGGTCGTTACAGCCGCACAGTGCATTGATCCCAGTACTGAAACACAATTCAAGCAATTCGTACAGGTCATTATTGCACGAGACATAGAACTTACAGAAGTATACCATGTCAAATAATAGAATTGCTTACGGTTTATACCCGTTACAGCGCATACAATATAACTTAAAACAATGTATTAACAGTATCTTTGCACGGACAGCTTTAAATCTGGTGGAGACAACTGGGCCGTTTAAAGACAACGTTAACATGACGTTAATATGAAATCCTTCATTAGGTCTATTACGGCAACCAAAACTTGTCGAAGATTCCTGACAGCCAGGTAAATATCTCTCGCAGTCTTCTTTTAAATTTTGAAATGAACTGTACTTAAGAATAACTAGCATAAAGATTATCAAGATAACAAGCGGAATTTAGTTTACAAATTTAGAAAGTCACCGTCGCCCGCGCTATCATGCATCCAAATTACAATATAAACAACTTGAACAATGATGTTGCACTGATTAAATTAACTGCGCCCATTCCGAATTTCCCTAACCCCATGGTATCGCCTATCTGTCTGCCAAGTCAGCCAATCGGGACTTTCAAAGCGCAGTCATCTAGTACCAAAGGTCGCCCATATGCGTATGTGGCCGGCTGGGGGACTCTGCACGAGGGACAATGTAAGGATGAATCCATTATATTAAATTACACTCCCAGCTTTTGTGGCTTTGCCGATAAAGCAGCCTTAAAATTGCAGATGGAGGCGATGCAACGATTGGATTAGGCAGTGACCAGCTCCAGCAAATCAGTATAGAAGTATTTAACAACAGTGAATGTCAGGCGGCTTACCCCTCTTGGCGATTGCCAGACACTTCGGTAATGATAATTCCCCACTCATTTTGACAAAAGGTCAGATTATTTTTGAATTCTGCATTCAATGCTAGATTTGTGGAGGTTTGGATCAAGGTGGACGGGACGCTTGTCAAGGTACGATCACCTTCACGGTACTTAAAATGAGTCGATTGCTGTCTTTTTACGGTGGCTTGACGCATTTACGTACAAGACTCATCTAGTTCTAGATCTTTATTACCACGAACAGAAAAAACTGCATACACCAATGCCAGAATCCCAGACCGAATTAACAAAAACCACTGCTATCATCGGAAAGCCCATGTTCTAAAACGCGGCCAGAGGGTGTTCGTTTTTTTCGAAAATGCATTCAAGCGACCAAACACATCACCTCCAAAAGCCGGGTCTGCCATGTAAAGTTAAAGTTCATCCATACTTAATAACAGTATGTCTATACTTACGAAATTACTGTTGCTACGTTAAAAATATTAAGTTTGAAAATAAGTGACCTCAAAGAAGACAAATATTCGGTTAACCCATAAAGGATTAATTGGGTCTTATGGGATTGAATATTGATTACCCCTTTCTAATTGTCGAACATAAGAAAATGCGTGAAACGTAAAAAAACGTCGAAAATATTACGCTGATCAGAAATCTTTCAGTCAGAAAATCGCTGACAAAAATCTGCATCATGTGCCCAGACAGGCATTCAAATCGTAAAATGCAATTGTGCAAAATATAGTACGAAATACGAATCACTACGAGGTAATTAGTGCTCATTTCACTGACCAAACACACAAGATACTCGTAATTACACTGAATGAGTGACCAAACTACCACTGCTATCTAGTGCACACTTCCCATTAGGTAAATGAGTGACTAAACTACCACTGTTATCTAGTGCACACTTCCCCTTAGGTGAATGAGTGACCAAACTACCACTGCTATCTAGTGCACACTTCCCATTAGGTGAATGAGTGACCAAACTACCACTGCTACCTAGTGCACACTTCTCGTTGGGTGAATGAGTGACCAAACTACCACTGCTATCTAGTGCACACTTCTTGTTGGGTGAATGAGTGACCAAACTACCACTGCTATCTAGTGCACACTTCCCATTAGGTAAATGAGTGACTAAACTACCACTGTTATCTAGTGCACACTTCCCCTTAGGTGAATGAGTGACCAAACTACCACTGCTATCTAGTGCACACTTCCCATTAGGTGAATGAGTGACCAAACTACCACTGCTATCTAGTGCACACTTCCCATTAGGTGAATGAGTGACCAAACTACCACTGCTATCTAGTGCACACTTCTTGTTGGGTGAATGAGTGACCAAACTACCACTGCTATCTAGTGCATACTTCCCATTAGGTGAATGAGTGACCAAACTACCACTGCTATCTAGTGCACACTTCCCATTAGGTGAATGAGTGACCAAACTACCACTGCTACCTAGTGCACACTTCCCGTTGCGTGAATGAGTTACCAAACTACCACTGCTATCTGCTATCTACCACTGCTATCTGCTGCTATCTGCTACCACGTATACGGTATACCTATACAGATCCACTGAGGACCACAAGAAATGCGGAGGCGAAGCCGACGTCATTTCTTGTACTGTATATTTCCACGATAATTATTGTGATTTCCTGGACGTGTAATTTTTGAATCGATTATTGTCTCTTATCGGAAGCCCAGAACGCAAACCTTGTCCATTTAATTAATCAAAGCTGAATTAAAGCGCTTAGCGTGTCTTCACGGTCAAGCTGAAATGAACTAGTCCGAATGCCAAGTTGTCACTTTGATTGCAGGAGATTCCGGAGGACCCCTAGTGATGGCCGAGCCACCCAGTTACAACAGATACTCGCTGTACGGAATTGTATCGTCCGGTCGGGGTTGCGCGAATCCCGGCACGCCGGGACTGTACTCCGATGTTTTCAAAGTGAAAAAATGGATAATGGACACAATGGCCGCAAATTAGTAAATTTTTTGAAAACTAGTCGAAGGACTGCCCGAGACTTCTACAGAGCCTTGCGTTAAACTACATGTTCGCTAAACCATATCTGTAACTGTCCTGTGGAGCGCTGTCTGTTTCCGATAACGTGCGTTTGAAATACGTCTTTTTCGGTTTCTCGCACCAGATGAAACTTCCTACTGTGAATTCTGTTACATTTTTTTATCATCCTAACTCATTAGTATGCGCATTTTTTTCATAGCATGTAAAATTCAGCCTTCATATTATTTTTAAAACAAAATTATCAGCAAAACAGGGTATTTTGTAGCTCTGCATTCTGAATGCGGTCTTTGCATTCCTGATGAGGTTTCAACTCCGTAGACGTACCTTACTCAAGCATTTACGAAACACATAATACGTAGCTAGTACTAGTAGCTACTGTATAACCGATAGAAATATAATTGCGTCACTATGGCGTTTTTTGGAGCCCACTTTGGTCGCTGAAGCCCCGGCTTCAGGGAAGCTGGTACCCTCGGCAGTCGGCTGGGGGCAGTGACCGTGGGTCAGCGAAAAGCCGGCCGACCGGGGATCGGGGGAAGAGAGCGACCACTGCCCTGCCCAACCGAAAACCCCTTTATTGAGCACCCGCGAAAAAAGAGAAAGAAAAACAGATGGATATGGTAGGTGGTACAAGATTGGATTGTTTGAGAGTTTACCCTTCCTATGGTGACTTAGACATTGTTTCCCTATACCAGCCCTTAAAGCCGCTACCCGAAAACTTTATTGAATTCTCTAAAGTCAAAAAGAAACCGTTCGCTCAACAGTATCGAATCTGTCACCTTTTCTATTACAATGGGAAATTTCCTGTAATCATTAATCACCCAAGTGTTGTAAAGATGCCTACAGTAGTCATTAACGTTTTGGTAAATAATTGCGACGAGCAATTATAATGTCTGCACTTTAGCACAATGCGTAGCGCTTATTACATCGGTATATGTACAAGACAGCACCGCAGGAAACAGCGTATAGGGTGTCATTTCAGGGAGGAATTTGTAGTACGACCGTGTAATTTATAAACTGAAAAGCTGCCAGGAATAAACAATGGGTAGTTGGCAGTAAGCAGCATGTCACACTAAAAATAATATAAAGGTGAGACTATTGTCACCCCCCGCACCCCTTTTTGGCTAATCTCACCTTCTGCAGTGTGCACCCCGTTTTGACTATAGTCACCCCCTTTTTTGAAATAAAATAAACAACCCTTTTGACTGTTGTCACTACCTTTCCAACCCTCCTTGTCTTTGACTACTGCCACTCCCTGGTCATTTCTTATAAGTAACAAACACATCGTTGCGGGGATGGGTGTTGTTAGTGCGGACAGCCAGCTGTTTATGATTGATCACTGCCGGCAAAACCCCCGGTAGTCGGTACCCGCTCTGTCGAAGTCTTAAGTGATAAAGAAGTCTTAAGATGAACCGGAAGCGTTGACAGTGACACCCGAATTCTGTTTCCGCGCGTGCAGCAGCAAAAGGATGGTCATAATTGTGGACATTTTCGCGATCGCATTCGCTGCGGAGCTCATTAGCAAAAAAGCCCTGAAGATGAAGTCAAAAAATGAGGCCGCCTTTTAGCGTTGCAGTGCAGTGTCCATAAGCATCGCTTGGCCGGCGCCTTTCCTTGCCAGATGTGGCATAAACAGAGTAAAAAGACCCGCTGGTGCCACAATTATGAGCAATAAATCGAAAGCTGCATGGTGGCAATAGTCAAAAGGGCGTGTGGTAAAGAGTGACAATAGTCCAAGGGAGTGCTTAATTTATTACAAAAAAGGGGTGAGAATACTTAGTCAAAAAAAGGTGCACGGGGGTGACAATAGCCATTTCCCTTATATAATGGGCAGTTACATACCTTGTACAATGGTTGGACACAAGACATTCATCATCTTTCCGCTGTTAACACTGGTGTCTGCAGTCTCTTTAGTCTAAAAATGTAGGAAATCATTGTGTGAAATGTAAACAGCCAGGATCAGTGGATGTTTACATACCGGTTTACATTTTTAAGTACCGGGGTTTCTGCTGAAAGTTGGACCTTAGATTTCGGAGCACAGATCATCCACAAATTCTCCGGTCTCGATAGCCTTATGTCGCTTCGCTGCTCTAATTTACGCGGAGTTGATTTTTGTTTGCTATGATGGAACTGTGTCCACATGTAGAATTCGAGGAATTGTACAAAGTCACGTCAGTTTTCACCACATTCAGAGAACAAAAGTAGTGGCGGTAGCGCACTACTAAGAGCCGCCCTTGAAGCACTCGCTCCTTTACTCAGCGAACGTGTTATCTACTTGAAAGACCGTTGATTTTCTTAATTCAGCATTAAACTTCACAATATTGCTAAATCATACATTTTTCCAATGGCTTAGTCCGAAACGTGACACGTTCTACTTCGACGAGGATTTGCTATAAAAACCTACAAGATAACCAGTAAGAACACTGTTATTTGCATTAATAATCTAACGGTAGTCCGTAAATATCATTTTCTCCATTAAAATTTTAGGATAAGCTAGTATACTTCCGAATATATATTAAAGGAAATGTCTATCACCTCAGTTTTTGCACTTTGTGAAATTCTCGGTTGTGCTAACCTTGCTGCTCAAGTAATCGGTATGTTTTCCGAAATTGATTCCCACCCTGGATTAAAAATTATCTGATGGTAACGGTAACATCAAATTTCAGTACCACAGCCAAACAACGCAAAATCGTACGACTCGGATCCTGCGATGCAGACTTTCAACAATGGTCATGAAAGCGGCACATTCTATTCGCATCCCGGCTTTTCAAGCCATCCCCGACGGCCGTACGTCGCCGGAACAAAGAAGCGATTCGCTGTTGTATTGCCATCTTATTGTCGAGCAAAGCTGTCCCTGGACATGACCAACACCAGCAACTTCAACATGCGTGATTATGACTTTGGAGTGATGTTCGACGGGGCATTGGCTCTGAATCTTGGAAAGTCCATGTGCGACCGTGCTAGTTATGACAATCTCCAACAAAGTACGACTGCAATGCTTTGCAACAACATAATGTATTTAAATTGGTAACTAAAATCACTGTAGGAAGTACAGCGCAATGTAAGTACTGTACCTAAAAAATTAAAATACATGTGAAATTTTTTGCATTACTTCATAAGCATTTCCTCTCTCTTACAGAAGGCAGCAACAATTACCAACGTAAGCTTTTCCAGCCTAAGTATTTATTCCTTAACTGGTAATGTATGTACGTATAAAGAAATGTCTTTTCTTAGTGGTGAACCCTAACATTAAGTCAGCGACTCGAACCTTTTTAAGCAGTACAAATGTGGCGGTGTTTGACTTCTGCGCTCACCCGTACAACAAGGATACAGATGCCACGCGCAGATTGGGATTCGCCACTAAGTGGAGCTGTGTACGCAGTTCGCCGAACCCCACAACAGTACAGAAAACAACCACCACTAAACGTACGACCACCAAGAGAACCACTACTAAACGTACGACCAGCACGACCCTTCGACCCACCACCGTTCTAACTCATCCCACCGTGGCGCCGGTTAACACCGATTGTGGAACTCCGATTAACTCGGACAATCGGCCGGCCTCCATGTTCCAGCGTATTGTCGGTGGTGTGAAGCCAGCACCCAATGCCTGGCCGTGGGCGGCTGCTGTGGTTGCGTCTGAGCAGCTTCATTTCTGCGGCGCCAGTGTGGTAGGTAGGCTACTCCTTTGTCATAACATTAGTTACGTGAAGTTGTTTTTGGCCAAAACCATTAACTGCATGGTATAAAAAAATTAAAAAAACTGAATTACGGTATTCGTACCCAATTTTATTGTTGTTCACTGCAGCTCAACAGTCAGTGGGTGATTACCGCCGCGCATTGCATTAAAAAAGTTGGTACGGAAGAAAACTTCCAGAAAGCCGTGAAGGTAATTATACGTGCTATTAGTACTGTACGTCACATATGCAGCGTCAAATATGGAACTGCTTGTGCTTTATTCCTGTTGGAGTTGATGTACTGTAATTTAAAATACGAGTACAGTAAAATCCCTCTACTACATACACCCTCCGTTCCCAGCTCTCTGAATGTTGTAAAGAGGTGTATGTTACACAGGGGCACTGCCCCTGGGGGTGGTCAATGACTCACCCCCAGGGGGCTGGCCATATATTGGTCAATAGCAACTAAACACGGTGCCGCTAATGTTTTGCTTACAAATTTATGTTAATCCTCCAAAAAATGGCTCTGCAGCGCTTTTGTTGAGCATGCCTTTTCGAAAAGCTGCTGTGTTACTGGCAGTTTATTCTACAGAATAAACCGGTAACCATTAATTTTCAACGCCTTTTTGCTGCTTTTACTGTCAGATCTGTCAACTTTCAGATCTGTCTGAACTTTCTTTGAAAAATTTCTGCGCTTATTCAGCCAGCTGTATGTAACGCAGGGGTTGACTGTATGTTAAATACTGTAGGCGGTTCCACGAAAGGTGTATGTTATACTTATAGAGGGGTGAATGTTATATAGAGAACCGCCACTATATTATAATCCACCGAACAGTTCGGTTCCCAGCCGCACGTATGTAATAAAGAGGTGAATGTTGTATAAGGGTGTATGTAACGAGGGGTTTTACTGTAACTAGATCTTTATGGTCAACGGATAACATTAAATCTGATAGCGACTAAAGGGTCGTCAAAACGCTAATGTAAAGAAATTGGTTGTAGATTTATTACGGCAGCCAAAATTTGTGGGAAGTTCCTGACAGTCAGGTAAGCGATACTCTTAAGGGTACTACTACCGCTATTTCGGTTTTAATTCAAAAAAGTCATTTCCCCAAAACTAGTAGTCACACAAATGATGTGTACTTTCTCTGACGGTAAAAGATCATAACAATGCGCCGCTAAATTTCGAAATTAAACCAGGGGTATGCAAAAACTGCTCTTTCCTGGAAACAACCTAATGGCAGAGTATCTTACAAATTTAGAAAGCCAGCATCGCCCGCGTTATTATCCATCCAAACGTGACTGAGAAAAACTGGGGCAATGATATGGCACTGATTAAGTTAACAGCGCCCATTCCGGATTTCCCTAATTCCATGGTATCGCCTATATGTCTGCCAAGTCACGCAATCGGGACTTTCAAAGCGCAGGCATACAGTACCAAGAATCGCCCGTATGCCTATGTGGCCGGCTGGGGAGCACTTAAGGCAGACCAACCCAAGCCAACCTTAGCCGACTTCAAGAGTAAAAATGATTTATCATACGAAAGGCTATTACCAGTGTACATGACTTTGCCGGTAATGTAGTCTTAAAATTGCAGATGGATTAAACGTGACAGTTGTAGCCGGTAGTCACCAGCTCATGCAAACCACTATCGAAGTTTTTAGCGACAAAGAATGTCACGCGGTATACGACGGGACAGACATTGGATCATTAGCGGACGCTTCGGTAATGCTAATTCTGCACGAATTTGACAAAAGACAAATAATTATTATTTTGAGTTCTGCGCACACTACTAGATTTGCGGAGGGCTTGTTGAAGGTGGACGGGACGCTTGCCAAGGTAAATTCCTTACTACTTAAAATGCACGGATTGCTTTCTTTTTGAGCCATTGTTGCACATACTGTCATACATGATAAACTTTACACAATAAATACATTTCTAAATGTTTTAAGTTTTTGAATGGGTGGTAATCTCCTATCTCAGCTCAGATCCCTGGTACATCTAATCGGCACTAAGAATGCCTAGCTTGTTATCGCTGCCAAACTAAAATGCTTTAAAATAAATTAAAGCGTTGTTGTCAAAATGGCTCAGTTTGGTTGGTACAGTACGAAATTGAAAATAATCAAAACAAATTTCGACGTAATCGACAAAATTCTGGCGCCCCAAAAAAGGGCAAGCCGACTTGCATACATTACGATCTCTAGATGTTTAGCTGTTGAATTGGTCGTCATCTCCTATCCTGTCTCAGTCGAGACTCAGTCGCGGGTCAATTTTATCAAAACTGAAAAACCTTCGGTGTCATCGCTGCCACACTGGAATGAATTTTCGAATGACAGGTTGTCCCTTGATTGTAGGTGATTCTGGAGGACCCCTCGTAATGGCCGAGCCCCCCGGTTACAGGAGATACTCGCTGTACGGAATTGTTTCCCAGGGTCGGAGCTGTGCCGATCCCGGTGTGCCTGGGGCGTACACCGATGTTTTCAAGTTGAAAAAATGGATAACGGACACAATGGCCTCTAACTGAAGAATTTTTGGAGCTTCCAGAGGTTACTGCGCAAAGATTATTCAGCAGAGCTTTTTTAAACTATTTATTCGCAAGGTCACAGCCGTCGCTGACCAGTAAAACCCTGTGGTCCCGAAAATTCGTTGTTCAAAATATTTATGTTTTCGTGGTTTGCTATCTTTGTTGCACCAGATGAAATTTCCATTGGTGAATAATGAAATATATCAATATTTGAACATGAATTCATGAATATATGAATATGAAATTATTACATGTACACATTTTACTCACGTGCGAAGGTAGCACAGCGCGGTGTTTATAATACAACTTTCCATGGTTGCAGCCACGGTTTTGAGTCGAAAATTGTGAACGACCAGCCAAGTCAGCGTACTTACTGCACTTCCGGCGTTCGGCCGCTTCTGCCACAGCAATTATTTCAACAGTAGTACAACAAAGATATATATTGTAGTATTGTATCAACTGGTAGCTCCTACATGATTAACTGCAGCCGGGACACAGCTTAATTCCACCAGCATATTTATTACTGTATATTTTACACGTATGATTATATCTATTGCACTTCCGGTGTTCGGCCGCTTCTAATGAAGCCATTATTTCACAGAGCAAAATTAAAGATACCGCGTTCCACCAATTTGTATCTTTCTCCCTAATTTAAGCCCCCTCTTTTGATGCTCTGTGACGCTTGTGTGTGTTTGGATGTTTACACTGGCTTAGCATAATTAAATTGAATAAAAACCATAAGGTTAAAAAAAAAGTCCCCCTCCACCCATCCGCGATACAGGTTTCTTCAACCAGCATATTTACTGCAGCTGTATTACACCTCCGGCGTTTGGCCGTTTCTGCTGCAGCTATCATTTTATGGTTACAGTGTTAGGCCGAATTCACCCTGACTTCCAGATCAATGGCCATAAAAGATGCAGATTCCTTCCACCCTAACAAAGGCCTTACAAAAACCAAGTAACCTGCGATTACTAGTTCACAAAACACGTAGACAGTTAATTTTATTTTACATCTACGAACAAGAGCCTTGCACCTATGATCCTCACCGTATTAAAGTTTTCACGTTACTTGTAGCGTGGTATTTCCATCAATCGGTGCAAAAACTTGTTTGTACGAGTATTTTTGCATTGGGAGAAAATTCGGAGGCGAGACCATACAACCAACTTAGGAGGACAAAACTTACGGGAAGTTCTTTTCAGTACGCACAGCTTTTGTGAAATGACGTTAACCGTTTGGGAATGCGATACAAAGTCACGTGGTATAACAGGCACCAAAGCCGCCCTTGAAGAAATCGATTCTTCACTCAACGAAAGTGTTGTCTACTTGAAAGACTGCCGATTTACTGCGTTCAGCATTAACCTTCGCATAATACTGCTAAATATACATTTTTCCAATGGTTTAGTCCGAAACGTGACACGTTCTACTTCCCACTTCGATGAGGATCTGCCACAAAAAGGTCCAAACTAGCCGTTAAGAAACCTGTTGTTAACATTCTCAATCTTTCCGTAAAGAACTTTCTTTAAAGTAAAGCTTACGAACTGCGTACATTTGTAACACATAAGAGAATGTTTACAACCTTACTTTTTGCACTTTGTGCACTCCTGAGTTGGGTGGCTGCTCAAATGTTTAGTAAGTCGTCATAAATTGCTAATATTTCCGTTTTGCAAGTAAACTTATTTTATGGTAACATAAACTTGCAGTACCACAGCCATACAACGCACAATCGTTCGACTCGGATCCTACGATGAGGACTTTTAACAGTGGCCAAGAAACCGGTACATTCTTTTCGCACCCGGGCTTTTCTAGCAAACCGCGACAGCCGTACGTCGCCGGAACAAAGAAGCGATTTATTATTGCTTTGCCCACGCATTGTCGCGCCCTGCTGTCTCTGGACATGACCAGCACCAGCAATTTTAACATTCGTGATTATGACTTTGGAGTGATGTTCGACGGGAAACTGGCTCAGAATTTGGGAACGTCCATGTGTGACCTCAATAATTACGTTAAACTCCAGCAAAGTGCGTGCGGTTATAACAATTTTTATTACACACCCTAAACTGCGAGTATACACTGTACATACGTATGTAAACTAACACTAATAACCAAAATTAATATTACCATACTTTAGCAGACTACAACCATTCAAATGCACGTGCAATTTAATTTTTGCGTTTAATAACAGTACTTACAATGGGTTTCTTCTCTTTGCAGAGGGCGTTAATTACCAGTGTAAGGTTTTCCAACTGTATTAATATTTCTGAATATAACGCAGATAAACCAATGCGTTTTCTTAGCGGTGTCCACTTCCGACATATCGGCAAACCGAACCTATTTGAGCAGTACCCATGTGGCGGTGTTTGACTTTTGCGTTGACCCGTACAACAGGGATACCGACATGACGCGCAGATTGGGATTCTCCATCAACTGGAGCTGTATTCGCAGTCCGGCGATTCCAATAACAGTACAGACGACAACCACAGCGCCTGTTAACGCTAATTGTGGTGTTCCGTTGGGCACAGGCAATCGACCAGCTTCCATGTTCCAACGCATTGTCGGCGGGGTCACGGCCGCACCTCTCGCCTGGCCTTGGGTGGTTGCTTTGGTTATTGCCGGACAAAAACAGTTTTGCGACGCTAGTGTGGTACGTAGGCCACTTATTCAAAACTGCATTGTGGTACGTAGCTCAATTAATTTCTAACAATGCAGACTACTCTAGTTCATGAAATAGATATATGGTCATGGGAGTCGAAAATATGAACAGTAGTTTTAACGTTTAACGGAACGACATAAAAACTCCGGATTTTAAGTATCCAATTTTGATATTGTTTTTTGCAGTTAAACAATCAGTGGGTTATTACCGCCGCGCATTGCGTTCAACCCTATGACGAAGGACTATTCCAGCAATACGTACAGGTCAGTACTCCGCTATAGACATAAGACATACCTCATCGTATGTCATGACAAATAATGGAATTTGCGCTTAATACCCGTTAGAGTTGATGTAACGTAACTTAAAATCTAACAACTGAATCTTTGCTCAGACAGCTTTAAATGTGGTAGCGACAATGTGGCCGTTACATGTTAATCTGGAATTCTATTTTAGGTTTATTACGGCAACCAAAATTTGTTGAAGGTTTCCGACAGCCAGGTAAAAGTCTCTCGCCGACAGAAATATTAGAAATTGTCCGTTTAAATTCTGAAAAGGAATTATGCCTGCAAGTTACTCGCACAAAGATTTTGACGACAATATAACGGCACTGGACTCTTCAAATTCAGAAAGCCAGCATCGCCCGCGCTATTTTCCATCCAAATTACGATAAGGAAGGCAACAAAAACGATGACGTGGCACTGATTAAACTAACAGCTCCCATTCCTAACTTCCCTAATTCCATGGTGTCACCTATCTGTCTGCCCAGCCAGGCGATCGGGACTTTTAAAGCGCAGTCATCTGGTATCAAAGGTCGACCGGATGCGTATGTGGCCGGGTGGGGGACTCTGTCCTATAAACAAAGTAAAACAAAAAATCCATCATAGTAAATGATACTTCCAGTGTATTTGAGTTTGCCGATAAAGCAATCTTAAAATTGCAGATAAAAGTGACGCAGTAATTGGATCCGGTAGTGATCAGCTTCGGCAGACCAATATAGAAATATTTAGCAACAGCGAATGTCACACGTCTGACCCTCGCCAGCCAGACAATGCGGTAATGCTAATTTCCCACTCAATTCGACAAAAGGTCAGAATACCTTGAGTTTTGCGTACTATGCTAGATTTGTGGAGGCTTGGACCAAGGGGGACGGGACTCTTGTCAAGGTACATTTTACCTTAACTACTTAAAAAGAGTCGACTGTTGTCTTCTTAGTCCTTACGGTTGCTTGACGGACTTGGCATTTTCATACATTTTGCACGATAATTATTACGATTCAGTGGGTGTCTAATTTTTTAATCAGTTCTCACTTAGGATTTCGTATTGCCAGCCGAGAACACAAACCTTGCCCATTTACATAGTTAATCAAAGCTGAAGGTATAGCTTGCTATGGCTGCCAAACTGAAATGTACAATTTATTTCCGGATGTCACGTTTTCACATGATTGTAGGTGATTCTGGAGGACCTCTCGTGATGGCCGAGCCACCCAGTTACAGCAGATACTCGCTATACGGAATTGTTTCGCAGGGTCGGGGCTGTGCCGTTGCTGGTGAGCCTGGAGTGTACTCCGATGTTTTCAAGCTAAAAAAATGGATAACGGACACAATGGCCTCTAACTAGTAAATTTTTGTATGGCCTAGTGTAGTCTGGATACGACTGCACAGAGGTTTTTGCAGATTTTTTTCTTAAACTGTTTATTCACAAGGCCAGATCCGTAACTGACCAGTAAAACCCTGTACTTCAGATGATTGGTTGTTCAAAATACGTATGTTTTGTGGTTTGTGCGCCTTCTTGCACCAGATGTAAATTTCGCATTTTACTCATGTTAGTGATGTACGAAAGCAGTACGGTCATTACTGTAATCGATTCCTACCATAGAAACTGGCTTCACCTTCTGGAAGCGGCCTCTGCAATTTGCCTTTTTAAAAATCTTACAGATTTACTTTGTACTGTACTCAAACAGGAGAAATTTTTTCCTGATGAGTAAATTAGAACTTGTATATCATTCTGTTTGTGGTCCACGCGGTCTATAGCTCTGCATGTGGTTAGCATGAACCAGTTTATTCGTAAGCAAATGTATCGCCATTATAATTATTATAACAACATTTCAATTTTGCTCTTTTCTTTATCAATTGATTCGACTGATTGGATAGATTATCGGCTGCCGCGGCCAGCGGCCAGTTATTTTCCATCGGCCGTTAATGCACGTTAGACGTTCGAGGCTCTTCTCTGGGAAATTTTGCTATCCCTTTGGCGTACATTTTGTAGAGTGTAGACC